>NW_027397075.1:50258280-50329865 GCF_003265705.2 Callorhinus ursinus | reverse complement strand
TGGGTCTTTTTTGGCTAATCCTATGCTAGTACCTCACTGTCTCAATTAATATATTTTTCAGTAGGCACTGATAAATATACACATATCTTAATCTTCTTAGATATTCTTGGCTTTTGCTCTGCCATGCTGGTTTTAGCATTAGTTTATTAACTTTCATGAAAACCTCTGGCATACTTGATAGAGTTACCTTGAGATTTTTTCGTTTGGAAAGAATCTTTATCTTCAGGGGCACCTGGGTGGCTCAGTCGGTTAAGCAACTGCTTTCGGCTCAGGTCGTGATCCCAGGGTCCTGGGATCGAGCCCTGCATTGGGCTCCCTGGCTCAGCGGGGAGCCTGTTTCTCTCTCCCTCTGCTGCTTTCCCTGCTTGTGTGCACTCCTCTCTTCCTCTTTTACTCTCTGTCAAATAAATAAATAAAATCTAAAAAAAAAAAAGGAATTTTTATCTTCACATAAGTGAGTATTCCCACTCACAAGCATAGCAATATGACAACCGGGATACTGACATGGAAACAGTCAAGAAACAGAATGTTTCCATTATCACAGGGATCCTCATGTTGCCCTTTTATATCCAAGTCCCTTCTCTCTCACCTCCCCCATCTTTCCTTCCCTGGTCCCTCGCTTCTGGCAACCACTAAGGTGTTCTCCATTTCTTTTTTTTTAAAGATTTTATTTATTTATTTGACAGAGAGAGACACAGCGAGAGCAGGAACACAAGCAGGGGGAGTGAGAGAGGGAGATGCAGGCTTCCCTCGGAGCAGGGAGCCCGATGCAGGGCTCGATCCCAGGACCCTGGGATCATGACCTGAGCCAAAGGCAGACGCTTAACGACTGAGCCAGCCAGGCACCCATTTCTATATAAATGAAAGCATACAGTATATAATCTTTTGGGATTGGCTTTTTTCACTAAGTGTAGCTCCTTGGAGATTAATCCAAATTGTTACATGTATCAAACATTTGTCCTTTGTATTACTGTGTAGTATTCCACGGTATAGATGTATGTGCCAGTTTGTTTTATCATTCACTTGTTCAAGGACATCTGGGTTGTTTCTAGTCTTAAGCATTTATGAATAAATATTCATGCACAAGTTTGGGAATATAAATTTTCATTTCCCTGGAATAAATGCCCAGGAGTGTAATTGCCGGACATAGGGAAGTGGCATGTTTAGTTTTTAAAGAAATTGCCACATTGTTTTCCAGAATTGCTATACCATTTTACATTCCCACCAGCAATATATGAGTGATCCAATTTCTCTGCATCCTCTCCAAAAGTTGGTGCTGTCACTTTTTTTCAGCTTTGCCATTTTGATAGGTATGTTTTGATATCTCATTGTAGTTTTAATTTGCATTTCCCTAACGTCTAATGATAGTGAACATTTTTTAAGTGTTTATTTGCCATCCATATATTTTTTTAGTGAAGTTTTTTTTCAGATATTTTGCCCATTTTCCAATTGGATTGGTTGGGCTTTTTAAATTAATTAATTAATTAGTTAATTTGTTCATTTATTTATTTTGAGTCTCAAGAGTTCTTTCTATATTCTAGATACTAGTCTTTTGATGGATAGATGATCTGATGCTATTTTTTCTCAGTACATAGTTTGTCTTTTCTTTTTTTTCTTTTCATCTTCTTAACAAGGTCTCCCGCAGAGCAAAAGTTCCTGTTTTTTGTTTTGTTTCACATATGTCCTATTTCCCCAGCACTATTTGTTAAAAGGGCTATTTTCTATTCTGTCCCATTAAGCCACATGTCTTTCTACCACACAATCTTGAACACTTCAACTTGAAATCAGGAAGAGTGATTCCTTCTACTTCTCTATTCTTAAAATTCTTTTAGCTAGCATAGCTTTTTGTTTGTTTGGGTTTTTGGTTTTATTTTGTTTTTGCTTTATTTTCCATATAAATTTTATTTTATTTTCCATATAAATTTTAGAATTTTTTTTTTTATATATACAAAACAGTCTGCTGGAGTTTTGATAGGAATTGTGTTAAACCCGTACACTGGTTGGGAAGAATTGACATCATTGTTATACTGAATCTTCTAATCTATCAATATGTTATATCTCTCCATTTTTTGGATCTTTGATTTCTTTCATCAGCATTTTGTAGTTTTTCAGCATACCAGTCCTAGACATGTTTTGTTATATCGACACCTGTGAAGTTTGTTTGCTTATTTTTAATTATATATTTATCTACAGTTTTGCTGAACTCATTATTAATCTTAGGATTTTTTTTGTGAGATTCTTTGGGAATCTCTATGTATATGACCACACTATCTGCAAATAAGGCAAGTTTTATTTCTTCCTTTCTAATATGTGTGTCTTATCTTTATCTTTTTCCTGTCTTTTAGTGTGTTACTTGAACACTTTCTTTAGAGTGCTATTTTGATTTATCTACAGCTTTGGGGGGTTTATTTCTTTGTATAGATTGTGTGTGTGTGTGTGTGTGTGTGTGTGTGTGTGTGTGTGTGTGTGTGATTGTTCCAGGTATTGCATTATATGTAATGTTGTTGACATTTTACCAGTTGGAGTAAAGTATAGAAGACTTTCCTTTTCATGTCTTTAAATTCCCCAATTATAAATGTCTTAATCATTTCCTCTACATATATTTAGAACCATCTCAGGCTGTTAAACTTCTGCTTGAACTGGTAAATATTCTTTAGAAAACTCAAAGGAAGGAACATGTATTTACCCGTGTTTTACTCTTTCTGTAATTATTTCTTCCTTTTTGATATTTCATGATTCCTTCCCTTTTTTATTGTTTCCTTACAGTTTAGAAAAGTTCTTTATTCATTCTCTTAAGGGAGGCCTTCTGGCGAAAAATTCTTTTAGTTTTCCTTCACCTGAGAGTGTCTTTGATTTTCTCTTCCTTCCAGGAAGCTATTTTTACTGGATATAGAATTCTGGGCTGACAGTTATTCTCTTTTAGCACTTCAAAAATGTTATGCTAAGCGGTGCCTGGGTGACTCAGTGGATTAATTGTTTGACCATTGATTTCAGCTCAGGTCATGGGATCCAGTCCTGTGTTGGGGTCGGCACTCAACACGGAGTCTGCTTAACAACATTCTCTGTCTGCCTCTCCCTCTGCCCCCCCACCCCTGCTCTCTCAATAAATAAAAAAATAAATAAATAAATAAATAAAATCCTTTAAAAAAGAAAAGAAAAATGCTATGTCAATTTGTCTGACCTCCACGTCTTCTAATGAGAAATCCACTGTCACTGAAATAGCTTTTCCCTCATAGGTGAGATGTTGCTTCCCTCTTGCTGCTGTCAGTATATTTTCCTTTGTCTTTGGTTTTTAGAAGGTTGACCATGATGTGTCTGGGTTTAGATTTCTTTTCAGTTTATCCTGTTTGGGATTCATTCAGCTTCTTGATTCTGTTTTATGTCTTTTGCCAAATCTGGAAAGTATTCAAGCATTCATTTCTTCCATCACTTCTTCAGGCCACTCTGTTTCCCTTATCCACCCGGGATTCTCATGACACTGGTGTTGGAGCTTTTGTTATAGGTCCATAGGTCCCCAAGGTTTCGTTCATGACTTTTTCCAGTCAGTTTTCTCTTTGTCTCAGATTGGATGCTTTCTAGTCAATCTTCAATTTCACTTACTCTTTTCCTTATCTTCCCTCCATTCTACTGTTAAGCCTATGCACTGAGTTTATTATTATTATCATGTATTTATTTGTGTTGAGAGTACTATGATTTTAATTACATTTTAAGATCACTCTGGCTGCTACACTGTGAAAAGACAGGAGTAGAAGGAAAAAATGATGATGGTTCAGACCATCAGATAGCAGTGGAGATGGCATAAAATAGTAGGGTTTGAGATATATTGTAAAGGACACCTGATAAGATTTTCAGATGGATTGGATATGTAGTGTAAGAAGAAGGGAGAAATCAAGGATAACTCCCAGGCATTTGGCCTGAGCAACTAATGAGTGGTGATGCATTTTTTTTTTTTTTAATACTGGGAGGAAGTGAGTTGGGAATGAGAACAAGGAGTCCAGAGTATTCAACTGACATCTTGACTTTAAAGTGTATTCTAGACATCCAAGTGCAGATATTGAGGAAGTAGCTAAATGTATATATCTGAAGCGAAGAAGAAAGTTTATTTTGGAAATTTTAAATATGGGAATCATCAGTATGCTCCATATTTCATCTAATCAAAGGCACTATTGATTATAAGATGTAGCCTTAAGCAAAACAAAATAAAACACCCTACAACTGGATTAAAAAAAAAAAACGAGTTACCTTTAAAAAAATCCTATTAATTAAGCTGTGATATCATAACTTAGTAATAGTCCTGTCTGAGGCATGAATTGGTCATACCTATAAGTTTCTTGGATGATTTTTTTCAAAGCATTTGATGACTTCTTCTGTCTGCACTTGCATTAATTAAAATGTGGTGGGGCGCCTGGGTGGCGCAGTCAGTTAGGTGTCTCACTGTCGGTTGCAGCTCAGGTCATGATCTCAGGGTCCCGAGATTGGCCCCACGTCAGGCTCGGTGCTCAGTGTGGAGTCTGCTTGAGACCCTCTCTCCCCTCCTCCTCCTGTCTCTCTCAAGTAAATAAGTAACTTAAAAAAAAAATGTGATAGGTAAACCCTTTGTATGTATCACAGGAACAAAATATAAAAGAGCTCCTCTTGAAGGCATCTTACTCTCTAAAGATTCATAAAACGGTTGGTTGTTGTTTTGAAGAAAACAAATGAAGTTTTGTCATTTCATATTCTTTCACATTCCTCTATTCCCATGCTTTTCTGTATATATAATAATAGTTTTCATTCAATGACAAATCACAGTACTAACTTTCAGATTCATTTTAAACAGCATTAAAACCCAACATGTGTAGTGCCATTGATCCATACGTTTGCACTGGATTGAGATAATGTTTACAACAATGACCACATTCTCACAGTGCGGACAATGAGACTAAATCAGGACCACTCCAGTTGACGACAACTATTTGAGGAGGCATTCCGTTCTGGAGATGTGAAAGGTGAAACCATTTGTGTCTTAGATTTGAGGAAATGTGGCAAGCGTTTCCACCATGGGGAAAATTGGGGTCACACAGTAAAAATGTCAAAAGAGTAGAGGTGAGGTCTGAGGTCGGAGTCCTGGGACACCCCAGCAGAGAGGACTAAGATCGAGCTGCCAGTGAGGTAGGGAGGGAAGCCAGTGGAGTGTGGTTTCTGACAAGTCAAGGAAGAGACGAAAATGCAGATGAGGACTGAGGTTTGACCACTGGCATTGGAAACATGCAAATCTTTGGTGACCTGAACAAGTACCATTTCTTAGGCATGGTGGGGAGAATCACCTGAGTGAAATGGGATTAAGAGAGAATGGGAGGGAAAAAAAAGAGAGAGAGAACGAGAATGGGAAATAAGACAGTAAAGACAACTCCTCCAAGGCTGGTGTGTTGGTTTTTACTTGTTTGTCTGATTTTGTTTTGTTTTTATAAAGAGAAGCAGGAAAACAAGGGCAGTAGTTAGAAGGAGACAGGAGATTAAAAGATTTTTTTTTCTATTGAGAGATTTTATAGTATATTTATATGCTAGTAAGAGTAATGGTGGAGGGGCGCCTGGGTGGCTCAGTCGGGTAAGCGACTGCCTTTGGCTCAGGTCATGATCCTGGAGTCCCGGGATCGAGTCCCGCATCGGGCTCCCTGCTCAGCGGGGTGTCTGCTTCTCCCTCTGACCCTCCCCCCTCTCATGCACTCTCTCTCTCTGTCTCTCATTCTCTCTCTCAAATAAATAAATAAAATCTTAAAAAAAAAAAGAGTAATGGTGGAGAAAGAAAGCTTGATCATGCTGAGGAAAGAAGCAGCAATGCCCTTGCTTAGACATGAAGGAATAGGCTCCAGTATCATTCGAGCCTCTGGAGGATGCCCACCTTGTATAATTATTTACATGTCTAGATCTCCTCGGCTCAGAATTCCTTTATGCCTGGAATCATGCTCCATTTACCTTTTCATACCCAGTTCAGGCAGAATAGCAGTGTTCGGTGTTCGTTAGCGTGGGCTGGGAGGCAGACTAGATTTGGACCCTGAATCAGATACTTGCCCACTGTGTTCTTGAGAAATTGTATCTGAAATTTTCTGAGCCTCAGTTTCTTTGTACATAAGACGGAGATTATAGTCTTACTTCTCTGTTCTGACAGAGTATGAATGCCTCTAAGGTGCTTAGAATAGTACCTGACATGTAACAAGTGCACGGTAAATGTTAGCTACTGTTACCTCGTATAAAACTTAGCTTGGTGTATGGGTTCTGTGAGTGAAGAAATGATTGAATGAATAAATATGATTTTAAAACATCTATCTAATTTAATTATTTCTTGGTACAGCTCTCTCTCGGTGCCAGCTTCGAACTCTGTTCTCCCTGCAGCTAAGGTTAGTTACCCCCACCTGCAGATTCAGCTCCTGCTGGGCTCCTAACACCAATTTGAACCTTCGGGAGGAAAGATTTCTAGGGGTTTGGGCTGGATGTTTAGTTCTGACCCTATGCCCCATTTATGCAAACTAAGGGGGCATCTGCTTATTTTTCTTATGTTCAGGACACCCCTTTTCCTAGAAATTCTTGCCTCTCTGATTGTTTTCATGTCTGTTTCTCTTTCCCCTTCTTGACTCCATATAATCTGGGCTTGCTTCTGCTGTGCTTCCAAGATTGTAAACTCAGCTTAGCTTCATGCATGACTTTGGAATGGGCATTAAGGTCCCAGGGCTCCCCTATAATTAATGTTCATAATTAGCGTAAATACGCTGCAGAGATTTGCAGCACAATATGCCACATGTGGACCTAATTGGGACCAAAGGACTAGTAGCCCCAATTCTGAAGCCTTTAGGATAAGGGAATTAGAGGCATCTAAAAGGTTCTAAGGGAGCTAATAAGGCACAGAGAATTAGGTAATTAATGGATCTAATGCTGTCCTGGAAAATGTTGTAAAAGGCTTCTCACCAGCCCTCCTCCTCTGAAGGCAAATTTCTTAATGTGAGATGATTCTTCATTCCTTTCCAGTTTGTGGGGGTTTCCCTCTGGGGGAACATCTAGGGAGAGTATAGCTTTGGTTTGCATTTCCTTATGCCTGTGGTCTTGGAAGACAATTAAAACTTTAGCAGCAAGGTGCCATGGAGTGGAGTGTCGAAGCAATTACCTGGATAGTCCAAGGAAGAAGGAAATCTTTATTTCTTGGCTTAGATTATGCTGCACAGCTTTCTTTTTGTGAATCAGTCTGTAAGGTAACCATGCAGAGGGTATAAGGCACATAATAGGAATTCATTAAATATTTGCTGTATAGTTGACTCCTTAAAATATCAATTAATATTAATAGTTTTTTAAAAAAGATTTTATTTATTTATTTATTTATTTATTTATTTATTTATTTGAAAGAGAGAGAAAGAGAGCTAGAGAGAGCATGAGAGGGGAGAGGGTCAGAGGAAGAAGCAGACTCCCCCGCTGAGCAGGGAGCCGGATGCAGGACTCAATCCTGAGACTCAGGGATCATGACCCGAGCCGAAGGCAGCAGCTTAACAAACTGAGCCACCCAGGCGCCCTAATATTAATAGTTTTTAATAATTGTGGTTTGCACCTAAATTTCGTCTCTTGGCTTGGTGAGCTTATGAACAGAGATAGGAAGGCCAAGTTCTATTCCCCAGATGGGTCTTAGCTTACCCAGAACTTGGCTTTTACTAGATGGTCTCTTGTAAAACTTTGTGGTTTTGTTGTTGCTGTTGTTGTTTGTTTGTTTTAATGACTTAGCAGACAATGTTGCACCTTTGCTCTTTTCTTAATCTCAGCAGTTTAAACCTGATACCACAATGGCCTTTGAATTTGGTGGGGGCTGTGGGGGTGGGCAGGGAACCAGGCCACTAGTTTGCCTCTCTGTAGATGAATTAGTGAGTTGATTGATTGCTATTCTCATTTATCTAACTGCTTCATGAAGGACTGCTTCCCAAACCCTTTCTGCTTGAGGGCAGGACATTGGCTTCCATGTTCTAGACCTTGATATTGTATTTCTTGACATTGGTGACCCTGAAGCATATTTATTATCACAAGTCCCTCTGTCTTAACTCAAAACGTCAACAACTTGGAAGCTTGAGATTTCCAAACCAAGAATAAGACATAGGAAAGAAAAAGAATGAAGGTGATGGACACAGAAGTGTCTGGATTTTGAGATTTCTTTTAAAAATTTTTTTTATTACTGAGGGTTGCTGGAGTGGTGGGGGGTGGGAGGGAGGGGGTGGCTGGGTGATAGACATTGGGGAGGGTATGTGCTATGATGAGCACTGTGAATTGTGCAAGACTGTTGAATCACAGACCTGTACTTCTGAAACAAATAATGCAATATATGTTAAGAAAAAAAAAGAAGAAGAAGAAGATAGCAGGAGGGGAAGAATGAAGGGGAGTAAGTCGGAGGGGGAGACGAAGCATGAGAGACGATGGACTCTGAAAAACAAACTGAGGGTTCTAGAGGGGAGGGGGGTGGGGGGTTGGGTTAGCCTGGTGATGGGTATTAAAGAGGGCACATTCTGCGTGGAGCACTGGGTGTTAAGCACAAACAATGAATCATGGAACACTACATCAAAAACTAATGATGTAATGTATGGTGATTAACATAACAATAAAAAAATTAAAAAAAGATTTTTTTATTGTTCATGGGAAAAAAATGACAAAGCTTCAGAAATCAGAAGCTTGAGCTTATTTACTTTATGGTTTTGCATTGTTCCCTTAGCTACACTGTGCCTTGTTTTGCCCATCTGGAAAAAGAATGATTATATAACTCACAGGATATTAGTGAGAATCATGTGAAATGCATGTGAAAGATTTTAAAAATTACTAAACCACTTACAAATATGAGGCCAGAAATATCTGTGATTTGAGGAAATCTTGATTTTCACACTGTGGAGATATCCCAGTGCCAGAGACTTAGAAATTAATTCCATCGAAGAACTTGGCATGGCAACATCCATGCCCTAACTTACAGAGAAACCAAAAAGAAAGAAGGTAGCATCCGGTGTGAGAATGAATTCTGGACCAGGTGACCTCCTAGGACCTTGTTCTGGATTAGCCAGAAGTGTAGCTAGCAACAAAGTCATACAACAAGCCTTTTACAAAAGCAACAAACTATATTACATAACAGGTAAAGGATCATCTCCTCTCCCGTTTTTCCCTAATACCACCCGCCAGAGCACTGCCTGGGCTAACAGAGCCGAGGCCTGCAAACTCCCCTCAAGCCACGGCAGAGTTATAGACTGCTAGATTCAAGATGGCTCTTGATGGAGGACCACTCGCTGTACATCCAGCCTAAATCTCCAGCCCCCTCCCCCTCCGATGTTTGCAAGGTTCCCTGCAGTTCTAGAAAGAGCTGATGGGCTTGAAAAGAATTCACTGTAAGATATAAGCTCTGCTTCCTACAAGCGGTGAGGCCTTGAACAAACCACATAACCTTTCTGAATCCTAAATTTCTCTAAAATTTTCTCTACATGTGGAAAATAAAACCTCCCTCATGGGTTTGCTGTGAGATACTTAGATCGTTGTGAGGGACTTAATACGTGGGCTTCCTTCACAGTTCTCTCCCCTGTTTGTAGGCCGAGGAGAGCCAGGTGAGCCAACCCTTGGCACAGCTATTCCGTGTCTTCCCATTTCCCTCCCTTTCCCCTCTGGATGACAGGAATAGACACCCAAAGCCAGTGCTCCCCACTTATCCCACCACCTCAGCCCTTGTGATTTTGTTCTCACTGATCACGAGGCAGAACAATCACAGGACCCAATACGGTCTGAGAGCTCAGTATCAGTACAAAGACACTCTGTCCCAGGCCCAACAAGCCTTAAAAGAAAGAGAGGGACTGAGGGAGAATGAGAGAGAATGCACAAAGAGGCCTCCTTGGAATTTGTTTAGAAGGAATTCAAACAAAGAGAAGCTGCGAAGAAGTCCTAATTACAGAGAACCTAAGAGCCATGGGAGAGGCAGACAGAGAAAAATTGAGCTCAGTATCTGTTGTAGTTGATCAAGTGTGTAGCAGATAGCCACCAAACTGCCACTGGGTGCTAAGTACAAAGATGGAGGGTGCTCGGTCTCATCCCTTTCTGTCCAGTAGTGTGTTCCATGTAAGGAACCTTCTGTCCAAGATGGTCACTCCCTGATGCTAGGGCTCTGGAGCACTTGAGAGGTGGCTGGTGTGGCCGAAGAACAATGCCAAGTTTCATTTTATTTACAGTAATTTAAACATAAATAGCCAGATGAAGCTAGCGGCTGCAGTATGGATAATCTCTTGTTGTTACTATGAATAGGAATCTGCTGTTATTAGAGGTCTGGATCCCTGAGTGCTGGGAGAGGTAATGGAAGATGGTTTTAATCTGCGTGCTCTCACTTCTGGGGCTAGCGGAGTCCCCAGAGCACTTGCCCTTACCTAACTGGAGTGTGGAGGGAGTAGGGGGAGTATGGAGACATACTTGATGTTTCCAAATCCAGTCAAATGGATAATACACCCAACGGACCTCCATTTGTAAGTGCCTCTCAAGGGCACTGGCTAGGTTTCCTTCAGACGTGGTGGATCCGCCTCAGTCTTAAGGACGGCCGCCTAGAGGGTGTCTGCCTGTTGTCACTTGAGAAGCAGGCATACAGAAAATTCCTGCTGAAGTGGTGGTAAAAACAATCCATAAACCTGCCGCTGATCCATCACCGTCTGCGTCCTTTGTAAGAGGATTCTTTGTACAGAGCCAATCCTTCAAAATCTTTTTTTTTTTTTTATGGTCTTCGAGGCCCATCAACAGCCATTTATCTCTGAGACTATCATTTCCAGAGCCCAAGAAAAAAAGAGTTCAGAATTAAAGTAAGATTTTGAAGACAACCAAGAGAATGAATTGAGTACATACTTTATGCTCGCAGTGTTGTTAATTATCGTGTGGCATATACTACACTAAGGTTATAGCCTACATTAAAGGACGAGACACCTACATTGAGGCAAATAAAATAAACACAGAGAGCACACAAGGCAGCTTTTGTAAATGCAATCCAGCGGTGCCTTCTTCAGTTCTGTGCCTAGATTTTTCCCCTTGGTTTCTGTCCTCGCAGGTTCTGACCATCTACCATTAAGTAAGGCGGAGACTTTGAGAACCTCTTCTCCACCCCTAGGTTGGGTCTATAACGAGTCTTATTCCCCTGGATCCTACATCCAGGATGCTTGGCATCTGCTTGGAAACAGCCCTCGATGCTGGGGTTCCCCCAACTCCAGCTGCATTGGCTTCTTCTGAACAAATTCCAGTATTCTAGTTTTCTCTAAGAATCCCAAATTATTTGGCCAACCATCACACATCTCCCTCAGTTCTTGTCCATCTTCTCCCCTGGTAGAGTGAACTTTTGGTTTTTTCCTGCCAGCTGAGAGCTGGGATTTTTCTCCAAACCACAGCTACCAGGTTTCCCCACGTCCTTTGTGGCAGCAGCTAAAATAAAGCCCCTCCCCCACTCCTCCCACACTACTGCCCCCCCCCCACACGCACACACACAACATGCCACACTCATGCAGACAATTGGCTCCTTACTAGCGGAGGGCTTCTTCTACCTCCCCCAGCTCTTATCACCCCAATCTTAACCGTCCTTGCAGCAAATGACTAACCCTAACACTATTTCCGGGATTCTGGGAGCCCACTTCAAGCTGGGCTAAAGCTTGACATTTGGTAGTTTGATATATTTTGCAGTTGGCTACAGAAAGTCCCAGTGCCTGAGCCTAGGGACTGCCCAAAGCCGAATACTTCAACACGTAGTCTGTGACATTGAATCACTAAAGGTCACCAGCAGAGACAAAATATATCATCCCTTGTGCCTTTAAGACATACTTTCCAGCTCATTATGATAAGATGCCTGTTAAATTTTTTGTCCCCCTCCATAGAGATTAAGCCTCATGTGTGTTATCTGCACTAATGAACCACTTGCTCTTGTATCTTTTTTTCTAGATGGTTTGTCACCAGGGCTGTCCTGTCTTATAAAGCCCCAGTGACAGTGAGCTGTTGACAGAGTATTAGAAAGAGCTCAGGTCTTTAAAGCCAGGGATGTGACGGAGAATTTTTTGCAGTTTCCCGATCTCCACAGGCTCTGTGCTCTAACACGATTCCATTAAATCATAAAGATTAGAGTTTGTCAAGCCCTTAGCATCTTTCCTCTGATTTGCAAAAACGAGTGGGGGATTTGTTATTAATTCTTGTTGTTGCAGCTACAGAGCAGGCACCATTAACCATAGCTAAGCCATTAACCTGATTGGTATTAATCAGAAGTGTCCCATGAGTCATATTGGTTGGAGAGGCCTGGATGTTTTTCAGTAAAGGGGCTTTGTGGAATCAAATGGGAATTGATTGATGATCCCAGAGTACATGTATCCTGCTAAGGAACCAGCCACATTCTGGGTATCTCACTTCAATGAAGGCGTTGTCCTCTCTGCATGCAAAAAACGCAGGTGGTTTAACTGACCCATCACAAAGACAGTCTGTGCTCTGAGTTATTCCTCTACACTGGGACGGGATAGACAGAGGGAGAGAGCCTGAGAGAGAGAGAGAGAGAGAAATTAACTGGCCCACAGAAGGTAAATAAGTGATAACTTTGGCATTTTGTGCACTTGAAAGGGGTCCTTTTGGAGGACTTTGGCCCAGAAATGCTACTAAGTCCTCACCTTTGCAGAGTTACTTCCAATGGCTCCCCAGACTGCAGGGCCCACGTGTTGGAGGCAGGGGTCTAGGAGCATAGTCTCCAGCCAAGGCACAGAAAGGAAGTCAAGGAGTTCACTAGAGGATTAAGTCCATGACCTTGGTGTCATTGGCTCCATGCTCTAATTCACTGAGCTAACCAGACACAGATGCTCTGAACAGCTGAATGAACTCTCTATAGAAAAAGCCAAAACAAAGAAGAATTCCTTACAGTTTTCAAATTCTATTGTTTCCTAGGCAATCTTCGTAAACATCTTTGCTGAATGGTGTCCTGAAAAACTATATTTGGCCCATCAACAGCCAATAAATAAAATAAAAAACTGTCATGTTAGGCCATCAAAAGAACTTAGATATTTGGTGGGTGCCTGCGTGGCTCAGTCAGTCAAGCTTCTGCTTTCAGCTCAGGTCATGATCTCAGGGTCCTAGGACTGAACCCCACATCCAGCTCCCTGCTCTGCTCCTCCCCCACCACCACTCATGCTCTCTCACTCTCTCTCTTTTTCTCTCTCTCAAATAAATAAATAAAATCTTAAACAAAAAAAGAACTTAGATATTTGGGCAACTACCTAGATTATTAAGTAGCATTTACATTGAATACCATAAGGGATAGTTTCATTTGGGGAGAAAAATGGAATTATGTTAGGAAAGAGTTTCCTAGTAATTTAATCCCAACTAATTTGTTGCTCTCCACACTGCCCAAATATAGATGGTAAAAATCCAGAGGGAGCCAAAGCAAAATATGGTTCTAAGGCCTCCTCTGGCTGTGACTTCCTACAGTCAATTCTCCCTCAGTGAACTGTATAAGACAGAGTTTAGGTTTTTTTTCTGGTAGGATACATCCTGTTTTAAAGAAAGGACTTGAGGAAACTTATGGAAATACATCATATAATATATGGAAATATATACACCAATAGTACAATGTGAAAATGTAAAATACGTGTGGAATTTCAGTACAGTAACAAACAAGCATAGGAAAATAAAATCAAATCAGGAATAGAATTAGGTTGTATAATAGAAACCAGGAGGTCCTGCAGAGTTGCCAAAGGTGTTTTAAAAATTTGGTTGTTCAATTTAATTAAGAATCACAATTTTCATAAAAGACAAATATTCATTCCCCAGAAACTGCATAGGGGTTCCTGATACAAAGACTTCAAATAAAAGGTGTGCCAAGGTTTCTACTAAAGGGAATGAGCATCTTATGGTAGAGCAGCTAAGGTCTTTACCCGTGACATCCCTAGGAGGATGTAACAATGAACGCTTTGTGGCTATTGCTTTTAATGTTGATGATACAGGTCATATAACACTGATTGTTCATTCCACTTAGTGACACATAACATGTACTATTTGGATTGTAGATTAAGGTTTCTTGTACTCAGGTCTTGACCTTTTATCTAAATTCTTTCTCTCTTTAGAGCAAAGGTTAAATGATCTCTCTTTACATTACCTGAAACATATAGCACAGACCACTGAACACAAGAGGTTTCTTAAAAATGTTAGATTAATCAAGTTATCGACCAATGAACAAAGATATGAGACATCTATCATATTGTCTGTTCAATACCTCCTTCTTTTTTATTCAACACCTTCTAATTCAATGCCACAGTCTCTTATTCATATGATTTCAATGGGTGGGGGCAGCCATGTTTAAACACTGAGACCCCCAAACCCTTAACCAAATACAGTGATTTGGGGGAGGGCACTAATCTCAGCTGCACGTACCAAAATCTTTACTTTAGGAAATTCAGAACTGAGACTAAGCTAGTCTAATTAGTCTGAGTTAACTCTTCAATAATGAGTCCTAATATCGGACACTCTTGATATTACTGAGGAGATTTTATGTTCTGAAGATATGTAAACTTGTCAATTCTGTGGGAACTAGAGAGAAGAAAGACTCACAAATAAAAAGAAGAAATGAGAGGCAGAGAGAGAAAACCTTGGCCATTTATACTCGATGCTTCATTCTCTGAATAAAATCACTTGATTCCTTTAAATATGTGTGTATCCATATGATAAATACCCATGTTTTTGTTTCAGCTCATTTAATGGGTGTCTGCTATTCTCGGCCAGAAGTATTAACTAACACAGCAAATCATAATATTCTAATTTGCCAATGATATTTGTTCACTCATTTAAATAAATATTTATTGAGCACATACTATGTGCCAGGCAATATTCTAAGAGTTTGAGGGGCATCATCGAACAAAACAAAGATTCCTGCCCTGTTGTATGACAGACGACCCCTCCCTATGCTTTTCCCAAAGAAATGGGTGATGTTTATTGAGAAGACAGTATCCAGGTGTATTAGTATAGTTGTTTTCAAACACTAGAAAGCTAAACAAATGAAAAAGAGATTTGACCTAAAAGGATCACTGAGGGAGAAACTACCAAAACTTGAGTTTGATAGAAAGGACATTCAAAGTTGTCTAAACTAGTGCTTTTCTCACTTTAATATGCATGATAACCACTTGTAGAGCTTGTTAAAACACAGCCTGACCTACTCCCTGAGTTTCTCATTCAACAGATCTGACTGGGAAGGAGGGGGCAGGTGGAGGTGGTGAAGAATTTGCATCTCTAACAATATCCTAGGTGACGGCAGATGTTACAGACCCACTCACCAAGTATCAGTGCTCTACAGAATGCGTGAACATGGCTTCACAGGTAAATTCTTCCAAATGTTTAAAGAATTAATACTGGTCCTTCACAAGTGCTTCCAAAAAATAAAAGAAGAATGGACTTCCAAATGTCTATCAATGATGACTGGCTAAAGAAAGTGCAGTATTCCCGTACTATGAAATATTATTCAACCTTGAAAAGGAATGAAGTAATGACACCTGCTACAACATGGAAGAACCTTGAAAACATGATGCTAAGTGGAAGGAGTCAGTCACAAAAGGCCACATATTATACAATTCCACTTATATGAAATGTCCAGAATAAGCAAATCTGTAGAGACAGAAAACAGATTAGTCAGAGTAGGGGAAGAGTGAGGGATGGGAAGATACAGCTAACGGGTTTCTTTTGGAGGGATGAAAATGTCCTGAAATTAGATAGTCCACTTGGTTGGGTAACTCCTTACAATACTAAAACCCACTGAAATGGTATACTTCTAAAGAGTATGTGAATCATATCTCAATAAAGTTATTTTTAAAATCTAAAAAATGGCTTGCACGAGCCACCTTGGGATTGACAATGGACTGGCATGTCCAGCAAACTAGCAGTTACTGGAGTGGCCTAAACCTAATGAGAGAATCCCTGGGATGGATGTTGAAGAAAGAAAATATAATCTAGAATCTTACCTTCTAAAATCCCTTAATTCTGAATGAATAGATCACTGAAAAAGATCGTGATGTTAAGATTATACTTATGTTACAGTATTACAGACAACTAACATATATCATGTGTCTATCTCATAATCTCTTTGGGTGATAGAAAATAACATTTTCCTACTCTTGACGTTCCTTATAGGCAATTCATGACCTCCCTAATATGTACAGGATAAAAATAGAAATAATGCTTTTATGTGGATCCTGGTGAATTAGACTTCTAATATAACACATTAACGTCCATGCCTCACATATACATAGAAAGGAATCATAGGAACATAGCACGTTGACACTTTGATGGGCTAGGAAGCAAATCCTGTATCACAGAGAAGTACCCATGTGAAGAAAATAGCACAGTCACTGGTTAAAATTACAGGCTCTGGAGTCAGACTCCCTGCATATGAAACCTGGCTCTGCCACTTACTTGCTGTGTGATCTTTTCAATGTTGTTATCCTATTAGCTCCTTGATTGTCTCATCTGCAAAATGGAATTAACAATTACACCTACCTACAATTTAGGCTTGTGATGATGATTCAATGACTTATTATTTGTAAAGCATGGGGAGGAGATGCCTAACACAGAGTACGCACCAGATGAGGGTTTGTTAGTAAATCCCTGGAGTCCAATTTGGATAATTTTTCCATAACAATGTCTATTTGGGAAGTCAATGCTCTCACAAATTGGGTGACCCTTCTACATTGTCCCAACCCTTTCTTGGATGATTTCTATTTCGTTAATCCTGGTAGAAAAACTCTTAATTAGGCTAGTCTCTATTTAAGACTTAACAGAATAGTGGAACTCCAAAATTGATCTTGATACATAGGAATATAATCATTGGTGCACTGATTTCCATATAAAATATACTTAACACTGTATTCTATCTCTTAAAGAGCCATTAAGGAATATGAAGGATTTGTCTTTTCTCTGATATAACTTCAAAAATTTTTCTCACCATAAATATATGGCTTAAGATTTATGTGTACTAAACTCTAATTCATTTAATCTTCAAATAAGCACTATAATCTCCATTTTACAGAGGAGAAAGCCTAGTCTCAGGGGATTGAAGTGACTCCTGTGAGGCTACACAGTTAGCAAAAGGATAGAGACAGGACTTAAGTCCCGGGCAGTAGGACTTTAATATGAAGGCTCTTTTTAGTCTCTTACATTCCTACTGCACCTGCAGTGGCCTATCATACAGACATTTCTGCCTTTTTAATTTTTATTTGTATTTTTTTCATTGCTGCCTTTTCATTGTATTTATTTATTTATATTTTCACGCCATACAAATTCTTGGTGGTGAGTTCCCTAAAATGTAAAATAGTTCATTGATTTGCCTCCTCCAAGCTACAGAAAGAAAAAACAGAACAAAACAAAAACATGGTAGAGAGGCCTCAAAGTCCTGCCCTAAAACTTGCTACCCTCCTGTGCCAGGCAGAGAGAGAAGAGATACAGCGATTCCCAGGGCTGTCTTCTGATGCTTTTGCAAACCAACTGGCGAGAGTCCCTGCCTCAAAGTTCACTTCTCTTGACTGCTTTTGGGAAGCAGCTGGATCCTTGTCAAGCCTGAGTGATTGACCCCAGGTCATTCATTTGCCTCTTTTCAAGGATGCCAGGGCCCTCTTGCCTTATCCGAGACGTTAAAGAAGGCTACTTGACGTTGGACATCAAATTGATTTCATGCCAAGATCTCAGTCAACCACGGGTGACAACCATTGACGTGTCAAAGCCTTACAAGTAAAATAAACATGTCTGATGCAAAGAGTCCTTTGTTTTTGATGCCAGGTTGAATTATGCACCTTCTCTCAGATCTGACACTGCTGTGACTGTTTGCTGGGAGGCAGAGTGGAGGCATGTAGGGTCTCAAATTGGAATGTCAGGGAAGGGCAAAGGACAGCTGATTCAAAGGTCGCTGCAAATTTAGGGCTGGAGGAGAACACTCGTTCTCTCTGTATCCCTCCTTTTCCTTTGCCAGTTCAACCCTATAGAACTCAACTCATCATTTTCTGGCTCCTGGTTCTGAATGCTGGAAGTCACTTACTTGTCTGTTCTCCCCAGAGAGCAAGGCTGCTATTTAGAAAGGGTTTAAAACCACGGCAATATTCCTCTTTTCAGCCATGTCTGCTCAAGGTGACATATGTCTTAGAACAAGCATTCCTAGCAGACATCCCAGCTGTTTGGGCTTGGCTAAAGTTGGGGGCGGCCCCGCAATAGAGGCTTGGTGGCTATTTCTTCTCCTTCCTAGCCTGAGGGATGCATAATCACTCCTCTGATGTTTCCTAGCTTCCTGGTTTCCCCGAAATCTTTTCATCCAGCTGTGTTTACTTTTTTTTTTTGTATTCTGTCTGAAGACTGAGAATTTGCATAATTAAGAATGACCTGAGCAATCTCTGCTAATGCCTCCACTAAAACCTCTGACTATCCCTGTTAACTAATAACATCTATCATTGTGTCAGACAGGTAAAAGACTCCTTCAGTCTGTTGAGACAACATTATTCACCTGGCATTATCAAAGGTTTCAATTCTGGCCATTAGCTGAAATTGCTTGGGTCATTCATTATGGCAAATTCTGCATCCTTTCCAGACAGAGCAAAGTAAATGCAGAATCAGGAATAGATTAAATACCCATGCATCAGGAGCCCAATTCAGAATCTCAGCCCCTTCTTTTCCTTAGAGCTAAAGGATGAAAAAATGAGCAAAAAAACTTTGTTGTCCTCTCCTTAAAGCACTGAATATGAGAGTTTTTGCTTCAAAAAGTTAGAAAGGACCATTATTTCCCCAACTTTCTCAGCCTATTAAGTAAATGATTTAACAGAGTAATAAAGAAAAAAATCCTTGCACTTGAAATTAAATCCCAAAGTGGGCTGACATCCCAACTTCCCATTCTCAGGTTCTCAGCTTCCCTCATTAACCATGCGTTCAGATAGGGTCTTGAATCACTATGGGGACGGGGACAGGTAGGGCACAGGTGGTCTTCCAGTTAAAATTCCTCCTCTTGAACGGAGAACAACAAGGGGAGACAGATTAAAGGGTCAACCTAGACATGAACAAGGAGTGGGAGAAATACCTGTGGAGGACTTGAAATGGAGGTACAGTTGTTGTTGGGTTGAGTAGTTGCAGCAAAACCAGGCAGTGTAGGGGCACCTGGGTGGCTCAGTTGGTTAAGCATCTGCCTTCAGCTCAGGTCATGATCTCAAGGTCCTGGGATGGAGTCCCGCATCAGGCTCTGTGCTCAGTGGGAGTCTGCTTATCTCTCTCCCTCTCCCCCCACTCATGTGCTCTCTCTCTCTCTCTCTCTCAAATATGTGAAATTTTTTTAAAAATCAGGGACTGTATTCAATTTGTTCTACATGTGCCTTTCATTTACTGGGCACATGATTTCATCTGTCCTGTCCTCACACAGAATTCAGCATTTTTGTCAGCAGTCAATGAAAATATTTTTATATCGATTTAAGAGTCCATTAGGTATAAAAACTATTATAAACTTGGTAAAAGATGTCAAGTAATACACCAAAATAGAAGTAGTTTATGTTCATGTTAGAAAGATAAGTCATAGGACAATATAGATAACTAGCAATGAAAGTTACCTAACAGTATTGTTTATTAATTGTGTGAGAGTATGACTTCTTGAAAGAAAACTCTACATCCAATCGTAATGTCCAATTTATATTTTTTAGACACATTTTCATGTAATGCACATGGGTACCACACTCATTAAATGTGTGCTTGCCTTGCAGAAAGAGTGAGCTGAGAGATCATAAACCAGATCATTAGAGAACCCAAAACATTCGTTAGTGGAAACATCTCTATAAGTGACTAAAATCTATTTTTTCTTCAGTTTTTAGAAATCTGAGATGAGGTCTATTTTTTTCCTGTTGTTCAAAGACGTTTCTAATCAAAAGGAGAAAAGAAGATGGAAATTTGAGGTGAATATTATGCTTCCTTGTAGTCATTCATTAACAAATATGTTTTGTTGTGAATTCCCATTCATAATAGAAATTTGAATTCTGATTATGTATCAGGTGGTAAACAACATCCTAGGGATGTATCAGTGAACAAAACAAACAACAATCTACTTTTATGGAACTTATTTTTCATTGTGGTGAGACAGATATCAAACATTAAACATAATAAATTAAATATATGTTAAATATGATATATTAAATATATGTATATAAATATTAGAGGCTTCATTGAGATGATAACATTTGGTCAAAGGCCTCAGTGAATGTGAGGACATGGACCACATGGATATCTGGAGGATATTTTTGGCAGAGGCAACAACCGGGAGCCAAAGTCCTGAGGTATGAGTGTGTCTGATCTATTCAAGAACTGGCAACTAGACTTTACAGTCAAAGATGGGGGCGTGGAGCAGCTCCTGGGAGACTCAGTCGGCGAGGTGGCTGGCTCTTGGTGTGGGCTCATGTCATGGTCTCAGGGTGGTGAAATTGAGCCCTGTGTTAGGCTCCACGCTCAGTGGGGAATTGGCTTGAGGATTCTTTCTCTTTCCCTCTGCCTCTGGCCCTTCCCCTGCTTGCGTGCTTGCTCTCTCTCTCTCTCTCTCTCTCTCTCTCCAGTAAATAAATAAATATTTAAAAAAGAAAAGAAGGAGGAGGAGAAGAATTGTAGTAAGACACAAAGTCAAGAGATAACTAGGGGAGTCAGATCATGTAAGTCCTTTTAAGCCATTGTAAGAACTTCAGCTTTTACTCTGTGCAAAATGAGAAGACATTGGTAAGTTTTGAGCAGAGGAGTAAAATGCATTAATTTTCACTGTTAAAGATGTACTCTGGAGCTCTTGCATGGGGGAGAGATGGAGGTAATAAGAAGAGCAAGGAGATAACTACGGAGGGTGTGCTGTATTGCGGGTGAGGTATGACTCTGATTTGAATCAAGGTGGCAATATGACAAAGGGGAAAAATAGTTGGATCATGAAGTTGGATCAATCACCTTTCTGAAGATGGTGTCAGCAAGATTTGCTTACGGGTTGAATAAAGAATAAGAAAGGGGCACCTGGGTGGCTCTGTCAGTTAAGCGTCTGACTCTTGATTTTGGTCATGATCTCAGGGTCCTGAGGTGGAGCCCCATGTCTAGCCCTGCCTTGGGCTTCTTGCTCAGTGGGGAGTCTGCTTTTCTCCCTCTTCCTCTCCTCCTGTCCCTCCACCTGCTCGCATGTACTTGTGCTCTCTCTCTCTAAAATAAAGACAATGAGAGTCTATGGACTACAGGAAACAAACTGAAGGTTTCAGAGGGGAGGGGGGTGGGGGGGATGGGTTAGCCCAGTGATGGGTACTAAGGAGGGCACCTATTGCATGGAGCCCTGGGTGTTATACGCAAACAGTGAATCATGAACACTACATCAAAAACTAATGATGTACTGTATGGCCACTAACATTAAAATAAAAATAAAATAAAATAAAATAAAAATTGTAAAATAAAATAAAAATTAAAAAAAGATTCTCTCTCGGGGCGCCTGGGTGGCTCAGTCGGTTAAGCGACTGCCTTCGGCTCAGGTCATGATCCTGGAGTCCTGGGATCGAGTCCCGCATCGGGCTCCCTGCTCAGCGGGGAGTCTGCTTCTCCCTCTGACCCTCTTCCCTCTCGTGCTCTCTATCTCTCATTCTCTCTCTCTCTCAAATAAATAAAATCTTTAAAAAAAAAAAAAAAAAGATTCTCTCTCTCCTTCTATCTCCCCCCCTAGAAAAAAGAATAGGAGAAGAAGAGAGAAACCAATGATGACTCTAAAAAGTTTTGTCTTGAGCAACATGAAGCATGAAGAGGTAATTAACTGAGACAGGAAAAGGCCTTGGTAGAACTGATTTAGGGGGTAAGTCAGAAGCTTGGCTTGGGAACTGTCCGTGTGCTGATGTTATTTAAAGCCACCGTACTGGATGAGATCACCAAAGGAAGTGAGGGTCCACAGAGAAGAGAAGAGCCCAAAGATTGAGGCTTTGGGCATTGCAAATTTAGGAGGTGGTGGAAGAGAAAAGAACTCAGGAAAGGAGACTAAGAATTGCAAGAAGTGGAGTGTTACAATAGCCCAGTCAAGAACGTATTTGAAGCAGAAAAGAATGGGCAGCTGTATAAAAGCTGTGCAAGTAAGATAAGGCCTGAGACAGTGCCAGGAGTTTAGCAGCTGCAGGCAATCAGTGCGTGCTGAGAGCAGTTCCAGTGAGGTGCTGGGGTCAAAACCTGGGATAACCTAGAGCTGATGCAATAGAGTATGGTCATTGTGGAATTAGAGATAGAAAGAACAGAAACCATTTTTTTCTTAAAAGATTTATTTATTTATTTGAGAGAGAGAGAGAAAGAGTATGAGCCCACGGGGAGAGGGGCAGAAGGAGAGGAAGAGAGAGTCTCAAGCAGACTCAGCCCCTGCTGAATGCTGGGCTTGACTGGGGCTGGATCGTAGCACCCCTAAGATCATGATTTGAGCCAAAACCAAGAGTTGGCCGCTTAACCGACCGCGTCACCCAGGTGCCCCCAGAAACTATTACAAAAGAAAAGATGGATAAAGAAACTCCACAAAAACGAATGTATGGCTTAATGAATTGTTCTAAGGTGAACGCCCTTTTAACCACAACCCACAGCAAGAAATACAGCTTTGCCAGCCCCACCCCCCAGAAGATTTTCCACATGTCACAACCCTATTTCAGTCCCAATACAACACCCATCATCCTGATTTTTGTAGTAATCACCTCCTTATGTTTCCTTATGGCTTTATCACTCTGTGGGATAAATAAATAAATAAATATAAATATATCTGACCCTGGTTCTCAGTACAGAGCTCCTCAAGCCCCTGTAAATTCCTAATGATAAGAGCACTAAGAGCACCTTTGTTCTAATGAGGCAACTATGGCAGGACCCCTGGATGGCTTCTGGATGGCAGTCTGGTTACCAGAGAGACCAAGCCACAGTTAGAAGCTTGGGATTTTCAGTACCCACTCCCTACTTCCAGAGAGGCTGGAAATGGACTTAATAATTGGTTATGCCTACATGAGGAAGCCTCCCTAAACATCCCAATAGATGGACAGTCATGGGTACCTTACAACCCTTATTGAAAACAGAATTCCTTCAGCCTAAATTCTCTCTGTGTTTCTCACAGATTGAGTCCTCATTGCATACCACCTCTCATCTGTCCTCTGCTTGCACGCTAGAGCTCACCCCGGGTATGAAGTCATTCTATTTAATGTGCAATCCTTGGGACTGCCTGTGGAGGCTTTGAACTGTGACACCTTAGCTGCCTTGGAACAACATTGCCCAGAATTCCCTAGTGTTAGTCCTAAAGATCATGAGATTTAGGTGGAAATGGGGGAGTAATCGTTTTTACTCTCTGAAGTTCAATGCTTGACATCAGACTCTGCGGCAACTCTCGAATGTTGTCCCTGACCAGCTGGCTCACCTTCCTGAGGTCAGGCAGCTCCTAGACCTGCAGTTTCTCTAGAAGCAGCCAGATCTCCTTCTTCTGTTTCTTCAAGTCTTGAGCGAAGTGTGTGCACATCTCCAAGGTTAAAGGCACAGGCGTCTCCTCTTGGTCAGCCATGACTTCAAGGCTGGAGGTAGCGAGAAACAGAGAGGGATGTCAGTCTGTCCCTGCTTTCCACATCCAGCTTTCTTTTTTTTTTTAATATTTTATTTATTTATTTGACAGAGAGAGACACAGAGAGAGAGGGAACACAAGCAGGGGGAGTGGGAGAGGGAGAAGCAGGCTCCCCGCTGAGCAGGGAGCCCGATGTGGGGCTCGATCCCAGGACCCTGGGATTATGACCTGAGTTGAAGACAGACACTTAACAACTGAGCCACCCAGGCACCCCCACATCCAGCTTTCCATCCTGACTCCTAGTCTAGCTGATCTACAGCAACTTCAGACCCAACAGCAGACTCCTCTGCCAGCTCGTATGATCACATAAAATCTCAACTCTACAATAGCCCCCTTTTTCTGTATCACTCAGCACTTCTGCTTTTCTGATGAAACTCTGACTGATACACTGGCCGTTGCCTAGTCTTTTAATTCTGCTCTCTTTGCGGCACACCAGCTCTGCTGGCCTCCAGTAAGATTAGCCCAGTCCAAATGTTGAGGGCTCCTTATTGCAGCCAGCAAAATGTGAGAGACAGCTGGTCTCCCCAGTACTCTTCGTTCTGTGACAGCAAGGGGCCAAGGCCTTTGTCCCTGTGGATGTTTCTTTCCTCAGGTGCAATTCCTAATATCAGAACAATGTGGTTGCCATGCTGGAGCCCGAGATGAAATGCTTTTTATAAGAACTAATCAGATTGTACATTAATGAGAGAAATATGAAGCTAATCAACACCACAGAAGGTCTCTAGGCTCAGGCCTATTAAACTTCATAAAAAATTAATGACTGAAAGAGCAGACTCTTTTGTAAGGGGTCTCTTGTGGTTGGATAAGGGCCTGGAGTCCCATTCACCTCTCATTATATTGAATTAGCCTCACTTTCCAACCCAAAATATGATCCATCAAGTGGCATTTTCCACTGGGTGTTAGATGGCTAGTGTTTGAAAACACTTGTAAAATATTTATTACTTTTTCTCCTTCCTTTTCTTCCCTTCATCCCCCTGCTCCTTCCCCGCTCAGCCAACCCCTTCTCACCTCGCTCACTATGGCTTTTCCCATTTTAATTAAAGAGATTTGTACTCCTAAAGCCTTCTGGGAAATGTCTTCAATGATTGCGGTTTGTAGATGCTTCTGGAGTGCTTGCCAGGAAACCCCTAGCCTTTTGCTCAAAGAATGTTCAGCATCTGCTTGCAGAAGCCATGAAGTGCGAGGAGAGGATTTAGACCAACTGGGTTGAAAAATAATCCTCTCACTCCCCTTCTTGAACTCAGGTGCACTTTGTGTGTGTGTGTGTGAATGGTGGCTGTAATTATTGAATACATTCAGCATAGAAGACATTTATCTACAAGGCTGGTGGCCTCAACTTCAATTAAATCCAAATGCCCACCTCCCTCTCCTGCTACCTTTGCCCCAAACTATAATTCACCTTAGTCTGGTTTTTGTTAAAGGTTAGAGAATCAACTCCATTATTCACCCAGCAGGATACAACAGTCAGTGCTTGGCTCTGGGAGTGAGCAAGCAGGTAATTATACATAGTGGGGTGAGGAAGGGTCTTCTATGTGGACTCTAACCACAAAACTGGCCATTAAAGTCATTCCTTTAAATACTGAAATCTTTTCCACCTATAAAAATGGTGCTGCCATTGGGAAGCCTCTGACCTTCAGGGGTTCTTAGGTGGACAGAGGACAGAGGTCTAGGGAAAGGACCAGAGTGAGAACTCTGGGGAGAAGTGTGTTTGCCAGGGACAATGGAATGAGTAGAAGGGAAGTTAAGTGGAAAATGGAAGCAAGTCAAAGAAAATCTTATCTCCCATTTTGGCTGGAAAGCCAACTCTGGTGCCACAGCTTCCAAAAGACCTCCATGTATCCACTGTCTCCTAACTCACCAACCTCCAGGCCATGTCAATGCACCAGGGCTGCCCAGCACTCCCTATAAAGCTTTTTCATCTTGTTTCTTCTGCAGATTCTAAACTTGAACACAGCCCTGGGGATTTTTGTAATACAAGCTATTAACAGGTCCCTACAGCGTGTGCCAAAAGAGGTGTGGAAAGTGAAGGTCAGGCTACACTGTGTCAGGATGTGTGTTTCCCTGGTTGTGGTGTCAGCTGATATTGCTGTTTCTCTGCTGACATGTGCAAGGGGTCAGAAACAAGGGTAGTTCAACACATGGGTTCGCGTCATGATTCAGGAAATACTGGCTTACACTAAAGTTCAGAATATCTCTCCAAAGCGCTCTGGAAATCAACTGAATACACCAAAATGTGGAATAGACAAGCTGGTATGACAGTTCCCAACACTGTGCTTAACTGTTTTATTTGCCATATAAACTGTTCCATAATCAAAGCTCATCCATGAAGTACAAAAATGCCCTATTAACCCAATGGTCAACCTTCTAGCAACCGGAATCAGCCAAAATATAGCTGTTAACCCACACATAACAGAAACTACGCAGAAAAGTGTCAACAAGACCATACACTATACTTTATGGAAGAGAGTTGGGCTACCTTCAGAGGACTGACTTAAAGATCATGCAACAAGCTTCTACAATCTGATTTCCTCCAAAAATACTTAATTCCTTTCAAGCTACAGCCTACAACAGATGGAAAGTAGTAAGGCATGGAAAGTAGGAGGCTGCTTGAAGCCAAAACACTATGAAATGACATCTGAAAAGAGCAAGGGAGGCTCAAGGAGAATCACCAAGCTTTGGACGTATAAGTTAAGTGTGAGGGTAATTAAGGGAGAAGATAAGCTACTCCCCGTCTCCTTGTTCAAGAACACAATGGTCCAATAATGGTGAATTTCTCAAAATCTAAGTCACTTAGCCCCTATCTTATATCAACTGCCAAGTTAAATTTGTGAACACAGAACTTCAGGCCATTCCTAAAATCCTATCTCAGCATATGCCCTATGAACAATATTTTTTAACCCATCTTTTGTAAAGCTTGTACAAAAATGCCCATCACTGGGTTGAGTATTTGACATACATTATTTCATTTAATCCTCCACAATAACTATGGTAGTTACACAGTTTATATTCTTTTGAAAAATTGACTGGCATACTCATACTTGAAGGGATTAAATGACTTATCCAAGGTCATGCTTTTAAAAGTAGTAGAATTATGAGACAAACCCAGATCTTTTTACCTCTCAAAATTGGGCAGTTAGCCTCAATAAAATCTTGAAGTTTACTGGCCAGTGCAATGCCAAGTCCACATAGAAAAATGAAGGCTTTTTTCTCTCTCACTCTCTTTAAAGTAGCAACAGACATATTTTCGAGTATGCTATGCAGGACGGTTTAAAGATTTTATTTATTTATTTATTTATTTATTTATTTATTTATTTATTTATTTGAGAGAGAGAGAGCACAGGCAGGGGGAGCAGCAGAGAGAGAGCGAGAAGCAGGCTCCCCTCTGAGCAGGGAACCTGATGCGGGGCTTGATCCCAGGACCCTGAGATCATGACCTGAGCAGAAGGCAGACACTCAACTGACTGAGCCACACAGGCACCCATGCAGGATGGTTTATATCACTGGGGTAGTTATTTTCTAAAAATGCCCCCAATGAACCACACCCCTGATATTCAGGTCTTTGTATAGTGCCTTCCCTGACTCAATCACAAATGGTCCTTTGACTCACTGTAATCAGTAGGATGCACAGCCAAGTACTATGGAACCACTTTCATAGAACAGGATTGGACCCTAATCAAGGAACTAGCAACAAGTGTCCAGCTGTGACTCAGGAACTACAAAGTGTTGCCTGCCTGCCCTCCATTTTGATATTTGGTATCTAGTGCAGTTATTAGATCATTGTCTTACCATTGAATGTGCAGCGGGGATGGAGGGAAGATATTTCTCTTTAGTTTTTAGATCATCAACTTGAGAGGAAACTTACTTAAGAAGCCTCAGCCTCATCAACACCTGGAGCTGATATAGATAGTGAGATTCTGGACCTCAAGCCTGAGCTTGATGCTGTAGCATGACTAGTCTTTGGAGGTATTGGAAAGAGGAATGAGTATATTTTCAAGGGGTTTCAGAGGGCCTTCAGTGGGTTGCAGTGTAGTGTTTCAGCATAAAGTCTTGCATAGCTCCAAAAGTTAGGAAATGCCTTGAAGAGGAACCTGGCCAAGTATCTTAGGCCCCTCAAATCTCCAATTTAGCCACCCCCATCTCTACACACACCTAAATATCTGCTGGTTTTTCTGTCTCCCAGCAGTGGCCTTATGCCTCGAACAATATCAGTTACTCGCCATGCCCAGATTCAACACATACCCCCCAAGGAAAAGGCAGATGATGAGCCTCAGCTCACTTTTCTATAGTTTTCACCTCTTGAAACTTAGCCACTTTGGTCTGAATGGCTCTGATATCTCCATGATGCCATTACACAGATGATTTTTGTCTTTTGCCTGGCTGGGTTTTTCTTTTTGTTTTGTTTTTGTTTTCTCAGCTATAGCATCGATCTACTGCAAACTACTGCATCCTACCCAAGGCAGCAATTTTCTTGACCATCCAGTTCAAAGTTATGATGCCGTCATAATTTTCTATGAACTATTGTCTTCATAGAACTTACGAATGGCTTAAATGATCTTGCCTGATGTTTTTACTGGTTTTCTCATTTTTGGCTTTCTTCCCACTGTAATGTAGCTCTTTCTATATTTTTTAAAAATTAATCTTGTCCTTTGTTGTTGTTGTTGTTGTTTTTAAAGATTTTATTTATTTATTTGAGAGAGAGAATGAGAGAGAGAGAGCACGAGAGGGAAGAGGGTCAGAGGGAGAAGCAGACTCCCCGCTGAGCAGGGAGCCCGATGTGGGACTCGATCCCGGGACTCCAGGATCATGACCTGAGCCAAAGGCAGTCGCCCAACCAACTGTTGTTAACTGCTGAATATTCAGATAGAAAGATCATCTAGCACATAATAGATTCTCAATAAATAGCTATTGAATGAATAAATGTTGAGAGAAAGAGACACGGAGGCTCTCAAATCAAGACCTCTGCTTTTTTATTAGTTTGGATTCTCCCTCTTCCTAAAATAAAGTTCTGCACCCAAAGAGGTATAAAATGCATTTCAAATAATTTGTGCTGAAGGAATTATAAACAAGGATAGATGTATCAAACAAGAACAAATTCTTCTTCATTGAATACCCTCCTTATTCAATAATTTGCCTTAGAGTCAAAGAGCCTGGTTCTGTATCTTCTTTTTCAGATTTCCCTTATGTTGTTATTTTTGTCATCTGTGATCTCATTGCCACTAAGGAAAAAACATGATCAAAAAGGCAGCCTTATCTGTGCCCAGCTCTGACTAGTTCTAGCTTACTTCTATTTTCATCCAAAAAGTTCAAAATCAGATTTTGTTTTGCTTTGGTTTTGTTTACTTTTAAATAAAAGTTGTATAAATTTACAGTGCACAACATTATCATAATCAAGTCAATTAACATATCTTCTCCTTACATATTCGCTGTACTTTAGATCTCTAGGCTTATTCATCCTACATAACTGTAGGAAATCTAGTGATTTGGGAACTCTTCTATCCATCTAACTTCTCATTTCTGTGTTACCTGTGCTCACAGAATTTTCTGCTAGCCCTTTTGGCTTCATCCATCATAAGTAATACCCCAACTGATCATCAATAATATTATAAAGAGAAACCCGAATCACCAGTATGATGGATGAAACAATCTCTGAAAACTGAAGTCAATATTAATCAGCCTTCTGTCATTTTTCTGGTGACCAAAGAAGCTGCAAGGGGTGGAGAATGGTTTACAAGACTTATAGAACCCCAATGGCCATGACTTTCTGCATTTAAGGATCAATAATTGACTTGCAATGAATTCTGATCTTAATTTCGCATGGCATTCAAGTTCAAGAATTATCATTTACTGTTTTGAAAATAAGAGAGTTTGTTGCAGACTGCTGGCCACACGTTTTCTGGCTGTAACACAAAGACAATAAAACAACTCAAGACACGATATTGCAGTGTTTCTGCTGAGAAGTGCTTAATCTTTGCATCGTCTACTCTGGCTTTTCCAAGAACAATCTCTTGGAGGAAATCCCATAGACCTAAGTCTGGCTCATTTAATATCCCAGTGAGCCAGGAGTCTGTGGAGTGACTGCAATATTTCACTTGTAACTCTTCTTAAAAACTTAATTTCATTAGTCACTGAACAGTGGAGGCCAATAAACACTCTTTGCCTTCAACTAGGCCCATATCATTGAAGAGGGGAATAGTTTCTTTGTGTGAATCTCCACAGTCACCAAGAGGAGCCATCCCCAGGGTCCAATACATCAAGACAAGGAACAGGGACTAGTTGAGGAGATAACAGTTGGAGATGCAAACTGACGGTCTCACTCCGGTCTCTGAATGAGACTCTGCTTTCAAAAAAATGTCTTTTTCTCTTCCTCACAATTCAGGCCTTAGATTAGAAGCCCTTGGGAAACAATTGCATTGCACTGCCAAGAAGCTTCCATGAACGGAGGTGCTGGGATGAGTTTTGGCATAAGGAATATTGGTGACAAATCTTCCTGTGGTTAGGTCATTTCTAAAAGGAAAAATATTGGGCTTTGCTGAACAAATGTCAGGATTTCTTTTAAGCCACTATATACTTCACTGGTATATGACTCACATTTCAGGAAAGGTGGAATCTTACTAACGAGGTTGAAAAGGCCATTGATTATCCACCACATTTCTCTTTACATAATACCCATGCCTTGAGGAAAAGAACAATGATCAATCCTTAGGTATGAGTACCAGTGGCCTAAAATAGGAGGCTGCATCCAAAGGCAGAAATATTTAACTTCTGATGTTCTTAGGATGGTAGGAGATCACTATGAATCCACAATCTGCAAATGTGCCAATATTGGGAGTTGGTAGTGACAGTGAGTGGAGGACATCACATCTGGGTGACGAGCAGGAGAGTCAGCTGGGCTTGATCATTAGCTATAGGGACTCCATCCTGCTTACTAGTCTGGAGCATGATATGCACTGGTGGGTGAGCAAAATTAAAAATTGCTATATGAAATGGAACTTGGAGATTATTTGTGACCATTCAAAACTAAGATTTAAAAATACAGAATAGCAAAAGTCTCTGGGTTGAGTATACTAAGGAAAACTGTGATGTTAATTGGCATTATATAAAAAAGGAAGGGATTAAAATAAGCTTGGGAAATTCTATATTAGATAAGTCCAAAGCCTTCTTTACTCTAAGACATTTTGTGCCTTTAAATTACTAAAATATCTTATAAACTTTCAATTCACACAGAAAATGACTGAAAACAGATATATGTATTATTGATAACATATATGCTAATATATGTATGTGTACATGATATACAGAGACTATATGAGTGTGTGTGTAAATATATGTATATGTGTGCACATGTATATAAATGTATATATATAGCCAAGCAAATCTTAGTGAATTATGAATATGGAATTTGTTATAAAAGAGTAATGTAGCATTTCACAAAGTTTGGAATCCTAGAGAAGAATCACGTTAGTGTAGAAAGCATTTTTGAAATTTTCCAAGTTTTTTCTCTTTACATATTACAAAAATAAAAAAATCCCTAAAGTTAAATGATTTCACCAAGGATTTTCAGCTACTTGGTAGCACAGCTGAGACTCAGGTTTTCCTATATCTTATTGATTTTTAAATTGTATTCAAACTTTAATTTAGTATTTAGTAAGCAGCTAATATGTACCTAATGAGATATAGGAGAAGTCTGTGTCATTTTCATTATGTTTACAAGGTTTACAATCTCATTTTTAAGAGAGGCTGGCTTCCAGAAACAAGAAGGCTCACAGATTTGAAGCAACTTGACTATATATCTTCAAAGTCAGAGTCAAAGAATTTGGCCCCAAAGCCCATGCCATTTCATTACTCTATTCTACACTGAGGTACAAGTGGTTATTTGGTCAGGATTCTGCCTTACGTTTACGTGTATTTGGAACAACCAGAACCACAACAAGCTCCTTCTTGACGTTGGGTTAATATTCAAGTTAATAATGCAGTGAATCTCTGATGGGCTTTGACGTGGGTAGGATGTGCCTAGAGAAGGATATGGGACAACTATTCCATGCTCGCCAACTTGATCACGTAGTAGGTTGCAGATTAATGGAGTACAAAATGGTAAAGGAGTATAAAGATTAGCTCTGGATGAACTCCCCAATTCTGTGTTTTTCTTCAGGGCTTATGAGCCTCTGCCTTCTGTAACCCCTTCCCTCCCACACCAGCCTGTAGGGCCCTCAGCTTCACCAGCTTCTTGTGGAGAAAGAAAGAGCATCAGTCAGTGCCTTTGGTTTCCCCCTTTTAGTACTTCCACATCCTTCCTTGGAGGAGGTGGTCCAACAGAGAGTGGGGACTTCCTGAGTTGAGACTGAGAAAGGCGTGGTGAGAACAGGCGGAACGGGGTAATGATGAGCCCAGACTGGTTAAGGCAACTTTAATAAGACAGTTTAGCTCACTTGCCCTAATTCGTTACTTGCTCTATCTTTTCACAGAGCCTGTGTCTGTGGCAAAATGTGCCATGATTTTTTTAAGAAATGAAGGGGAGGAGGTGCTACAAAGCGATGCAGCACATTGCTTTATCTAGAAATTGGCTAATACCAAGTAGAACGCTTAGGTTTATTCGGGCAACACACAAACACACACTCATATGCTAACAAACAATTCAGCTGAGCCAAGAAAAGAGCACTGACCCTGAATCTGGAGGAAATCAGGTATCAAGATTAAAAGAAATTAAATGTTCCTCGCATTTCCTTTCTGTTCCATGGGAAGCTACAGCTGGGTGGTGGGAGGAAATGATGTTCTCTTCCTACCTGATCCAATTCAGCTGAATTGGCTGAAAAAGTTTATATTCAATATGATATAAAAGAAATGTCTAAGTAATGGAAGCAACAGCTATAGAATTTCTTTGCAGTAAAGTTGGATAGTTAGAGAATTCTATACAACAGTGATTAATATGCATACAAATCATGTGTTACGTGAGGTGAAAGAGAGAGGGGGAGAGAGAGGGAGAGGAACCATGGCTGCTAAATAGTTTCTAACCCCTCCTAAAAATTGGTTGAATGGAAATCTATCCACAGGCTCAGGAGGGAGCCTCTCTCACTATTTAGGGAGCTCATTTCCTCTCAAAATCTGTGAAACCATCCTAACAAAGGCATTCCTGTGGGGATTCCTTTGCCCCTTTCCTTCTTCCTCAGGTGACAGGGATGTATCTAATGGCAACTTATGCTTCATTGCTCATTACTGACAGGCTGTGAGCTTGTCACTGCCCAGAGTGACAACTGATTGGGCCCTCCATTCACCCTAGTATGAACAACCAGATTAAATTTATATACTCCTTCACCCTGTGGAGGAGTGTCCTGACATCCTGGGAAAATTGAGGGTAAGGAGGTCACTGCTGCTTTATTTGAGGCCCAAAGTCTTGTCTTGATGCTGTTTGACATTATCCCAGATACATTTTTAAATCTGTAACAGGAGTGAAGAATTGTAATTGGTTTAAGGTGCCCAGAGACTTCTGGGCAGGCAGGATCTAAGTCATTACCCCTGTAAATTACTGACAGCTGAAGTATGGAGACTGGAAAATGAAGCTCTCTGCACTGGGCGGTGGAGCCAGCTTCTGTCGTTGAGAAAGACTCAGGCTCCCAAGTGCAGGGACTCCCTTGAACAAGATAATCCTTGCCTTCCTGCACGCTAAATCTGCCAACACCCAAAGGAGCTCGTCTCCTCTTCCTTTAATCTGCTTCTGTGTACCCCCACCCTCCACCCAGCCCTGCTGAAGGGAATAATCCACAAAATCATCCTTCCACTCCTTCCTTTCTAGTAAAAGTAGTTTCTCCTCTGTGGTTTGAAGAGTCTGGAGCCCAAGCCATGCTAAGTGGAGCTGTAAAACATTTAGTTTCTTCCCAGCCTGGTTGCCCTTCAGCTTGAAAAGTCTGTTTTCTCTTCTTAGCGTTGTTAGACACTGGAAGTCAGCCAGCCTCTTTTCTCAGAGGCTTCCTCACACTTCTTTTTGTTTTTGTTTTTGGAAAATTAGACGGTTCGTGGGCTGCTTCTTTCATTCCAGGCAACAAGACATCAGAATCTTCCAAAGGATGTTTCTTCCTTATTCTAGATCCTCAAGTCTCCAGAACCTCTTTCCTAAAGACTGCATTCCATTGGCCATCTGTCTGCCTCCAAATCTTGCCTTTACCTTAAAATACTAATTCCTTTAAGTTCTTAAGTATTTTTCTCCTAGGTTCCTCCCTTCTTTCTCTCTTTCTTTCTTCCTCTCCCTCACACACACACACACACACACACACACACAGAGTCTCCCCAATCTTTCCTTTACTCTCTGCTGTGGACAAGAAAGATACTATAAACCTGCCAGTGATGAGATGAATGTGAGTGGACATGGGCTATCTTGAACCCAGGAGGTATATGAGCTTTTGAGTCAATAAAATGTAGTAAATGAATTGCTTTGGGTTTTCTTCTTTCTACGAGAAAGTCTTCATTCCTTAGCAGCATGGGTGCTACTGCTGGGCTTTCAGCAAAGAATCGGGAGTAGGTGAAAAGAGAAAATTAGCCTCTAAGGATTACAATCTCAAGACCTCTGTTGTCTGTCCCTTCCCCCTTTGCTCTAGTTGTTCCCCACATATCCCTGACCCATGAAAAATTAGTTCTTAAAAGTACCTGTAGTCACTATTAATACACACATGAGAATTCTTGCCTGGAATTAAGAGAGAGTAGAATCCATGCCAGGTCTGCTGCCAGGCCACATAAGTGGATTATTTGAAAGTAGACCTTTGTCGCCCTATAGCCATGCATGATGTTAGGCCTGAGCCACTTTTTCCAACCCTGTTCTGAAACTGCCTTCCACACCATTTCTCATACTCCTGATTTCTGATATCGTATGTGTCATTCTCAGATCTCACAAATTTCAAGGTACTACCTTGGCTCCTGACCTTGATTATAATCAGCATTCTTCTCCAGATACCTGACCTACCTAGCATTCATAGATAACCCACAGAATGGTTTAGGCTGGTCTTCGCAGAAGTCACCACCACCACACTCATCCTGGATACGTTAATGGGCACCAGAGAGCGTTCACATTACTTGAGGGTTATTAAACACATGTTTTGATTTTTACAAATATGGGGAACTCTTATATCTGGTCTAGTTTGGTTTTATAAATGATTGCTTGCTTACTCATGATGATGCATGTCCCAAATCAGGTATCTCATTCAATTTAGTTCTATGGTTTGGATATTTTTACTGCCTCTTACCAGAGAAAGAGCTGTAGAGAAGGCCCAGAGACTGCCTCAAGGGCACTGCTATGAAAGATGATACAAATGAGAGACAGAAAAAAAAGCAAAATTCCCCATGAGGAGCCAATGCTTTTTAGCTGATGGCTTCGTAGTCATATTTCCATTTAATTTTGAACTTCCATAAAGATGCCATAAGTGATTTGGACTTGCCTTCAAGAGATCAGACACGTGGTATCTTGAACCCATGGAGTAAATGTGCCATAAAATCAATAAAACACATTAAATGAATTGCTTCTATTTCCCCCCACCCCCATGAGAAAGTCTTAATTCCCTTCGCGGCACAGTGCATGGTCCCAGCTGTTGGTGTTAAAGGAAGGGAAATAGGGAGAAAAGAAAATGGAATTTTCTTTGAAAAATGGAAAGACTAACAGAAACTATTCAGTGAGTTCTATAAGTGGGGGGTATCTTCCCCCTCTTCTTCGAGCAGAATAAGATACTCTCAATGTGTGTGCATTGTGAACTTCATGCTTACGGAGTGCGCATCAGAAGTAATGATTAAAATGCCTTCTGCATTTAACTGTCTTCTCTCTTACAAAAGCTCGCTGTGAGCTGCATAGTTGCTCAGGTCAGGAGTTAGAGGATCCTAGCGTTCAGGAAGGGGGTGTTGGGAGAAGAGTTCCCCCAATGGAAAAGCACTTTGCTAGATAATCATCAGAGAACAGTGAAATCTCACAGGAGTCGTGCTAAACGCACCCAGGCAGACGAAGAGACTCAAGGGGATGGGCAGAAATGAGATACTGCTAAACTACTGAAAGAGAACCGGCTTCACCAGTGGAAGGGGCACCTTGCAAAGGGTGATTAGCCAAAAATAATGTTAAAACATTATAATTTTAATATTAGAAGCTATCCTGGGACACCTGGGTGGCTCAGTTGGTTAAGCATCTACCTTCAGCTCAGGTCATGATCTCCAGGTCCTAGGATGGAGCCCTGCACCTCCCTCCCTGCCCACCCCCTCACCCCGCACTTGTGCACTCTTTTTCTCTCAAATAAATAAATAAAATCTTTTTAAAAGAAGCTATCCTGTGGTAAACACTACATTAATTAACATGCATTATTTCATTAGTCTTGTCAAGCTGGTACTTTTATTCACTAGCCCCATTTTGCAGATAAGAAAACAGAGACTTGGAAAGTACATTTCCTTTTGCCACATGGCTGATTTGGTGGCAAATAAAGATTTAAACCCAGGCAAGTGTCCTACAGAGTCCGTGTTCTTAAGCCCTGCATGATACTGGAACTAACAGGAAAGGGTATCTTCTTCTTTTCCTTCTTGAACTTCAATCTTTGCTAGCATCTGGTTACAAAGTGGTTTGGTAAATTCCGTGAATATTGAATGATATAAACAACCATTCTGTTTGGTGGGATCTCTCAAAAGAGCACACATCCCAAAGAGACAGAAACCAAGGGGAATACAGTCAGCATACTAGAGGCCCCTAGAGAAGGATCAGAGGTGGACGCCCACCCCACAGAGGAGAATTAGGAGAATTCTAAGTAAAGACCCCTTAACCCCCTTTGGCATTGATGGAAAGATGCCAATTAGTCTGGGACTGACGTGTAGCTCTAAACGGAAGATTCTAAAAATGCCATTAATGCAGGCAGATGGGGTAGGGAGCAGGGAAGGAGAGCTGATTGCTGGAATTCCATAATTAAGTGTTTGGCATTTGGAGTAGTGTGACATGAAGTTTCCATTCAGCCTTCACTCTCCAGGGAGGTGTCAGTGCCTAGAATTCATAGAATGCAAGAGTTGAAGAACCAGAAAGATCATCTAGTTCACACTCCCCTCCAATTAACAGGTGAGGAAATGAAGACCCCAAGAGGGGACCTGAAAAGCCCAAGGCCACAGAGCTAGTTAGTGGCAGAGCGGGGCAAGACCCCAGAATGTCTGATTTTTATTCAGTGCCCTTTCCCCTCCACCTCTATATTGCCATGGCACATAAGAGAACTCTCCAGAAGCCTCATCACCAAATAGCAGTGCAGAGTTTTATTAAAGCAATGGAAAGCGGAGAGGTCAAAGGAATAAAAACAACATCCCAATCAATTATTTTAATGATGAAAAATTTCTAAACAACAGGGGTGGGGGTGGGAAACCCATCTGCTAAACTAAGATTAGGAAAACAGACATTAATCGGATTGCCAGCTTTGGTATTTTATAGACATGGAGACTCTGAACATTTTAAGACTGTTGTCAGGGTTGGAAGTTGTACCTGGATATCATGGATCCTGACCCTCTTGTGTATAGATGATGAACCTGAGTCCCAGAGAAAGAGCCATTATCCAAACAACTCGGCTAGTCAGTGGTAGAGCTGGGCCAAGGAACTTGGACCTTGGGCTACCACTCCAGTATCCTCTTACTTAACACCAGTTTCCCTGCATGAGCAGGGATGCTGAGCCTAGGGAGAAGTTTTAGGAGGCCAATGAGAGCTCATCTACCTCAGCCTCATGTCTTTTCTTTAATGAATGACTTGAAATTATCCTTCCTCTAAGTAGTATTTGAAGGGTAAAAAATAAGGTTAAAATTCTAAACTTGAACTTTCATGAAGGAAAGAACTTCCCAGTTGTGGCCTAAGAGCCAAGGCAGAATGGACTTTATGTGAAATCTTCTTGGCAGGATCACCCTATCAGACGGCAACCTGGAAATAGTCCTAAAAGGAGTAGAGATACAATTTCCTTGAGAGCCAATGAACAAGGGATTGGGTTAGGCCTGTGCACTTAAGAACCCTAACCAGCATCCCCGTCTGGAGCAGCTCACAGTCCATTTAGCCATAGAGAGGCAGTCCTCTGAGGAGAGAGGAATGGATTCAGCCTGGGAGAGCCAAGGAAGGCATGACAGAGGAGGTGATGTTTAGGCAGTAGTTTGTTTAATAGATGTGGGCAAGGGGCATTCCAGACTGGAGCAACATGTAGAAGCAATGAAAGTGTCCTAAATTCATGTCGTGTTCAAAACTGTCTTCCATAAATCCACCCAGGATGTAAAAGACACGAATCACCACTCCTTGTTTGGACTGAAAAAACAGAACACAACAAAACACAGTATTTCACCTGGGTCCATGAAACTGGCATCTGTGATTGGTGCAGTAATCCAAACCCATAACTTGTTTGACTGGCAGTTTGACCTTTCTCCAGATGCCCTCCCCAATTGCTCTGCAACCCAAATTTCGTTAACATCAGAGAAGGCTGAGGCTTACTCTTATAAATCTCATCAAAGTCATGGGGGAAATCCTACTCTCAAAAAGCCAATTCTTCAATGTCATGATCATGTTTTAGCATCAACCTGCTCGACTTCACAAGACGCTGCCCCCCTCTATTCATGTCAAATGTGATGTGACTCTGCTGGGCTGCTGTTTAAAGAAAATAAAAGTCTTGAGTCCAACATTATTTTCCCAATCACCCACTCTCCACGAACCAATCCTTACGCCCCTATCTCAGACGTCTGGCAACACTCTGATCCCTCTGGATCCTTAGCCTGGATTTCTTGGATTCTTAACCCAAGAATATGGGTTACTACTGGAGGGTTTTCTTTCATTTCTTTTTATTATATCCTCTTTTGCTAAAACAACCACTAGCAGGAAAGGGATTTGACCAAGGGAGTTATTTATTTATTTTTTCCCCAGGAAGAAATATGAGAAAAGAGACAAAGAAATCTAATGAAGGACACATCTCATCTCCACTTGCAATTCACCATCATTGCATAGTGAATGAGTGTACTGTGCAAGGGACATAACTCAGGAAAAGTTGGGTGAAGACATGAAGGAAAAGGTCAATGACCACAATCATGTTTTGACTTTCTTCCTCCTCTTTCTGCATCATACCCCTATTTCCCTCTGATTTGCAAAAGCAGTTACTACCTGTGTCTTCCTAGTGATTTCCTAGTATGCAATGACTCTTAGTGATTGTATTTAAGAGACAAAACCGAGGGCTGGAGTATGGCATCCAAACTGAGAGGCTGGAAGAGGAAATCCGATTTAGGGAGTTAGTGTGAGTTCTAGACCCTGTTTCTGGTCCCAGTCTGAGCCTTCAGGGAAATTCTTTTTTTCCCTCTATTTACCGAGGTCAGAATGGGTTTCCACACTACTCCTTCTGGCCCTGGGGTGTGTCTTAGGCTGAAGAAAGATCTAAGAGAAAACTATAGAAATGCCAATTACATCCTCATGGGTTCTTTTTTTTTTTTTTTTTTTGCATTGAGTGGACAGCCTGGAGGAATATGGAGTAGCCCAGACCCTGACACATCTCATGCCAGCTTTGGAGAACACAAGTAAAAATATGTGCAGGGTCAAGTTCATGGGTTATGCTTTCTGATCCAATGGGTAAAATATTTGATAGGAGAATGAAATGCCGCTGATGAGATACAACGATTTATTCACGAAAAGCATGTCTCTGGGAGGTGGGAACCCAGACCAGGAAGTCTAGGATCATTTCGGTAAAAAGTCCCCATTGGGCATCTACAGGATGACTGTTGTGCTTCTTAATATCAATGGGGAACAGAGAAAAAGTCTGACTATGACATGGCTGATTGTGTGGTTGAAAAGAAATGAAGAGGTCTATTCAGCAACTGACTTCTAATAGAGGACAAAGAGATGAAAAACAAAGCCCTACCTTAACCCCTGGAAAAATATCCTAAGGCCTATTGCTCTGTGGACTTTAATCCTAATGGCTCTGTTAACTAAGGTGGGAGCTACTCTTCCAGGGAGATGAAGGGTACCATCTATTCCCTTTTCCTTCTTTCGTTGTCTCAAGCTGTCCTACCGCTGGACTATGGCCTAGCAAGAGAAGTTCCTGGAAGAGAAGTGACTACTTTTCTCTCTCCCAAACAAGTTCTTCTGCCAATTATTCCTTAGCCCAAGTTAAGAAGTCTTTTTTACCTGCTTAATTTACTGGTCTGAGGACGCATTTGCCTATTTCTGTTTGAATTCAAATTCTTTCCTTTTTTTCTGGAAGAACTGTTGATATTTGCAAAAGGGAAGAATAAAAAATACACAGAACATCTCTTTGAAACCTCTGAGTTCTACAAGAAGCAGGCCCTCTGAAATAGCTGCATGGTTTCCCCAGTTTGGAAGGCAGGCAGGTCACACGGACCTGACTGTGGAGAGCTCTGGGACGCGGCTCTTCTTGACTGACATTCAAAAACTGATTCATGGCCCTAAACACCCAGCCCATTACCAGTCATGTCAACTCAAACACTCCATTTATTTAGTAGATACATAAAACACTAAGGGGAGGATCTTTTAAAAGTAACTTTCATTGTTCATCCTCCTAATATGTGCTCCTGAATATTTAGAATATCCAGATATGAATACCTATACTTTGATGTATGAGAAGATCATAACATTGCATTGATGTAAAAAAGAAAAGAATAATTAAAATTCTATTTTGAAAATCAGGCAATATTTTTATTTTGGTGTATTAACCTTCTAGATTTTCTTATATATATTTATACACAGGGTATATAAGTTAAAAAGATTAAATTTAAAAGATATATTTATCTACAAGAGACATTGAATCCAGTCTACACATATAGGAAATACAATGTGGCTCTAACAGGCTTCTGATTCCCCATTTACCTAGATTTATTTTTATCACTAATAATAAAAATAATGCTTTATTTTACATACCATTTTAACATTTAAAATTATTTTCATATATATTATCACATCTGATTTTCATATTGCCCATAAGAGATAGATTAGATACTAGGTATCATTCTGAAATATATATATTTATATTTCTATATGTTATATAGAGAAATATAAATATTTCTCTATATAATATATATAGAAAAATAAATATTTCTATATGTAATATATATAGAAAAACAACAGTCAAACAGCAAAATAGGGGTTTAACAGGGCATTGAAGTTTTGGGTAGAAAAGATGACTACCACAGGACAATGCAAAGAGCGGCAAGAGAGGTCAGCAGGCTAGGGAGCCTTGAGAGGTCCAACAAAGGGCATTTGTCTTGTCCAAAATTCACTGTCCCGAATCCACAGGCCTTATCCTCCAAGTATTTAATGCTGGATTAATCTGACTCAGGGGAACTAACCAATACAAAGTCCTTCTAGACTGATATCTAGAATCCCAATCGTAATTTCTTAATTTATCACAAGAAATAACATTTAGGTGGGTTAGATGTTCACACTGGCTGATCAATACAGCCATTCCCTATGAGCTAGATATATTAGAAGCCAAAATTTTTTAAAAGTTAGCTTGAAGAGCACTGACGAACAATGATGACTGTCAGTTACTTGATTCAAATTTAACCACGTACCTGTCACCATCTGTCAGGACTCACTGGCCATCCACCACCCCCCAGTGCACAGAACACCATTCTCTCCCTTGCTTCCTTCACGCTCCTTATTTTGTTCTCTACACTAACCTGTCTTCCACTCCTGCCTCCTTTCTCCAAACAGGCTAAAATGGAATATACACTATGTCCGTTTACCATACTATTATGACATCCCTGCCTGCTTCCTTAAGATTACAGCCAGATCACATTGATTTGGGCCAGCGTATTCTTAAAATTATTAGTTACACATTTACACACAGTCTTTTGGTTCACTTTCACAAATAGTTCATCTTATACCTAGACTATGGACCTTGTTAGCTTAGACTGCTAATTCACATTCTCCTTTAGCCCTTGGTGCTTTTCTTGGAACGGGCATGCTCCCACATCAAGAACAGTTCCTTTGCTGTCCCCCCATCCCCAGAGACTCTTCCCCCACCTCCTTCAGATCCTTATGCAATGTCCTGAGGTGCCCTTGGATACCCTGCAATACTGAAATACCTCCCCTGTCATAAGTGGTATCTCCCTTCTTTCTTTTATTTTTCTCTTTAGCGCTTATCACCAATTTCAATGCCATGAATGTTATTATTTGATTTTGTTTGTAGCCAGTCAAAATCCACTAGCACATAAGCTCTGTGAAGGCAAGAATTTTTGTCTGATTTGTTCACTGCTATAGCCCCACCCTCTAGAATAGGGCCTAGGACAGAATAGGGGATGAGTATATACTTTTGAAAGCAATGAATGAGTGGCTCTCAAACTTGGCTGACATTAACTATCATCTGGGGAACTTTAGAGATATTTTGGCCTCACCTCCCCCCCCGCCGAGATATTAATTTAACTGGTCTGAGATGGGGCTCAGGCATTGGCATTTTTTTAAAAACTCACGAGATGAATCTAATGTATAGCAGAGTTCAAAAACCATTAACTTAAACTCTCAGAATACAAATTTGTAGGAAGCATACACTATTACCTCCAATAAAACTGAACCACACACCCCATACTTTTTGGCTCCTCTTCATGCCTGACCTAGCAAAAAACAAAGAACAAAATTTGGAGAAGGCATACATTTCATTGCAATGTATGTAATGTATGCAATTCACTCATATGAAATAGCACACTGAAGTAAAACCATGGAAAAGATGGAAATTTTCCAGAAATCTTTGATCCTGTTAAGAATGACCAACACCTATATATATAGGGAATTTCAAAGAAAGGAAGTAAAATTCCCGGGGGCTAGAAGTATTTCATAATCCTGAGGCCCTACCTGGAGATATGCAGCTTCATAAAAAAATAATAAAGCTGCATTTGTAAACTGGGTAAACAAAATGAAATGTTATAACCTCTTGTTTCTGAAATGTAGGTCTCCTACTGCCCTCCCGCCCAGAGGACCCTCCTTGCAGTCCCAGCTGATGCAGAACTCATTTAGTCATAATTGCTGTGTAGCCTGGTGCTTGAGAAGGTGCTTGAAGATGCACCAAGAAATAATTCTGATCCTCACCAGTGCTCCCCTCTGGATGGAGGAAATCATCTCTTGGCCACCCCATGCTGAGCAGAATCCAAGAGTTAAAATTAGGGTTAAAGGAGCCAATATGTGGCACCATTCTTTTGTTCATCAGTTACTTGCTCTCAGAGATCTGACAATGTCATCAGAGCAATTTTGTTCTTGGCACATTTAAGAAGCGAAAGGAGGCACGGGGGACTCTACCAAGGTAGTAATTTTCTAGGTAATCATCCTAATGTCTTCATCCTGACTGCCATTGTATGAGTAAGTTCATTAGGGGAGATAATTTTCACAAATGGCACAAAAACGCCCATTTGCTGGCAGTCCTGCCTTGTGCCAATGCCTGGCTTAAGGTAACCAAAAAAAGAGAAGCGGATGCAATGCATCCATTACCGAAACCCAGCTTGGACCAGAGAGAACCATGTCTGCCAGCTTAGTGGATGGGACCAGGGTTGGGAGTTTTCTAGGTCGTGGGAGGGAAATTCTAACTCTGTCACTGGCAACTGAGCAGTATGGTGAACTTATTTCATATATCTGTCTGGCCAGCAGCCTCTGAGGCTCAGGCCATGAAAGAAGTCGTGAAGTGACTCCACGCGGTGGTGACCCGACAGAGAAGCTCCCCGTGTTGGTAAGCCCAGTCTGGCTGCCCAGATTCTTTCTTGAGTGGGGGTTTTCTCTCTTGAGAGCTCTGAGGCTGCAGTGATAGGAGCCACACAAGACAGCAAATAGAATCCTTGAGAGCTCTATCTTTTCATTCCTGCAATATGGTGACTCTGGAATCGGACCAGATGTTGACAAAGTTATCTTTTCTCTCCAGGAGAAAATATGTTTTCTGTATGTGGAGGTAGAGGAGGAAAGAAGAAAAGGAAAATTCCTCCACACTGATTGAACCGCGGGTGCCACTCAGCCATCTGGAAAGAGGAGAACGAGTATAGTAAGAAGGTGTCCATTTTCAGGCCTGGCAAGAGTCCAATTAGCTACAGGGAAGATGGAAAGCTGGAACTCACACCTAACTTTGAACATCTGTTTGGGGTATTCTGTGTCGATCATCTGGTGTATCCCACTTTAGAAGGGAGCACCCCATGGTCAGAAAAGAGCAGGCTGAGTTCCTGTTTTGATCCCTAATGAGGTCTGTCACTGCATGTGAATTTCCATCTTATTGAAGCCACTTTCTCTATTTTGGAAATGCAAGTACTAACAATTCCTCAGAGCACCTGTGGACAGATGACATCAAATATTTTATGCTCAGTCCCTTGTACATAGAAGGTGTCAATAAATATCACTTCCCTCTTATGGCACCTGAGCTGAAATACATTTCACCCTTCCTAAAGAGTATGTTGTACATTTTCATCCTAATGAGTTATTCGAACGAAGAATCCCCAGCCTCTCCCTAGATTTGGACAGACTTTGCTATCATGAAGTAACATTTCACTTCTGCCACATCTCAAAGTGTAATTGTCTTGACTTTGAGACAAAAAAGGGGGCAGATAAATTGATTAGTCATTAGAACTAACTGGTAGAGATCTGGCAGGATAGATTTTTCCTAAGATTGCCAAAGAATGTTATGAAAGAATAATCCATTCCACCTTCGTGCAGGAAAAGAAAACGTGCACATTGGAACATATGACTGGCAACTGTCTGAAAACAAGTTGGAGGACAGGAGGGGAAGAGTTTGGGAGAGTTAATTAGAACCAGATGTATCTTGTCAAGCACTGCCTTCCCAGACACTCGGGTGTTCTGTGAAGGGTGTGAAATAGCAGGTCCCCACCACTCCAGTACCCACACTTTCGACTGATACAAAGTTTTCTCTTCCTCCTCCACCATTCAGGGACTCAACTCCACCAACTTCTAAAAGACAAACAGAGAAATGTATTTAGAACAGACACCCTGGAAATATGTATTCTTATAGCCTGTGAGAAGACAAACTTTGAAAGTGGGACAAAGGCAGGAAGCAAAAGTATACCTACTCATGCCAAACATTCTGGAAAGCATTCCAGGCAAGCTTGGGAAAAGATGGTTTTCTTTGCCTTATTTCAACTCTTGGAACCATATTTCCCTAAATATTTTCTCCCTTGAGAATCAGGGGAATGGGAAATGATTCCACACATGTGGGTGCTTTCATGTGGAATGTTTTAAAAGTCTCCAGAAGTTCTTGACCCCAAAATCATTAGATGTCACACCAGGGGAGTTTTCTTTTGAGTTAAGCATTGTTCTGTCACCGGATCTTCTTGAAAAATGCCAACATTCTTGGAAAAATGCAATTAAAATCTTCAAAAAGAGGAAGTGCAAAGAGGATCTAGTCCATGTCTTCTCTGTCCTAAGGACTTTATATATGTTTTTTATTTCACCTTAATGATTGACGATAATGTTTTCTTCATTTAATACGGTGGATGTTTAGGTGAAAAAAGATCTGCTAACTTGCCCAAGATGGCCAAGCCCATAGTAATGAAGGCAACTTTCAAACCCAATTCTGTTAAAAAATTATACTTTTTCTAATTATTCAACTGAATTCTCCAGTGAGTTTTTATACTAGCTCATACTTAGGTGTGTTCATAGCTGAAAAGCACCTATTAGCATTAGGGAAAACTGAAAATTTGGTTGAATACTGACTGAGTGGATGCATACACCTGAGCATTATGTGAAGCTAAGTTCTTAATCCACTGAGTAAAAAATGAACAGGTACAACATTGTTAGACCACGTTTGCTGAGATTAATGTGTTCTCCTTTTCTTAGATTAGTAAAATAGGAAATTAAAATGTTTCCCTAGTAAGGATATGCTCATAGATTTAGGTCCAAGAATGTTCATCCAAGTGCTGTTTCTAATAGTAAAGATTAAAAACTATCCAGAAGGCTGTCAACAGAGTATTGATTGAATAATGTGAGATGTATTTTTATAATGGAATATATGCATCTGATATCCACAAACATTATTGGTACTGAAACAAAAAGATGTTTAAAGTATTTTTTTAAGATTTTCATTATTTATTTATTTATTTATTTATTTATTTATTTACTGGGGGGAGGGGCAGAGGGAGAGAGAGAGAATCTCAAGCAGACTGCACTGAGCACGGAGCCTAATGTGGGGCTCCATCTCATGACCCTGAGATCATCACTTGAGCTGAAATCAAGAGTCAGATGCTTAACTGATTGAGCCACCCAGGTACCCATGTTTAAAGTATTTTTAAGTAAAATAAATGATCCCATATTTGATTTTAATTGTTTTATTTATATACTGTCGTATTTTGCTTCATTTAGAAACCTGCCTGACAACTTACTAGCCATGTGTTTGAAAGCTGAGGGGTGCCTGGGTGGTTCAGTCATTAAGCGTCTGCCTTCAGCTCAGGTCATGATCCCAGGGTCCTGGGATCGAGCCCCGCATCGGGGTCCCTGCTCGCTGCTCGGCAGGAGGCCTGCTTCTCCCTCTCCCATTACTTCTTCTTGTGATTCCTGCTCTCGCTGTCTCTCTCTGTCAAATAAATAAATAAAATCTTAAAAAAAAAAAAAGAAAGTAGAGCTCTTCAGGCCTCAGTTCCTCATCTATAAGGTAGAGATGATAATGGTACCTACACCATAACGTTGTTGTTCAGAGTAAATGAATAAAATGCTTTGAACATTTGCTGGCATGTGGTAATCAGTATGCATTGGTTATTGATGTTGTTAATATTGGTAGCAGTAAAAGACACATTACTATTATATCAAGGCATGAATGATTATCTCTGGAAGGTGGGTTTCTGGTGGCCTTAGTTTCTTGTCTTGAAAAAACTTAAAAGTGACTTTTCAATTTTCTATGATAAATGTGTTGTTTTGTGTGAGGAAAAGGTAAATTCTAGTAGTAATTTTAAAATAATAAATTTGGTAATAAAAAAATAAGATAATAAGATTCTGGCCAACAGTCTTCCATGGAATGAGACGAAGAGTAATTCCATTTTTTTTCTGCTTTAAATAATTCTTCTCCCATTAGTGTGTCAACAATGTGGCGTTATTCAACCAGGGGTCTATAGGTACATTCTTAATAGTCCAAAAGTTTTCTTATAGGATATTTTAATTTGGATTTCTAATATCAAAAATAATCCTAAAAAATTTAACCTGGATGACCACATCAAGCCAAACACTGTCAAGTGATCTCAGCACACTGTGTCTTTGTCACAGGTAGTAAGAGAAGAATAGCTTTCATAATGATGATGCCATTTTGCTAAATAAGGCCCTAGTGACCTGACACCACACTGTAGGAATGAAGGCTTTCCTGTTCTGTGTAAGGAACGGAAGAGACTGGTGTAGGAAATGAATCGCACCAAGCTCAAAAATTTAAAAGAACTTAAGTCATAGCCTTTCCATATCTGTGATGCGATTTGGCTTGACAAGCACCATATATCACAATAAACTTACACTTTTAATTTGAACTTTACAGTGCTTATACTGTTATTTATATTTAATTTTATAAATGTGTTGAGTTTTATAGTGATTTAAGAACCTTAAGCTTTTATTAGGAGTTTATACTTAGTATTATGTGTATATGCTTAAGTGGCATAATAAAAATAAAGTAAACATTGGGTGTGTTTATGACAATTTTTTTCTTTACAAGGGGTTCATACATTCAAGATTGATAAATAACATACTGTGTAAGCTCTGATTAGAATAGAATTTTAATTTAATTTAATTCAAATATTTTAAAATCCTTTTTATATTCCTAACACTGGGCTAGCACTCTGGGTAATACAGAAGACATTTACTATATAATCTCGGTACTTGACAGGTTTACAATTTTGAAGACACTACCCATAAAAATATTAAGTAACAGTATAAGATGCACATGATTCCATGCTTAGAGTTGTTCAGGCAGTGAGTTCCTTGGGCGTTAGCTCAGAGGAAAAGCCCCAGAGGGCCGGATCCGGGAGGGAGACCTGCCAGGGAGAGTTGGGACTTGAACTTCTAGTCTTGAAGGAGGGGCAGAGAGGGATTCCAGCTTGAGAAGTCTCATGGGGGCGAGGGGGAAAGGGTGGAATGAAGAGGTGGAAACCCATCTTTCCTGGGTTTAGGAGGGGCTAGAATGGGGGCCTGTCTGTGCATGGCCTTGGGGCAGGAGATAGAGAGCCATTATAAGTTTGTTTGTTTTTTTTTTATAAGTTTTTTTTTTTTAAGATTATTTATTTATTTTGAGAGAGTGAGAATGAGAGAGAGAGAGAGAGAGAGAGAACATGAGAGGGGGGAGGGCCAGAGGGAGAAGCAGGCTCCTCGCTGAGCAGGGAGCCCGATGCGGGACTCGATCCCGGGACTCCAGGATCATGACCTGAGCCGAAGGCAGTCGTTTAACCAACTGAGCCACCCAGGTGCCCGCCATTATAAGTTTTTTATCACGAAGGTAATATAACAAAAATAATATTGTGAAAGATTCTGAGAGAAGCCTTGAAGCTCTCACCACATGCCATGCAATGTGCTAAACATAAACAAGTTCTCTTGATCCAAGATGGACTCTCCCCGTGAAAGAGACCCCAGCTGTGACAACAATCCACATCTGAGAATCTGGACCATGCCTGATTGCCTGTCATGCTTTGGTTAGACAAAACAAACAAACAAAAAGACAGTGGAAAATGTAATAACCAAACTCATAGCTGCCAGCCGAATCAGTTCTTGGTTGGGTCGTATCATTCCAACTGTGCCTGGTGCCCTGCACTGCCTCAGGGCCCTGCACTAACTCAGAAGAGTTACAGCGGGGCAATGAATATGGAAACGTGAGCCTGGGTGGTTGTGTAATTCCCTCAGTAAGGACAAAACTAGAACAAATATAGGCAGGGCATGGGGTGTGTGTGTGTGTGTGTGTGTGTGTGTGAGAGAGAGAGAGAGAGAGAGAGTTTGTGCATGTGTGAATGTATGTGTGTGAGTGTGTGTTTGTGTGAGTGTGAATGTATGAGAGAGAGTGTATGTATATGTGAGTGTGTGTGTTTGGGGGACTCGGAAGGGTAGACTATTTGTCCAGCTTGTCCCTAGAGGTCAGCAGGGGTTCTGGATGATTTGCTGTTTATCCTCACAGGCTTACCCAGACGCCTGTTGTGGTGCAAAGTCATGCAGTCAGAAGATCCTGGGTTTAAACACCAACCCTGCCTCTCTAGCTCTATGACCTTATACAACTCACTTAACCTCTTTCTAGCTCAGTTTCCTAGGCTCTAAAATGCAGGCTATAATACTTCACAAAACTAGTGAGAGGAGGAAGCAAGGACTATCTTGTGAATGCATGGTGTACACATCCACTAGTCTTCTGCTGACGGTTTCCTTTCCTGCAGTTCTGGAGGGTCTGCATGGGGTAGTGAGGCGGGCACTAATCTTGGGCCAGTGGTGGACTTGTTGGAGCAAAGAGGAGGGCATCACTGCACTATTCATGCTCCAACCCCCTGAGATCATAGCACTGGGGTTATGTGAGATCCCTGGGAGTAACCACCGGGTTGCAAACAGAGCCACCAGCTGCCACTCACAGAGTCACAGCCCAGAGGTGAGGACCACAGGGAATGGCAAATGGCATGGGATACGGATAGGGACCTGCTTAGGGCAGCCACACAGAAAAGCCACCCTGCGCTCCTATGCCTGTATATGGCTGTTTTGTCCCTCAGTTCCCTTCCTCTTGAGCTACAGGACTGAGAAAAGCACAAACAAGACCATCTGAGGTCTGGAGCCAGGTAGCGGGGCCACGTTGTTGGGACACTTGCCCACGGAGGAGATGAGAAAAGCCAGAGCACCCATGTTGCCCAGAGAAATGAACTCATATGCATATGCTCAACCCAGACATCAATCTCTCTGCCACCAAGTCTAGCACTCCCCCGATGGGAAATCTATGTCTTTTACATTCACTCTATGCTTTCTCTCCTACAAGTAGCCGCTCAGGGCAGAAATGTATTCCTTTGCCCCACTCACAGCCTCTCCTCCCCCTGACTTTGCCTGTCCACAAAAGGTCATTGATTTTATATTCTGTAGCCCTTCATGTGACCCTCGAATTAGCCTGATAAAAGACTAATTTTCTAGTACCAAAGATAGAACTTGGAGCAGGTTCTCCAATTTAGAGATAAATGGACTTTTACATACATACACTTGGACTGACAGATTATAATTAAAACATAAAAGAGCTTTAATGCCCACTTCAGTGCTTCTGGAAACCCACTGGAGAAGAAACAGGTAAAACTTCCTACCATGGGAGTGAGTGAAGACACTCATTGCTTCAGGGGGACAGTTGTTTTTTTTAACACCCCTTCTATTTCACTATCCTTACCAAGCACAGATCGAGGAGTCAAATCATCCCCAGTGGGAGCGGGAATTTAGAGTTTAGAGTTGGTCAGGGGAAGACCTCCCCAGCAAGAGTAACTCACCAATCCTTTAACAGTGATGACTGAGAGTAAACCACACATTAGGTTTCAAGCATAACTTTGGCACCTGAATCCAAACTATTGAATTATGAAAAAGGTGTTCCAGCCGGCTTTGTAACAGGCCTGCAGGCTTCAGCTATAGCGGGGGCACAGGTGACCAGATAAAAAATTAACCTCTTTATCAAGTGGGTTTAACTTAGAGAAGCCTCAGCCCCCAAAGGAGATCATTACATATAATCTTTAATTCAGCCAACATTAATTGGATATCTTCTAGTGCCTGAACAGCACTGAGCTATGTGTCACTATTTAACAGTAACTTAGTTTAGCAATTAGTGTAAAGTAAGCTTGAATTCCTCATCCAGCTGAGTTTAACCAATCTTCCTAAGTCCCTTTCAATTCAGTATTCTTGTCAAGCCCTCGACTCATTAAACCAACTCTTTGATGCACGGTATACATCCCTCTGTTCTTCTTATCTGGAAGAAAGGTGAATAAATGGTTGTCCCCAAGTTCTTTGAGTACAACATCATCCTATTTCCATAATGGTGTTCTATAAGAATAGGCATGAACTTCTCCTATATATAAATATATATATAAACTTCACAGAGGTCTCATCCACTACCTCAATACCCACATGACACATGTTCTTCCTGCCCCCAAGCTGTCTGACCCAAAACAGAAGCCATGCTTTTTTACCTCCATTGAATGGGCTGGGGAGAGAATAAGTGACAGACCTAAGGAGAAATGAAGGGAATCTCAACTCTACCCATCTTCCTTCTCAGTGACATCTGTGCTAGATTGAGTGGAAGGTGAGGGGGGAGAGTTTTTCTTGCACAGGAGTGCTGGGAGATCCACAACCCCACTGACTGTCTCCCTGCCTATTACACTTTGTTGTGCCTGCCCCCAGAGTCAGCATGATCTAAACCCCTTAGCTTCACTGTCTGTTGCCTACATGTCTCCAGGAAGTAGCTCTGGGGTGCAGGGGAGAAATGAGCATAGAGGGAGGTAAAAAGCTGTTTAAAATGTGACTTTGAATATATTAAGCCAGCTTTTCTGCATGGAAGCAATATCCGAAGGACAGTGATGAGGGCATGGGGGAGGGGGGCGGGTAAGGGAACAAACCGTATTGGCCATGCACTCTGGAAGATCTAAACTCTAACTTAGCTAGAAGATTTAATGATTTTAATGATTTGTTGTGATCTCAAAGCAACAGTTAAGAGATAAATCCACATCATTAAGACTATTATGGTATTTTGCTTCATTTAGCAAATGGTGGTGGGTTGAGGGGCTTGGGTTGGATTTTTGAGGTTGTTTTGCTATGAAGACACCCACACTTAAATAATAAAAATGAGCTCCTGGGGCCCAGGAGCAATTGGCTCCCAAATCCTTTGCTGGCATAAATGGGAAGATGTCCTTGGAAACTTAACCCAAAAGTTTGCTTAAATGTCTTTTCTGTGTATTCTGGGCAGAAAGCAAACTAGCACAGAAAATTGAAAGTTGATTGTTTTTCATCTTGGCTTGAGGCCCCAGTCCAGAGGAAAAGATATGTGGTTCCCAGTGCCTTGATGCTCTGGGGGGAAAATCTGATCATGCTTCTAGAATGAAAAGTCAAAGCCCATTCCCATTGTTATGTACAGAGTGAAAGTCTGGTGTTTACATTGTTTTTTATGTGACAAGGGCCCAGAACTGTCAAAATAATAAAACAGTGCACCTGGCTCTTTGGAGTTCTTTATTAGCTACCACTTACGCATATCTACAGTACAATGACCATCAAAATTGAATAATGATTCCAAGGCACTAAATATATTCCGAAATGCTTCTAGAGCCATCAGCAAAAGCCCTTGACACACAGTCTCTTTTTTGAAACTTTTTGCTTTTTACTGGTTTTTGCCTGAAGCTACTGCCTTTCCTACAGCCCTCTCAAGTGGCTTCACTGAGAAAATCCTAGAAAACTTTAGGGTCCCATGCCCCTGGTGACACGGCCTATGGGCAGGCTGTCTATCCTCCATTCTCCTTAGCCCTTTCCCTTCCCTAACTGCCTCTTACTCCCCTCCAGCTCTAATGCTCATGCCACGTCACTGTATCATCCTCTCCCTTACTTATCTCTAGATACCCAGACGGATGAATCTTCCTCCTTCCCTGATGACTCTCTCTCCCAGTTTACTGATATTCTGAGTGCAATACAATTCCTGTCACAATCCTTCATTATTTCAATATGCCTGATGATGATCCTTTCAATGCCCTGGCCTCCCAGTTCCATGATGCATTCGCCTCCCATGTCCCAGCCACCCAATCCCATGGTCTTTTCCTAGACCCTGTCATTGCCAATAACTGTGCCCCCTTCTTAACATCAGTTTTAAACATCCTTATGGTCCTGCTGGTAGAACTTATCTCCTAATACTCTCCGTCTTGCTTACTCTACTTTGCTGGCCATTATAGCTTCCTGGATATTCCTTAGACTCAAGAAGCATACTTTCCTTTAAGGATCCAGGCACTTGTCAGCTCATCTGCCTGGAACACGCTTTCCCCCAGATATCCCCATGGCTGGTACTACCAGCTCTTTGGGTCTGTCCTCGTGTGCCGTCAACAAGGTTTTCCAATACTCCATTTAAAATAGAAAACCCCCCTTTCCAAGCTCTTCTTATTCCTGCAACTCCAGTTTTCTTCTTAGCACTTTTCACCATTTACCGTAGTACATGGTCTCTATTTACGCTCTTATTGTCTGCTTGCCTCTGCTGGAATGCAAACTTCATGAAAGCAGACACTTGTTTATTAATTCAATGTTGTTTTCCTGGTGCATTTAAGAGTGCCTGGCACATGGTGGGCCCACAAATATTTGTTGATTAAATAAAGATCTGGCCAAATGAATAAATATATTAAGTATTTATTAAGAATTAATGATGTACGCAGAACTCTGCTACTTTCTATAGAAAAACAAAACAAAAAAACCGATATTTGCTCCCGGGTCCTTAAGGAACCTATAATCTAGTTAGGTACCAAGATTACCATCAAACTATATTTCAGTGTCTTTTAGCCCACGGGACTGTGATGAGGTTTAGCCCACAGCAATGGCCTGCAACTTCACCTGACAGGGAGATGTTTAACGGTGTTGCACAAAAGAATGTTTCAGTTTGGAATTTAACAAATGACCGTTCTCACTAAAGGGAACAAAATAAAACCCTCACCTTCTTTCTAGAGTACCAGAGAAGGTATGAAGAATGCTGAAGGTATGGCAAAAGAGCACAGTGTGCAGATAAAATCTACACAAATGAGAGAGAGAGAATGGGGAGAGTGAGCACATTCATAGGGGACCACCAAGAGCAGACAGCAAGCACCGTGCACAGCTTGCTGGGGAAATATAAAGCTTCCATAAAAACTTATGTAAACCAGTGATGGAAGCCAACATGGACATGACTTTGTAATAAGGGCTCTCAGAGGAAGGCATCAGCCATCACAATCCCAAATGTACCAGGACCAATTCTTACTGGGAGACAGAGAGGGGTTTTAAAAAATCAAATGAACACACCTACCCAAGACAAAGCAAAAAAGGAGCATCCACTCTGCCCAAATTTAAGAGTCTTCTCTTGGCCACACAGTGAAAGATTCTCAAGTTAATTGGCTTAGTGAGAAGGGACAGGAGTTCTTATTAAATTTACACAGTTACAGCTTTTATAGGTTTTATTTTTTCAATTAATGTCTAGGTTAACTATGTAGAAGTCTCTGTATGATTTCATGCTAGAGTGTAGTAGAGTATAGATTCAACCATTCCAAATTGATACCTGGTCCTGTTCTCTCTTTCATCTATTTATTCATTTATTTAAGAACTACTAATTGAGTACCTGTTGCTCCCCAGGTGCTATTCTTCTCTATCTTCTGCTCTCATGAAGCTTACATTCGAATGGGAGGAGACAGAAGGCAAATAAATCACCCAACATTTACAAAGTCTATGAGATAATGATAAACGCTATGGGGAAAACCAGAAGAGGGAGTGCCAGGGACGCTAGATGGTTATCGGCTCAAACGGCTTGGTCTGAGAAGGTCTCAGAGGGTGACATTAGAGCAAACCCCGACAGAGGTAAGGAAGTGGTCATTTGGAAACCTGCAGGAGAGGCATTTCAAGCAGAAGAACCATCAAAGACAAACACGCTGGGGTGCGAGCAGGCTTTCCTTATTTGAGAACCAGCAGCGATGTCCACATCATTAGAATGTCAAGCAGGGGGAGAGTGGGAGATGAAATCAAGAAGGTAACCATGAGCTTGATCAGATAAGATCTTCCAAGTCATTGAAAGAATTTTGCTTTTCACTCTGAGTGCCACGGGAAGCCCGTGGAAGCTTTTGAAGAGAGGACATCCTCTCAGTCCCACTCGGTTTCATTCTGAGGACCGTGCCGAGAATGTATGCTGTAGCTGGGTACAGAGCACTGGCAGAGCTCAGGAGGCCCGTCAGAGGCTAGTACAATAACTTTGGAGAGAGGTGATGGTCGCTGCAAAGCTGATGAGAAGTGCTTGCATTCTAGATATAGTTGAAGGTTGTAACATAGATTAACAAGTAGATTGCATACAGTTGGGAGAGAAAGAGGGTAGAGAGAGAAGCATGAGACTAAGGCTTTTAGTCAGTTACTAGAAGGATGAAATTGTCATTTACTGAGATGGAGAAGACTAGATGAGGCGCAGGTTTGGGGTGGGCGGAGCAGTTGATTTTTGGACATATTGTATTTAACATGCTGATTACACATCTGAGCAGAGACATACAAGTCTGAAGTTCTGAGACAAAGAAACAAACTCCCTCCTCTTACTCTTACGATAATGTATGACAGCAGCTGGGTTCACACAATCTATAATAATCAAGATTCTGAATTCTACGTTGGGCAAAACCAGAGATACTGCACTTCTTCGAGTATTTTCTTGTCAGGTTTCTTTCTGCCAGGGTATGCTACAGATGGCAAAGATTAAGGGCTAACCTGGGTGACACTGACCATTAATGTCAACGCGGGTAGAGAAGGAAGTCGGTGGAAATCAGAGTCACCGAGAAGAGCTGCAAGGGGATATGAAGGGCAGGTGGTTTGGAAAGCGTCACCAGGGGCATGATGGGAATTTCCTAGCAAGGGATGAACTGAAGCCAAAGTGCAAGGTTGAGGAAGACAAAAAGGGAGAGCGGAAGAAATGCCCCCAAAGAGGAAAGGCTTTCTCCCCGTCTAGCACTCCTGTAGGCTCCAGGGCGTGACTCATTTTGCCTGTGAAATTTTTTGGCAATTTCCAGAGCAATGAGGCCTTCAAGGAGGAAAAGATAATGATGGTCTTCCAAGAAAGCATCATTAATAGGCTCATATTTTTATAAATATGAAAGTGATATACTTTAATATTATTCTCAAACTGGCAAAACTTCCACTTCCAAAACTGATCTGAGACAGTGGCAGGAGAGTTTGAGAACCTGACTCCATGAGCAAGATGAAGCCAGAAAGCAGGTCTTTGTAAGCTGCCAGGTAGCATATATCAAGGATCGACGACATCGACCACAAAAGTCGTACATAAGAGTGACCCAAGCAAGAAGGTCGGTGTGTGTGTGTGAGTGTGTGTGTGTGTGTGTGTGTGGACGGAAGAGTGGTATGTTTGTATTTGGGAGTGTATACTATTTAATACAGCACAATTATTAAAAGATATTAGATAGTTCATGGAATTTCCAGAAAGGCCAGAGAACCGGCTTCAGAAGCAGCATCTTCAGGGCAAACATGCCACAAGAACAAGCATGAGAGTGATGCCTCTGGCAGAAAACAGAGAGGCTGGGGTGGGGGGGGCAGCCAGGCCTGCGGGGGGCTCAGGGCCCAGCTGCTGTGAACCACCGCACTGCCTGGGAGACATGTGGCAGTGAGCACCTCCCTCTCCTCGCGTTTTCTTCTGAATCCAGGACTTACACGTGTCTCCGGTCATGAGCCTACATCAAGGCCTGCCCTAGATGCAGGGGAGACTGGAAAACCAAGCTCTGACTTCTACTTTGCCGATAGAACCCCACCTCCTTTAAACTGCTCCTGGAAGGATCAGGACTGTAGCCATTCCATCAAGAGCTGTAGGACTTGAGGTCTGGCTTTGCCCGGACACCGTCCGCTCAGACGGACTGAACACAGTTCGCTTTCCTTCCTCTTCTGCATGTTGCAGGCTGGAGAGGCAAACTGCAGGTGTTGCAGACAAAATAAAGAAGATTAATTTTTCCAGGTTGTCATGAGCGCTGAGTTTATAGCTCTATCAGCCCGACCAAAGAAGGAAACTTGCACACATTGCTTTCAGAAACCATCGCAGATAGGATGGAGACGTCATGGATCAGAGAGCACGCCTCTGTAAACACCGTCCACCTCTCCGGCTTGCTGAGAGAGGGCAGGAACGCAGGCTGAGTCTCTGCAACTAGAAGCATGGGAAGAGATGGCAGAGAAAGCCGCTCAGGTCTGGGAGGTTGTTCTGTGGCACGGTAATGAACTAGGCCAAGGGATCCTCTGGGACAGACAGGAGAAAAATTATTCTGGAAAGAGGAGCAGTGCCGAGGTGAGCAGGGTCGCAAGGACGTGAGTGGATTGGGAAGAGGCTGAATCAGAGGAGTTGCAGAGATCCTTCAAGGTCAGGGAGAGGAAATTAGACTCGATGCTGGAGGAAAGAGGGGGGACCTGGGTTTTCATATCGGAAAAGAAGCAGGATAGAACAAACATTAAGGAAGATCCTGCTACTGCCAACTGGAGAGAGGGAAGTGCCGAATGTAGAAATCACCAGAATCCCAGGAAGGGTGGACACTGTGGGGCTGGAAAAGAGACCACAGGGGCGCCTGTGTGGCTCAGTCAGTTAAGCATCTGCCTTTGGCTCAGGTCGTGATCTTAGGGTCCTGGGATCGAGTCCCGCATCGGGCTCCCTGCTCAGCGGGGAGCCTGCTTCTCCCTCTGTCTGCCGCTCCCCCTGCTTGTGCTCTCTCTCTCTCTCTCTCTCTCTAATAAATAAATAAATAAATAAATAAATAAATAAATAAATAAAATAAAAAAGTGAAAAGAGGCCACATACACATTTCAAAAAATAATGCAATGTGGTATAGGAGGGTGGCTGTCAAGAACAATGAGTAGAAAAATGGCTCCAGGGATTTAAGGTTCCCTCAAAAGACAGGAAGCTGGAGAAGGGATGGATTTTCTGCCCCCATCGGAGAAAAGACCTGGAAAATGATAGTGCTGAGTTTGAAGCTGCGGTCAAACACGAAGTTTTATTTGCAATATTAATGTGTTGTGCAGGCGTGAATGGAGTCCAGGATGGAGGGGGGCATCATGTGCGGCCCCACCCTGGCCCCCAGACTGGCTGCATCACAGATTCCGTGCCATCCTTCTTCCTCCAAGCTTGCCAGGCTCCCTGTGGCATTCTTTCCCTCCTTCCTTTCTTGTGGAATTATTTATGGCTAAGCGTCTGGTAAAATTATTAAAATGGTTGAAAGACATGAAGATCCAGAGACTCAGAAAACTTCAGCTCTTTGCCCCCAAATCACACAGGACATATGTAAGGGAGAAATATCCCAGCCAGAATTTCTTGATCTTTTATAAGCTTCTTTCATGAGATCATTTGGCAATCAATACAGTGTGTTTATTATCTACACAGTAGTAAGAGAAGTGGAGAGAAAAGTGTCCTTTTGGTCCATTTCTGTAGGGATGAAGTACTTCAGACCAGAACTAGAGTCACTGCTAACAAGAGTTCCAGACTGGAAACGAAACTAGGTCAATGAAGCATGGATTTAATTGTCTATATTTTGCTAATTACACAGTTTGCTTCTGGAAGTGCTGTTGTTTCTTCATTTACAGGGCCAGAATTGCTCACAGGATTAAGTGATAGAGCCTCTATTCCCTGATATGTCATATGGTCATCCCCCACTGCCACACAGTGGTCCTCAGAGGGGTCAGCATTGTGTTCACTTGGCTTTTAGTTGCCCATTGGCCATGGACAGAGATTCCAAATTTGTCATGAACACAAAGCCATCTGTGTGAGGTGGTCAGTTGGCTTGGTTGGCCCACCATCAGTGCTATCCACCTCCCAGTTAGCCTGGACTATGGTAAGGGTTCAATAAATGTTCGTTGAAGTAAAGAAGAGGGTCCTGTGTGGCAGGTTAAAGGCATTACACACCTTGTCTCATTGAATCTTCATGAGAATCACGTAAGGTAGGTGTTAGTTTCCAAATTTTTCAGTTGAAAAGATCAAGACCCAGGATGATTCCTAACTTGCCCACAGTCCTATTCCTAAAAAAGCTGAAATCCTAAAAAGCTGAAACCTAAAAATATACTCCAAGGACACCATCTTTCTACCAGACCAAGTCACCTCTCATGCTCCCAGTCAGTTTGCCCTTTATCTGATAAATTTGTCTCTGATATGTTCTATTCTTGACAGAGATTTAGAAAAGTCTGTGCTCAAAAATACCCTTGTGAACAAATAGAAAGAAATGCACTGTGGCCCTGTAGCTGATCCAAATCATGACTGGTCATGGAATAATATCCTCTGAAAACCCGCAGATCCTTGTGTCTGAACAGTTGTTTGACAACTAAGGGATGAACAGCTAACCAGCAATTGGCCTAACTGAAGGTTAAGATCGAAACAAAATCGTCCAAACATCCTGATACTGGATCTTTCTGATTTAATCTTAAAGTTTCCAAGTTGAAAAGAGAAAAATGAGACTTTCCTTCCATTAGGCCAAGGTTATATCTGAAACAAATCCCAGGTGGGTGCTTCGAAGAAAGAACCTAGCTGACTTCTGGTTCAATTCTCAATAACTTCCTCAAGATCTTTCTTGGAGAAAAATATTTTAAGGTCATTCATGTAGCATTACAGCACCAAAGAAGCTTTACACAAAAGAAAGCTAAAAACAAACACACAAAATTCAACCACTTCAGTAAATACAGCAATTTTCATTTATTTCTATTCAGAGCTTGCCCATTCAAAACATAATTTTATATATTTAAAGCAAGGTACAGGTACAATTTCATTATTTAACATAAAATTATATAATAAATATTTTCTATGCTGACAAACCTCATATCTGTCATTTTAATGTCTGTCGTATAGTATTATGTTGCATGATATTGTCATTATTTAGCCATTCTTACACTGTTCAAATTGTTTCCAATTTCTCAGTATTATAAGTAATGCTACAATGTATCATCTTCATGTAAATGGCATGTTCATTCTTTAAGATTACTTACTTAAATTCTATTCCCAGAAGTGGAATTACAGAGTCAATTTGGATATGTATTTTAAAGTTTTTTTATTCACCTGAGGTATTATTTTCAAAAAATAGCCTACTAATGTAACATTGCTGTCATTTGAATGTATGTAATAATTTCACAAAGATCTCACCCTGAACTGACTCTCTATTCTCTTTTTCTTTGTCAAATCTGCTTGGTATAAAACCTCATTTCATTTTTCAACTTTTGGTCCATCAATGTTGATCTTCACTCTGACCACATATTTCCCTGTAACTTCCGGCTTCAATCTCGTTTCCTTACCAATCCATAATTTTTTCTGAGCTCCTTCAATGTGGTCGGCATTGTACTAGAAGCATAGAAATAGAACAGCAGAGAAAATGGGCTTTCTGCTCTCAAGTACTTTTCAGTCTAGGTGGGGAATCAAATAAGGGGAAAAACAAGAAATTATAATACCACTTGAGAAGCTTTATTGGAAATAAGTTCAGGCACTAAGGGAGGACAGTGAGGGAGGGCCAAACCTAATACTGGAAAGGAGGGGAAGGCTTCCCATCAGAAGTCACCTCGATGGACAATTTAGAGTTAAGAAGAAAAAAAAGATGGCATATGGAGGGTGTAATGGAGGACACGGAAGGGAGTGTCCCAAGTAGAAGCAAATAACAGGGACACATGCTCAGAAGCAAGAGAGAACAAGCCTAAGCGCAGGAAGAATAGCTTCACTCAACTAGCCAGCCAGAGCTCGCTCACATCAGATACGGGAGGGCCCATTGCTCCGCTGCCCACCCCACCCTCCTGATGCTGCCTCCACCTTAGCAGCCCCTCTGCACCCCCGTTCGTTTTCCTCCCACACTGCGGCTTCTGCCAACTCCCAGTTGCCCTCACAAATGGGGAAATTGAAAACCTGTGTTGCTTCTGGGTTGATATGGAGTGATGAGCTGGGAAGCGTGTGACCGGGCATGTTTTTCTTTATGTGTTGGAACAGAAAAGAAGATGCACAGATAAGATGTGCCCAGCACACGGCAAACCCAGCAGTGGCCAGTCTGTCTTGTGTCTTCACCCCAGGCAAGCCCCTCAATTCATTTCTTCAGACATCCCTCAGAAATTGCCAGAGTGGTTTCCCACTGTCAGATTGCGCCACAGCCCCGTGCATCTCTTCACTACAAAGGGAAGGATTAGCCAGAGACAGAGAAAAATGGCTTTATGGTGCTGAGGAAGTTAAGTACACACTGTGTGTGAGTTTCATTTCCACTGAAATTAGAAGCTCTGGCTCAGCACGGATGGCACAGTGATGCTCTTTAATAACACAAAGTAAATAAAACATGAAGTCTTTTCATTTGCTTTGGGGCACCGACATGCACACACGCTCTTCCTCCGTCCTGTCTAGGAACAGCGGCCCCTCTCTGACCACCTTCGTGCTACCCCAAAGCTCCAAGGATTGACGTCACCTTTAAATACAGTCATAAAATGGTTGAAATGCTTGTGGACCGACCCCTGAAGCCTCCTCAAACCCGCAGTTTCATCAAGTCCCGAGACATGGGGAGAGCAGACGACACACCAAGCTTATGGCAGCAAGGATGGATTGAACGCTGGTATAACAGCTGCTAAGTGGGAAAAAAGGGAGAATAGTGTCAGTCCTGTCTGGCTGGCATGCTCCTGCTGGGCTTTCACAGTTTCTGGAGATTCTACATGGAACAGCAAGGGTTGTCATGACTGCACGACACTGTCATTTCTCACCTTGCGCTCTTTGCTGCAGGCCCAGAGTGATCACCACTTTGCAGGTGCGCTCACCCCATCACCAGCTCATTCTCCAGCCAGCAAAGGGGTTTGGAAAGACAGTGGAGAGTACAAGGTTTTTGTTCATTTTTTTTAACCTAAGTTGTATTTTAAATATAGTTGTTACCACTTAAAGACTATTTATGTAAGTTATGTCTCAAAACCCAAATTCCATCAACTTCCAACTAAAGGGGTACCATTCTATGCCCAACCCATCCACCTTAAGATTCACCTCCTTTTGAAGTTTTTCCTGAACTCATTTTCTCCAGATATGATTGACCAGGTGACTTACTGCACCTAACACATTCTTCTATTATAGCACTAAAACCTTTTTCTCTGTTGACTTATTTACATGCTTAACTTTCCCGTTGAACAATAAGCTACCCGTGGCAGGTTGTATTTTCTGAGAGGGCCACAATGATATCTCCTACCACACATATTTTTGTACAATGTGACCTTGACATACCTTTCATCAGGAAATGGGATCTGGGTTCACTTCCTCAGAATCTATTTTGGCTGTGAGTTGCTCGTAACCAACAGAATGCATTGGAAGTGATGTATAACCTAACTTCTGAGAAAAGGTCAGAAAAGGCATCACAACTTCTGCTTGCAACTAGGACCTTCTCCTTTGGAGTCCTATTAGAAGTCCAGCAGCCACAAGACTGCCTTGAAGTGGAAAAGCCAACAACCCCAGCTGTCTCAGCTAACCAAGAGGATCTCTGGCCAGGTATACCTTTAGATTATGTCAGCCTTCAGCCATCTGGTCACACCCAGCCTTGGATTTTGTCATCTGAGGCCACCAGATATTGTGGGATAGAGTCACACTACCCCCGCATAACCTCTGAATTCCTGCTCCATCGAATCTGTGAGCAACAAACAAGCACAAAGCTTTGGAGTAGCTCATTATGAAGCAATAGTTAGCTGGAATACTACTAAGGATTGGAACTATACCATTCATGTTTATATTCTCAAAGTAAAGTGTCCGATATATGTTGATGTATAAATGAATGCATATAGTTTTTTTTAAAGTATGTCCAGTTATGAACCACAATGTGATATGTACCAAGAGTGAGCCTTCCAACACAAAACAGCTCCTAAGATGCTGAGCCCTGGGGAAAATAAGAATAAAAGCTAAAATATTATTAGAATTTATCAAACAAATCTGCCTTCTTCTGGTCAGAAACAGGCCTTGCTTTAGGATGATAGAGATTTGCAAACTGGATAAAAATGTTAATTTTGATATTTAATAATTTACAGTTCCTTGCTTTGCAATTTATTTTATGATTTCTTTAATTTGGGTGGAGATTGTAAAGAAGGAGAGCAAAGATCAGGTACAGCACGTTTCTCATCTCTCTTGGATAGGTTCCCAGAGGTTCAGACTGAAATGGCTCAAGGTCTTTCCCTATGTAAAAAATTTTGCAACAGATGGCTAAATGTTTGATATTCTCTGATTAAACAACAACACATGTTATCTTTTTAAAAGAAACAGAGGCAGAGAAAAGAAGAGAAGAAAAAAGGACTAGAAGAAAGGGATCCATTATATTATATTCATTTCTGAGTATATCCTTGTGAAGGGATGGGGACCGAGAACAAAGGAGAAAAAAAGAAAATGAAAAAAAAAAAATCAGCAACCACAAGCATTGTTAGGAGCATGGTTTTGTTTTTGTTTTCCTTTTTTTTTTTTTCCTTATTCCCCCCTGGGCTAATTAGACACTAGAGTGTATCTAGAGGGAATAGGCCAGGAGACATTGTCATACTTGGGATTCTGAGCCGGACCACTGTTCTTATGCCTACCTTTGTAAGTGGGCTGTCAATTCCGTGATGTTGGGGGAACTATCCCTCTAGGTAGAACAAATGTTGTTTAATTTGCTGCATGAAAGTTTTGTTAAATAAATCATACATTCATGGAGCTGAGGAAATTAACAAGAAACTTTGCCTGAGAGGCTAGACATATTGTACAGAACTTCAAATAACCTGGAGCACACTTTGCAATTCAGAAGATGTATATACGCTTGGGTGTGCGAAGGCAGCACTGTTGTATATATATATATATATATATATATATATATATATATATACATACACACACACACACACACACACACACACACAGTGGTACTGTATACAGATACCTGTGTGCATATATGTATGAATAAAATATGATCTTCATGTGTATATACATTTTTTCCTTCTCTGCAATAAAGACACTTCAAAAAAAAGTCCTTAGTGAATGCTCACAGCATGCATAGTCTGAATCATCTTAATTCATTTAACAATCATCTGAGTGACTGGGAAGAGTTGTGCTTGGTGCTAGAAAAGCAAGAAAAATCAAACATGGTTTCTGAACTCCAGCATTAAATTCTAGTTGAAAAATGGAGAAAGCTCAAGCTGTCCTTAGGACAAACTATATCTGGGCAACACCCAATGGTCTCAGAGTTGCATTCAACTCAACAAGTATTTATTGAAGACCTATTATGCCAGTCCCCGCGCTCAGTGCTGCAGTTACCAAAAGGAATAAGGCACCATCCCTTTAAGGGATTGTTATATGAGAGAAGCAGATAGAAATACAAACAAAGGGCGCCTGAGTGGCTCAGTCAGTTAAGCGGTGGCCTTCAACTTGGGTCATGATCTTAGGGTCCTGGGATCAAGCCCCACATGGGGATTCCTACTCAGCGGGGAGCCTGCTTCTCCCTCTCCCCCTGCTTGTGCTCTATCTCTCACTATCTCTCTCTCAATAAATGAATAAAATCTTTTAAAAAGAGAGAAAGAAATGCAAACAAATAATGGTAATGCAGTGGGAGATGTAATGTGCAGAATAGAAATGTGTAGAGCAGGGAGGCAGCATGCAGGAGGGAGTGATTAACTTAGACTGGAGTGTGACAGAGGAAAAGAGAAGCGTGAGAGGCATCGACTCAAACTGTGACATGAAAGCTGGGTTTTAAAGAATAAATAGGAATTCCCACAGGGAAGTCCATGATGAAACATTCCATGTGGAGGGAACGGAATATGAAATGACATAACAATATAACATAGTATGGTTGTTTAGGGAACTCCAAAGAGTTTGTTGTTGCTGGAGTAAAAACAATGTGTGGCTATGGCAAAGGGTGAAGGATAAGAGAAATGAAGAAAGTGGAGCAAGGGCTAGAGAAATCGGTAGGGATGAAGCCTGATTATAAGGAGCTAGAGGGTTTAAGCCCTATGTGAGTATGTGAGTGCTGGTGGTGATGGTGATGGTCCTGAACAGCATTTCCCTTGCCTTCCAGTAGTCGGCAGCTCCAAGAGGCCAACCAAGTTAACAAAGAGTAGGAAAACCACACAACCCTAGAAGAGTTGGAAGAATCAACAGTGTATCCCAAAGAAGAAATGATTTAGTTGAACAGTGATAGCTCTTAATATTTGCAGAAGAGCAGTTAGGCTTATTTCCTGCACCATTAGAGGGCTGGGCTGGGAATAATGAGTGGGACGTCACAAGCAAGTACATTTTGACCCCATAGAAGGCAAAACTTCTGGCCCGCAGAGCTGTCCAGTGCTGAGCTGGGTTCTGTTGAGAGTGGGACACGTCCTCAGCTGAAGTGGTCAAGGAAAGGGGCATCATATTTGTCAGGGACGCTATTGAGGGAATTACCACACTGAGGGCCGATTGGACAGGGGTGACCTTCACTAAGGTTCCTTCCAAGTCAAAAATTCAATGATGAGGATCACAAAGGCAAATATCTTAAAGAGCTGGGTAGGCAACATTAATGAACAAAGTGCTCAGGTAAGAAAACAGAGAGTTGTGGCTAACTATACACACACTTTTATCATCATGTTTGCATTTCTTTTTTAAAACAATTAAATGACATATGAGTTAAACAAAACCTGTCTGTGGACCTAATCTGGCCTGCTGACCTCTACTATGAGTCTTCAGTCTGTTTTCTAAGGCCTGAGGTCTAGGTTCTGGTCTAAGTTCCATTACTTACTAGCTATCTATGTGTGTGTGCCTTGGCTGCCTGTACTGATCTTTGGCCAGTCCTCCCGTCGTAGATCTCTGTGTCCTCAGTGGTTCTATGAGGGGCTTAGATGATCACCGAGTCCTGCAGCTGCTCTGATTTATCTCTCAACTGCGGGCAAAAGCAGAAACCCGGGAGGATAGAATACAAGCCTGGGTAGACAGGAAGCATTATTCTTGTTTGTGTCTTTATTACTTAAAAGGGTACTGCTTACTTTACAGAACTCTCTGCCGGGATGAGTAGAGATGAGTTTGTTGTGAGCGAGGACTGTATCCTAATCAACTTCCTTGCATTTTTTTAATTTTCTATTTTTAACATTAAAAATATACTATGGAAAAGCACAGAGAGTAACCAACCAAAAGCCCATGCACCCAATACCAGAATTAATAAATTTAGGTGTACATCACACACCTTTTTTTACAACAAAACATTGAAGATGTGACTAAATCTCCCGTGTGTTCCTCTATAGTCCCAGCCACCCCTTTCTCTCCAGAAGAAGCTATTATCATGAAACTGGTTTGTGTACTGTCCTTCCTGTACTCATACTTCAACTATACACATACTTGCCATAAAAACATACACAAATGTTATTATATCCTACATATCTGTATGTACTGCGTAATACTTCTTTCATCCAAGTTGATACATATAAATTTAGTTCATTAATTTTAATTGCTAAATGGAATTGTATCCTACAATATACTGTACCACATATATCCTACAACATACCCCAATTATTTTCCCCCTAACTTAAACTCTCTTTCATTGCTTGTTTAGTTCTAAAAACTGCATTGAACAACATTATTTATTTTTTTCTTCATATATGACTAAACCTGGAAGGGAAATGGCTGGGCCGTCAGGTACCTCGACAGTGTCGATTCTACTAGTTATTGCCAACTAGCTCTCTACAGTTTGCGTGCCAATCTGTACTCCCTTCAGCAGAATATATGAATACCTATTTTGTCAAATCTGCTCACCAGTTGGTATTCTCAGACTTTTAAAAATGTTGTCAATCTGATGGGTTGGAAACATTAAGGCTTTAAATTGCATTTCTGTGATTAGTGAGGTTGGGCATATTTTCATCTCTATTGGCAATTCTAGCCCCTCTTCCATGAATAACTTGTTCATCTCACTTGCCTGTGGATCGGCTGGGTTATTTGTCTCCTTATGGTGGTGGCAGGGTGAGGGAAGGGGGTGGGGGTGAGCACAGTTCCACATACTAGTTAGCAGCTGGTAATCTGGAGCTGGTCAGCATGAGTTTCAATTCCAAATTTGTCAACTTAATAGCTGTTCATACTTGGGTGTATTACTTAACCTCTCTGTGCTTCAGCTTCTTCATCCTTAAAATGGAGATTAACATAGTATCTCACAACATTATTACAGTGGTTAAGAGAGTTAATACACACTAACCAGTTAGAACAGACCTTGGCATACAGTAAGTGTTTAGTAAATGTTAGGTGTTATCATTATCTTATGGGTAAGAAAATGTTCTTTATATATTCTGGATGCGTTCTTTGTCTATTTTGTATGTTACAAAAATCTTTGTCTTTTGGTCTTGATGACTTCTGTCATGTAGGTATTTTAAATTCCGACGTAAATTCATCAATTTTCTTTATGATTTGGGTTTTGCCAAGCATCCAAACATATTCTTCTTCACAGAATCATAAAGTTGTCCTCCTATATAATATTTTAAAACCATCTTAACAAGCTTAGGCCTTTAATCTACCTGGAATTTATTTTTATATAAAAGTAATGCTCTAATTCTCTTTCTTCATACAAATAGCCAGTTATTCCAATAAATTCTGATTATTCAGGCCACCTATATCATAAATCAGGTTCCCACGGAAGTCAGGGTTTATTCCTAAATTCTTAAGTCTGTGTAATTAATCTACTTTTAACTCTGCTAATATCATAGCATTTAATTACTATCACTTTAAAATAATTCTTGATATCCAGGAGAGCAAATTTTCTTAACCTATTGTCCTGCCTATTCCTGAACATTTACTCATACATAGGAATTTTAAAATAAGTTCATCAAATTTCATTAAAAATTCTATTGGGATTTTTATTGAAATTATCTTGAATTTTTAGGTCAACTGGGGGATAATTTACAGTATATATTTCTGTTGTTGAACTTGTATATGCACAAATAGGTGTTTTTTGACTTTGTATAGTTTTATAATTTTCTTCTATAAAAATATTAAATACCATTTGTTTGATTTTCCCTCCCAGGTACCATGTAAATTTGAATGAAATTGTAAATGTAATATTTCTAAAATAACTTTTTCTATTTTTAAATTACTCTTAAATAAATCTCACATTGTAATCATTTTTGTACGTTGATCCTATTTCCATTAAAGTTCCCCAATTTTTTTATCCTAAATGGTTTGTCTATGGATTCTTTTGCATTTTATATGCAAACAATGATATTATATGCAAATAATAATTGTGCTTATTTCTTTTTTTTATGTTATGTTAATCACCATACATTACATCATTAGTTTCTGATGTAGTGTTCCATGATTCATTGTTTGCGTATAACACCCAGTGCTCCACGCAGAACGTGCCCTCCCCAGTACCCATCACCAGGCCAACCCATCCCCCCATCCCCCTCCCCTCTAGAACCCTCAGTCTGTTTTTCAGAGTCCATAGTCTCTCATGGTTCCTCTCCCCCCCTCCGATTCCCCCCCTTCATTCTTCCCCTCCTGCTATCTTCTTCTTCTTCTTTTTTTTTTAACATATCATGTATTATTTGTACAGGTCTGTGATTCAATAGTCTCACACAATTCACAGCGCTCACCATAGCACATACCCTCCCCAATGCCTGTCACCCAGCCACCCCATCCCTCCCACCCCCCACCACTCCAGCAACCCTCAGTTTGTTTCCTGAGATTAAGAATTCCTCATATCAGTGAGGTCATATGATACATGTCTTTCTCTGATTGACTTATTTCACTCAGCATAACACCCTCCAGTTCCATCCACGTCGTTGCAAATGGCAAGATCTCATTCCTTTTGATGGCTGCGTAATATTCCATTGTGTATATATACCACATCTTCTTTATCCATTCATCTGTCGATGGGCATCTTGGCTCTTTCCACAGTTTGGCGATTGTGTACATTTGTGCTTATTTCTTTCCAATAATTGTATCATGTAATTCTTTTTATTGCATTTTTGAATTGGCTAGAGCTTCCAGTAACTGATGTATAAAAATGGTCTTAGTGAAGAACTTCTTGTCTTGAGTTTAATGTGAATGCTTCTAAAATCTGACCCTAAATTATGGCATTTGTTGTGGTTTTGAGATAGATGCTCCTTATCAGGTTAAGGAAGTTTCTTTCTATTATTAATTTAGTGTTCTTTTTTTCCTTTAATTTATGAATAGGCATTGACCATATCCATTGAGATGATCACATTTTTCCGTTTGTTCGGTTAATGTGTTAAATTATGTAAATAGATTTCCTCTTATTTATTTAATTATTTCTAATGTTGATGCATCTCTATTTTCTTGGGATAAACTCTGGTTTATCAAGATGTACTTAAATACAATTCTGGATTTGCTAATATGTTATCATGACTTGTTCATCTACAACATGGTGAAATTGGACAGTAAATTCCATTTCTTTTTTTTATATTTTATTTATTTATTTGAGAGAGAGAGAGAGAGAGAGAGCACATGCACGAGCAGAGGGAGAAGCAGGCTCCCCGGTGAGCAGGGAGCCCAATGCGGGACTCGATCCTGGGACCCTGAGATCACAACCTGAGCCAAAGGCAGACGCTTAACCGACTGAGTCACCCAGGAGCCCCATTTCTTATACCCTCTGTGCCTAATTTCAATATCATATGATAGGTCGTTTGCTGTTTTTGTCCATTCACTGAAACAAGTTGTATAAGATAAGGATGAGTTAAAATTTTTGTTAAAGTTCTCCCAAAATTGTCTGGAGTTGATTGTCTTTTGTAGGGAGAAATTTTAATGACTGATTCAATTGTTTTTACCCTAGATGATTATTTATACAACAAATGTTTGGGAAAATCCAATTGTATTCATTTTGTTGTACTGTACTCAGATAAAATGTTGTGTATAATATCAATTATTGGGCAGTTTTTGAGACCTTTTATAAACTCATATATGATCAACTTTTTAGAATGATACATATATGCTTATGAATCATATGTGCTCCCTGCTCTTTGGGCATAAGAATATAGCTATGTTATGTTATGTGTATTACATTATGTTACATTGCATATGTTATGCGAGAGAGAACAATTACATTGTTCAAATCTGTATCCTTACAAATATTGACTTCTTGATTCATCAGTTTCTAAAATAAATGTTAAAATTATGCACACAAGCATTGTATATTTTTAGATGTCTTCTTGTAATTCTACCAGCATTTACAAAAATATACCCAAATGCATCACCTGGTTGCTAAATATATTCCTCTTCCTCTCACTGAATAACTGCAGAGTTATCTACTCTTGCCAAGATGGTGATTCGTTTTACTTGCAGGTTCTCTGGCCTGAGCTTCCAAAGCACGTAGGCAGCACCCGAAGCTAGAGCCCCTCAAAGCTGGCAGACTTCCATATCATCTGGTATGTGGCCCAGGCTAGTATTCCCAGATAGGTTTCCTAAGTATGAAATATGCTGCCTCTAGAACTCAGAGAGGCATACCAGGCATTTTGCTTCTTTCTTCATGCTGAGAAGTTTCAATAATCAGTTCTTTATTGGGGAGGAGGGGTGATTCTAATCATGCCGTAAACACCAGACACCTAAAATTTTACTGATGTGTCAGGCCCTGAATCTTCATAGGGTTTATCTCCAACTCTCTGGAACACATGCTTCCCAACAAAGCCTCCAACTAGCATCTGCTTTTTGCTCATCTGGTTCCATTAGCATGATGTTATCAATATCATGAACAAATGTGATATAATTCTGTGTGGCTATCCTGATAGTCTACATATCTTCAGATTATTTTGACAAAGGCCCAGAGTGTTAACATAGCCCCAGCCCAAACCTGTTATGTATCTTGTTGTACCTCTTAGACAAATAAAAATTCTTTCTTCTCTTCTCCTCTTTTCCTAAGGATGGAAAAGAATATGTTTTCCAGGCCAGTGCCAGCATACCATATATCTGATGCCATGTTAATGTGTTCTAGCAAAGATACCACATCTTCCATTGGTCTAACGTCTGGCTGTGTTTGTGGTAATCCACTGTAATGCTCCGGATATGTTTTGCTGTTGCAGTGTCCTGATTGCTGAATTAAGTGGAGACCAATGGTATCATCATTCCTGCATCTTTCAATGGATCTTAAAGGTGGTAATAATTTCAGCCATTCATATTGGACTGTGATTTGTTTTTTTTTTTTTTAATTTGCTATATTGAAACAGGAATGGGAGATGAGGTAGTTTCATAGGCTTCTACTTGGTCTCTCCCACAAGAAAGCTCTTATCCTATAGACCAAGGACCCAATGTAGGGGTTATGCTAACTCCTAAGTAGACCTATTACAATTATAATTTGGGGTCTAAGGGAATGACCACTGTCCGGGTTCACAGATATTGGGTTCACCTACTATGAGCTTACCTTGGCTATCACATGTCCTACTCTAACAGAGGGACCATAAAGACACCTGGCATTTATATCAACTTGGACCTTGTACCCAACATTCTTCCAAATGTTTGGATATTCCTCCTTCCCTAGTTATAAATGACAATATATATTCCCAATAAATGACAATAGAGCCCTTTGGTAAAGGTCTGAGGAAATCATCGCCATGTGTATTTGCCACAATATTGCAAGAGACTTCCTCTGAACCAGTGTCTTCTTTAGTCAGTGGGTCTGGGTCTGAAAACTGGGTATCAGACAGAGGATTGTTATTATTGAAACGATTGCCCTCAGCCTTCTGATCATCATCCTCAATTTCTTTTTATTTTACAGAGAAGATAGTACTCATGTTAGTGACCATCTATGATGCCCTTATGTATGCCACATTCTTTTCACTATCTCCATAATTTTCTGAATGTTAGCCCCCTGACTGCCCTTCCAACCTTGCCACTTATTGTACTAATTGTGTTCACCTTGCTTCTGAGTGTAAAACACAGCTACCTGGCCTCTACTGTTTGCAGTCAGAGTATCCTAGGTTCTCGCTTGCTCTGTGCTAATGAGCCTCTTCTGTAACAGCTTCTTCTATGATCAGGCCTGACTTACGGAAGAATCACTATTGAACTTTGTATTGATGCTGTTTTTCCCACCAGGTACGTTCCTCATTTTTCTGGTAAATGATGTATTTTATTAGCCCTCATATGAGATACAGTCATCTAATAGGATTTCTGATCTTACATCATGTATCCACTCTAACTTGTCCACGTCTCTGAGCTTTTTCATTTTTTTCCACCTCCCATCATGCCCACTCTGGCTTTTCTTCTTAATGGAGAGCATCATTTTTCCATGTTTCTAGCAGCCACCATACTTGCTCTTTCACAGTTTCTCCTGAGGTCCTGGCCAGGGTGTTAGTGCCTGCATCCCTGCAAACCCAAAATGGACTCCCATACTGATAAAGTTTCTTTCATCCAAATTAGTCGTCTTCTTCTTCTTCTTCTTCTTCTTCTTCTTCTTCTTCTTCTTCTTC
>NW_027397075.1:50202983-50258270 GCF_003265705.2 Callorhinus ursinus | reverse complement strand
CTTCTTCTTCTTCTTCTTCTTCTTCTTCTTCTTCTTCTTCTTCTTCTCCTCCTCCTCCTCCTCCTCCTCCTCCTCCTCCTCCTCCTCCTCCTCCTCCTCCTTCTTCTTCTTCTTCTGGTCTAGTAGCCTCAAAATGCAGTTCTAAGTGTACCTTCTCAGCTTCTGTGCTAGTAGGTCCTGAAGTTCCTTTGGGGGTTAGTTTCTTTTTCCTTCCTAGTAGGCTCAAGTATATCAGAACCTAGTATGGCCAAGTTATGTTTTGATTTATTTAATCTTGGTTATTGGTCTACTGACCTGGAGGGGAGATGGGGGTAGAATCTGGGGGCAGGAAGGAGGCTACATATGTTCTCAGTTTCATCTTCAAGCAAGGGGGAATACTGGCTCTTTGTAGAGAAGGACCACTTCTGAAGGCTTGCCATGTTCAGGCATGTCTAGGGATTCAAGATTTGCAGATGCATCAACCTGGATGCTCCATATCTTATGTCCCAACTCCAGTTGTGACCTTGGCATAGCAGACTTACCTGGGTCAGGAATTTAAACCTTTTTATTATTTCTTTTAAAAGATTTTATTTATTTATTTGACAGAGAGAGAGAGACAGCAAGAGCAGGAACACAAGCAGGGGGAGTGGGAGAGGGAGAAGCAGGCTTCCCGCTGAGCAAGGACCCTGGGATCATGACCTGAGCCAAAGGCAGATGCTTAACAACTGAGCCACCCTGGGCGCCCCAGGAATTTAAACCTCTTTAGGGTTTGACTACTCTTACAATTAAGTCCTGGGCGTGGTTCTTAAATTTCTCTGCCATCCTGCTGTAGGAGATGAGAGCCTCCTGGTATACCACCAAGGAGGCTCTCTAGCTTTTACTCTAGCTTTTAATTGCTAATTAGTCACTCTTAGCTTTTTGTTCTTTTTTCAGAGCAGTCAATGGAACATAGCAACAGCCACCAAATTCTTCTCTCCTTATAGTGAGGATTTCTCCCATATTTTTCCAAACCCCATGCTTCCCACCAACTAATGCATCTATCATTATTATTTCTTTTGATTAGTATTTGCCTGGCATATCTTTTTCTGACTTTTAAGTTTTTGTATGTCATTATATTTTAGGAATTCCTGCATAAAGCAGAAATTTTATTTCTAGTTTACAATCTGCCTCTTCATAGTGAATATAAGGAGAATATAGAGGTATGATCCCCTGCACAGTTGAAAATCTTTTGACTCCCCAAAAACTTAACTACTAATAGCCTACTGTTGACCAACTGGCTTACTAATTACATAAATAGTCAATTAACACATATGTTGTATGTTATATGTATCATAAACTGTATTTTTACAATAAAATAAGCTAGAGAAAATAAAATGTTATTAAGAAAATCATAAAGCAGAGAAAATACATTTACAGTGCTGTACCATAAAAAGTGCACATATAAGTGGGCCCATGCAGTTCAAACTTGTGTTGTTCAAGGGTCAACTTTAATTCATTATGATTTATAGTCTTTTTCTTTAAATTTTTAAAGATTTTTTTAAGGATTTTATTTATTTATTTGAGGGAGAGAGAGAGCATGACCAGGGGAGAGGCAGAGGGAGAGGGAGAAGCGGAATCCCTGAGGGGCAGGGAGCCCGACATGGGGCTCAATCCCAAGATCCTGGGATCATGACCTGAGCCAAAGGCAGACACTTAACTGACTGAGCCACCCAGGCACCCCTACAGTAATTTCTGATATATGTATACCTATATATCATCTTGTTTGACGTTCTCTATTTACTAGGTTTTTCTTGTTGGACTGGCTGCATTTTCCTTATATTCTTTCTCCCCCTCCATTCTTATATTCTTTCTCCCCCTCCATTGTTTAATTCCATTTCCTTTCCCCTGCCTTTTTTTTCCCTGTATTTACCTTTAGAGTTTTAATGCACAAAGAGCCAAACCTAAGACTAATCAATATCTCCATCATGTTACTGAACAAAATGAGGACTACAGTGTTTTAACTCTGAATTTCCCCCTCACAGCACCCATGATTGTTGTACCACAGCTTGGTTCTACTTCTCTGTGATACCACCCCCCATCCAGTCTTAGGTGCATATTTGGTTCATTTATCCCCACAGGCATATGTCATTCTATCACTCTGGCTTTGAGTTTCCTTGTTCATTTCTAGGACTTTGTGATTTTTTTTCCCCCTTCTTGATTTCAATTTCAGCTATGTACTCTAAAGGAAAATTTGTGCTCTATCTTATTCAGCATTTCTGTGTATTTGGAGCAGGATGGGAAGTTTCCCATTTCCGCTTCGTCTACCATATTGGCTAGAAGTTTCCTTTTATTAATCTTTACTACTTTTCAATCCTTGAAAGCTACCCCACATGCAAAAGATCATCAAGGCCACCCTTGATGTGACTAAGAGTGACTATTTCAGTCAATAGTTATTTATTGAACACCTACTGAGGGCTGATCCTAAATTGTGGAGTTAGGAAAATTTGCTTCAGTATGTCTGGAAAATGCTTATTTTGTAATTGAAAGGGTATAAGAGAGTGTGCTTTTCCCAGGGGGCTCTTGTCATCATATTTTTTAGTTAAACATTCCTGGAGACAAATGCTCTCCTAAGATGAGGTAGACTAAGAACTTCCACTCTGTTAGAAATGACAGCAGAGTTTTGATTCTCTGAAGTAACAGGCCTCAGGGAAAGCCTGTGTAATTGAGATTCACCAAGAAATTGAAAATTCATTTCTGCCAAGAGATTCCACCTCATTTTTTTAATTCTTTTTTTTTAATATTTTATTTATTTATTCATGAGAGATAGAGGGAGAGAGAAAGAGAGAGAGAGAAGCAGAGGGAGAAGCAGGCTCCCAAGGAGCAGGGAGCCTGATGCGGGACTCGATCCCAGGACCCTGGGATCATGACCTGAGCCGAAGGCAGACACTTAAGCATCTGAGCCACCCAGGCGCCCTCCACCTCATTTTTCATCCACCCTCCCCTATACCCTCTAATGCACCAAGCCTTTCGGCAGGGTCTCTCTCTCTCTCTCTCTCTCTCTCTGGGAGAGCTCTAGGGAACAGAGAAATGGTGAGGAAGTGGCAGTGTTGGAGAAGCTCAGGGCTCTGGACAAGCCACATGAAGCTCAGTGATCAGACACAATCTTTGAAAAGGCTTCTCCCCCCTACAGCTTTGGGTGTCCCCACATACTCCACAGGGATCTGTGCTTCACCTGGCATAAAGTCAGCTCAGGCATTGTTTTACTTTCATTTTATATTTCTCATTGTTCAAAGTGTTTATTTGTCTGTCCCTTCCAGAAGCCTTCAACCACTGAGTAAGAACACACAGGAAATCAATGTGTCTTGAGTCATATGCTAAGCCTCTCTGGGAGGTGCAGCAAAGCAACAGAAAAATAAGGAGAGGCGGTCTCCCAAGGTTTCCTCTCTCCACATCTGTTTCCATGAACATTTGACTCCTGCAACTGGCCCTCTGGCTTCCTGGAGATCCCTGGCAGGTTCCAGGTGGTGAATACCATCCGCTTCTTGTGAGAATTCTGCTCTGTCTGAGCAGGTTTTGGAAGCAGCCTCTGAGAGTTTGTTTTCCATCAGCCCTTGACACTTCTGACTCCCTTTACAGAGACCCAGTAATTGGGACCTTCTGGGTCTTGAGTTACAAACGTTTCTCCACTTACTTTACAAAGATTTCCTCTTTTTCTTCTACAAAACACAATCTGTGACTGAACTGTGCTTTCTCCACACCAAGACAGACACAAAAAATCATCAAATTTTCCTTCTGGTCCTTGGTTCAAAAATAAAAGTCCTGATTTTCATGTGTCTCCGGCCCTGGTGGCCTAAAGAGCTTTAGGCTTACCAAGTGAACTGGTCTCTGATGTGACATTGTTTGAAACTATACATTTAAAAATATAGAATGAAACGTCATTGTAAATCTTCTTCCACACTTGAATTTGTTTAATATTGTGATTAATAATCATAATAATAATGACGTAGTAACAATGAGATGATAAAAGCTAAATACTGACTATATGTGTAGTAGGCCCTTTCAAAATGCTTCCTTTAGTTGTCTACATTTGTCCTCACGACAACCCTATGAAGTTATTACTTTTCACCTTTTTAAGGATGGGGAAAATGAGGCTTAGAGGGGTAAGTTACTTTACCACAAGTCACATAGGCAGTAAATAGTGAACCCCCAAACCACCATATTATACCACCTTTTGAATATCAACAAATATTTCTGTAAGTCAGATAGGTACCAGAGTCACCACAATTAGTAAGACAAGCTGATTCCTGGCAAGGAGTTTACACAAAAATAGAGGGTGGAGTCTTAGGAGAAGTTAACCAGGCAAACGTTGTCAAAGCATTCCATGGGGAAGACTGAATGGCTGGAGATTTGGCTGGAGGGATAGATAGGAGCAAAATAATGAAAATAATGAAGGGTCTTACATGGCATGTTGGTCCTCTAGGAGTCTCTGAACATAATCAAAGTATAAGAGTTATCCTGGTTTGCATCCTATAGATGATTCAGGAATGAATGCCACTGGGTCCTGATATGCTTCTGTTGCTGCTGAAATAGCTCTATTGCTGTGGCAGAGGAGTTGAAAGTCTCATGCTGAGATTGTGTGTCACCCTCCTGGAGGTTGGAAGACTGTGGATGGCTCCTTGTCTTTCATGGGGTAAAATGACAGTGAGAGCAGAGTTCTGGGCTTGAACCAAAATAGAAGGACTCTTCATTCAATAGACTTTAAAAAAAAATGTTACGATGTGTTCTGCTCTATGACAGTTGCTCCGGACACTAAGTCAAATAAAAATGAAAGCTACCATGTAAGCAATTTAAAGATTAATAGAGGATGAAAATATATAAAAGAACAAATAGACCACTGTGTGACATGTTCATTGATAAGAAGTATGCTTATATAGTATAGGAGCACAAAGGAGGGATACAGCAGAACTCTGGGGAGGGGGGCTCCGTAATAGGTTCAAGCTCTGACTCTGCTACTAATTCTTAGTTCTATGACTTTAGGCAAGAAATGTAATTTCTTGGGGCCTCATTGCCTCTATCCGCAAAATGAGATCATTGGACGATATCCAAGTAAACTCTCAGTTTTTAAAATTAAGTGATTAAAAATGCAATCAATTTTATGATACTAGTGGCTTAAAAATACTGATTTACAAAATTCAACACATAAAAATGTAAGCTAAGCATCAATTTCTTCTCTAAGGAGAGGACAGGAGAGGAGAGGTCAACTGTCTTTAGTATATTTGAGGAAGAAGCTCTCAAAGGATGTCTTGTAAATTGAGGCTTTGGTTCCCCAAATTCTAAGTTGCAGAGTCCTTGTCTAGCCCAAAGAAGTACAACATAATGCTTTTAGGCGGAAGCTCTGGAGACCAACTAGTTTTGTGACCATGGGAAAATGACTTCAATTTTCTGTGCTTCAGTTTCTTTATCTGTAAAATGGGGATAACAATTGGATACAACTTTTTTGATGTTTGGAGCAGTAAATTAGTTAAGGCATGTAAAATGTTCAGAATAATACCTGACATATGATAGACATTCAATAAATATGAGTCTCATCAATCTGTAGTAAAGCTCAGTGGTTTTCCATCTGTCTTAAGGGGCGTGACAACTTTCTACCAAAAAAAAGTTCATGCAATTAAAGTTGTACATTGTAAGCCCTATGGCAACCATTAAAACCATTTTAAAAGTGATATAAATAAGTCAATTGAGTAAATAAAATGGAATCATAAAAATGTTCAATTAACCCAAGAGAAGGCAGATAGAGAAGAAAAAAGAAATAAAGAACAGATGGAAGAAATGAAAAACAGCTAATAAGATGGTAGATTTTAATCCAACCATATTAATAATCACATTAAATATGAATGCTTGAATGCACCAGTTAAAAAAAAGACTGTTAGATTAAATAAAAAAGCAAGCCCCAACTAGATCCTTTTCTCAAGAACCCCAATTTAAATATGTGTAAATATAAATATACATGCAGGATAATTCTCAATATAATATAAATTTATAATGAAAGAGAAAACATACCACGCAAATATTAGCCCAAAAGAAATCTGAAATAACTATTTTGATATCAAACAAAATAGACTTCAAGGAAAGAAATATTATCAGGGATAAAGAGAGACATCACATAATAACAAAGGAAACAATTTTCCAGAAGATATAACAACCCTAAACATGTACACCCATGACATTAGAGCTTTAAAATACATGAAATACAACCAAGTAGCACTGAAGGGTAATACTAGTTAATACTGTGTTAAAGTATCAGGAACACAGAGCTTGTCTAGAGCCAGAGCAGTAGGAATTGAAGAGAAAAAAATAGCACCAGGACAATGTTTAAATTAATGTTACCTTCGTCAAAGTTGTAATTTGGACCAACGCTGAGCTCCAAAGAATATGGCACAAGTGCTCTCTTTGTTTTGTGATAAGATGTCCTAATCTTCTCTTATTCCCTGCGGAGTACTGGTGGTTCAAATATTTAGGAATTTTCAGACTGGGTCGGCAAAGCCCTGCAGACCAGGCTTCCATGTCCACTTCTCCAGCCCCACAGCAGGGGCGACACCTGGGTCTGCTTTGCACAATGGGCTTCTGCAGAACCATTTGTTTAAGAAAGAGTTCTACTGAAAACAAATATATCTATAGCTCTCTATATAGATATATATCTAGAAAGAAATAGATGGGTATGCAGATAGATACGTAGATGTACATACATAGATAGACATCTAGAGAGGAGAGACAGAAAGAGAAGAAGGTGGTAGGTCACTCCTAAAATGTCTTGCAATGATCCCTGCCTCCTGCTGTTCATATCTTTCTGTAATCCCCTCCTCTGTGTATGGGCTGGACCTAGCCTACCTTATGAAAAATTGGATATAGAAAAACTGATGAGATGCCACTTTCCAGATTAGCTTATAACAAACTGTGACTTCCTCTTGCCTGTACTTTCCCTGTGGCTCTTCTCGCTTATTCACTCTGATTGAAGGTAGCTGCCATGTTGTGAGCTACATTATGGAGAGACCCACTCCATGGCAAAGAACTGAGGGAGGCCTCCAGCCAAGAGCCATTAAGGAGCTGAGGTGCTCAGTGCAACTACCCGTGAGAAACTGAATCTTGCCAGCAACCATGTGAGTGAGCTTGGAAACGGATGCCTCTCTGGTCAAGCTCACAGATGAGACTACAGCCCAGCTGATGCCTTGACTACTATTTTACAAGAGACCTTGAGCTAAGCTGTGTCCAGATTCCTGACCCATGGGAACTATGAAATAATAAATGCTTGTTTTAATCTACCAACTTTAGAGTTAATTTATTATATAATGATATAGATAGTTAATACAATTACTGGTAAATTATGTGACCTAATATGTATATGTATATATATTTAAATAAATTATTACAGGTTGGCCTGGGAACCTGGAATCCTATCATAATGCTTTTCCTATAGGAAAATATGTAAGTATGCTATGAACTATACAAACAAACAAAGGAATTTGCAAAAGAACCTTAGGTACTGGGAGATGTTACTGTTTTTGTTGTTGTTTTTAAGATTTTTTAAAATTTATTTATTTGACAGAGAGGGAGAGAGAGCACGCACAAGCAGGGGGAGGAGGCAGAGGGAGAGGGAGAAGCAGACTTCCTGCAGAGCAGGGAGCCTGATGCAGGGCTTGATCCAAGGACCCTGGGGTCATGACCTGAGCCCAAGGCAGACACTTAACCATCTGAGTCACCCAGGTGCCCCAAGATATTACTGTTTTTAACTGGCTATTTACATGGTTATTGGGATGATGGAAACTGGATTAAAAGAGGAAGAATGATCTCTTAAAAACAAAATCTGATTGGTCATCCTTGCTTCAGCCTTTCCAGTAGTTTCCACTGCTCACAAGAAAAGGATCAGAATCTTTATGGCCTGGCCTCTACATATAACTACAGTGTCTCTTCTTTTCCAAATCCATCCCCCCTCCACGTGCATTCTCCCCACACTGGTCATCTCCCACTTTTTTGCCATATTCCCTCCTAAACATTCTGCATATGATGTTCTTTGGGCCAGGAATAGCATTTATCTCATCTTCTGCAATTTTATTTTGTAGTATTCATGACAATTGCAATTTTGCCCTTATTTGTGTTTTCATTTATTAGTCTGTCTGCCATTCGACAGAAAACTTCATGAGAAAAGGTAATGGCCTGTCTCTGCTCACCAGCACTCATGAGTGAATGGATGTCTTTCAACCACAAGAGTTTGCCTCTTAAATATATTTTTCAGTTGTACAATGAAAGGTTTAGTTCTCCATTATAGGAGTTAACATGTAAGTAAGCTAGCTGGAAGGGTATTTAAGAACCAGAAGGTATAGTCTGAGGGTAGACTTGATTAAACTTATTTAGGGTCACCAGGAAGGGATGAAGCCCTATAATTTGTACCTATCATGCACTAACATCACCCCCAGGCTCTAAGTCTGGGGAACATAAAAGAAGATATGTTGACCAGTAGATGAACCTACCTTCGTAAATTTTGAATCATATTAGCTAAAATATACTGAGTACTAACCACTGTTCTGAGCAGGTTACATGCATCATCTCAATCCTCAGCAGTCTTTTGAGACAGTAACCATTACCCGAATTTTACAGATGAGACAGAGGCACATAGGAGTCAAGGTCACCCAACTAGAAAGTGGCAGACCAGGAATGCAGACTTGAACAGTCCAGTTTAGTGGTCATACACTTAAATAATGCAAGACACTGGCTGTCTTCTGTTAGGAGGGAGGAAGCTTGAAGGTCCAGCAAAGACTTCTTCCAAGAACCACAACCATTCTGTGTCTGATTAAGAAAGATTTCCCATCCCACTTTCCCACCTGAACCCACTCCTCTTTTGCATCCACATACTTCCAGATGTATATTTTATTTTCACTGTCAGAGAACACTGAGCCTGAATTCTGGGGCCAAATTACCTAGATTAGGATCCCAGCTCTACCACTTATTGACTGTGCGAACTTGGGAAAGTTACCTGAACTCTCTTGAGCCTTAGTTAGCTGTATAGAAAATGAGATTAATGTCTGTATAGTGGTTTGAGGAATAGTAAATTAATCAGTGCATGTAAAGTTTTTAGTGTAGCATCTTCCCCATAACAGGCACTGAATTAGCTGCAGCAATTACTGTTGGACAACCCTCTCATCTGGTTTGTAACTCAAGATTTTGGCACTATCACACTATTGGGGGCAGATCTTTTCCATGGTCATAAGAATCACTGTGAAAGAATACAGGTGTGTTTATTAACAGAAATTATTTTCACTCTAAGACATTGGGTTCACATGCCCTTCAGTCAGCTGGAAAACTGAAGAACTGGAGTTCAGGGTATGCCACTCCAAAATATGGCGCTCTGGCCAAAGGATTCTTCTGAGATGAGAGCATTTGAGGAAAAAAAGCAGACACAGGAAAAACTCTACCAGGAAGGACAGGATGATTCTTAATCACTGGAGACAATTCTAAACTCTTATCAGCCCGGAGAAGGCATGATAGACATCTACCTAACAATTCTTACTAAAACAACCTCTATCTTCCTTAGTTTCTCCCTGGGTATTTCCCTTTCCAGTTTGCCACTCTGGAAGCCTAAACCCCTTTTCTTTTCTCTTGTCACTTCTCCACAAATGCACTATTTTGAACATGCTATGTGAGCTCCGAGTTCTAACCAACCCTTGGATTTACTCATCACTGGGTTTCTCCCATACGTATGCAGGTTAATAAACTTCTGTTTGTTTGGGTTTTTTTTTCCTTGTTAATCTGTCTTTTGTTAGTCTAATCTGCTGGGCCCCAGTTGGATAACCTAAGAGAGTAGAGGGAAAGGTTTTCTCCTCCCTGGCAGAACAAATCCACAATCCTGGTCTTACTGTAATTTTTATTTTTATTTCTAGAAGTACATTTGCGGTTTAGAAGTACAATGATTTTTCTGACGATCAGTGCTGAGTGTGGCAATCCAGATGCCTGAGCTCTCATTTCTCCACCACTGCCAGCTGGGGAGGTTGCCTGGGGCCAGTCCCTTTCCATCCATCATTGCTGATTTCTGATGCATGAACCCTTCCTGGAGCCAGGGAGTAGCATCAAAGAAAGGTTGTAGAACTTATTACTGTGTGTAAAGTACCTTGCAATCCCTGACTGAAAGAAGCTATAGAAACGCAGAGAATGCCATATGATTTTTTTTTAAAGATTTTATTCATTCATTTGCGAGAGAATGAGAGAGAGAGAGCACAAGAGGAGGGTGGATCAGAGGGAGAAGCAGACTCCCCGCCGAGCAGGGAGTCCGACGCGGGACTCGATCCCGGAACTCCAGGATCATGACCTGAGCCGAAGGCAGTCACCCAACCAACTGAGCCACCCAGGAGCCCAGAGAATTCCATATGATTTTATCTGCAGAGTAAGTTCAGGTCAGAACATCAGGCAGGATTTAAGCCGTATCTCTTCCTTCCTTTGCCATTGTGGATTAAAGTCAGTCCATTTTAATGTTCCTAAAATGTAATTTTTTTCTGGGAATAGCTAGACATGTGATGCTGAAAAGGATTTAATTTGCTGTGTTGTCACGGGGATGATGATGTTGGCTCAATTTTGAATGTTAGGAGAAAGCCATAGGACACTAAACTCTCCCATGGTTGCAATCCTCACAATACAATATAATTAAGGGGAAGCAGGAGGACACCTAAGCAAAATGTTAGGAGGCTGGACAGTTTGAGAGTGGGGTCAGAGAAGGTTGAACTTGGCAGAACAGCTCCCTGGTGTGGGGCGTTATCAGGCCGGAATGAATGAGGAAGAAGAGAGAGACACAATCAACCAGAAGACTGCAGCGTGTGGTTAACTGCTGGAGGGCAATTCTGAACAAACCACAAAGTATTAAAAAAAAAAGGACACCCTGGGATTAATTGTCATTCCGCTGGCCTGTGAGGCAACTGATACCAAATATAATTGAATTACTTTGTAATTATTTCTTTTAGAGTATTTAACCTAAGCTAGGCTTTGGAGATGGATTTTTTTTCTCTCTCTTGCTTTGCACTGCAAATGGTTTTGCATTACGGATATTTTTCTGCTGTACTGTATTATCTTGTGCAAACTACTCTGGTTTGTTTTCCCCCTCTTCCTTGCCAGTGGGGTTGTTTACTTATCGGAATTAAAGTCAGAAGTGAGCGTCTCTTGCCAGTAGGACAGAATTTCTAATAAATATGTAAATAACACCTCTCTCAGCTGTGGCTGCAGGCTCTGCTCTCACGTGGCCCACCCTAGCCACAGTCTGGGGCTCAGGCAGCCTTGGAGAAGAAGAAAGATTTTCATCAATCTGCAGATCAGAAAGAAATGAAATTAAATCCAACCTGAGAGGGCAAAGGAACAAAGATGAGGTGGTAGAAAAGGGCATCTGTCCTTGTGGTTGCAGAAATGGGTCATTTTCTTTGGCCTGTGGGTAAAAGAATCTGAAGGTTGACATGGCTTGTCATAAGTAAGGGACTTAGAACATTCGAGAGTGGCTCAGGATGGAGAGAAATAGATGTCTCGTCTGCAGGCAGGCCATGATCATTTTAATAATAATAGTGGCAATGCTGTCACCCATGGCCAGCTACACCTGTCTTATGTCCCAATTCCATGCTGGTGGTAATTAACACCTGGTGTCTGCATTGCACCTTGAACTCAAAAATATTTTGAGAACACTTAATAGATTTATCCTCTGCTAAAAAGGAAATCAAATCAAACCTCTGCAGAAGTCAAGGACACGCCACGGAGTGATACTTAACATTAGCTCTGGAACCAGAATGCAAGGGATTGAATTTTACTTTGCTACTTACTAGCTCTGTGTCTCAGGTTTCTCATGTGCAAAAAATGAGTATTCACCCAACAAATATTGATTGAGTGCCTATTGTATGCCAAGCAAGTTCTAGATGGAAATATAGTAGAAAACAAAACAGAGGCTCTGCTGTCAGGAATGTCTGCTCTAGTTAATAAGGGTGGTCCCTACCTCAGTGAGTTGTCATGAGCATCAAATGAATTAATAAATCCCTGGTATATAGTGAATTCTCAATAAACGTGAACTAAATTTAAATTAAAGTCATACAAAAAGGCAGACTACAGGTTAACAGACTGCTGAGCCCAGCACTAGTCCGTGGGTGATGTCCACTCTCTCATTATGCAGGGCTATGGTCAGATTATGAAAAGAACCTTGTTGAAGCTCTCAAGGATTTGGATACGCTTGGATGGGGTCAGCAGGCTCCAAGAGAGAGTGGCTTGGCTGGGGGTAACCAAGTGATGCTCTGAGAAGGTGTGTAATATGCAGAGATGTGCTCTGGAGAGCCACTTGATTTTCTGCCACCCTTTCTTCTTCCTCCTGGGAAACAGCCTCACAGCCTTAGTAGAATGTCTGCTCTTTGTGAACGTGCCTTGGCTGCAGCCAGAAGCCCAAATGGGTCCTCTTAAAGGAGATGTAGCCTCAGTGAAATGACACAATCAGATTTTTTTTTTTCCGTTAGTCTATTTCTTCATGAAATAAAGCAGAATGGGGGAGGGATGCCTTTCCGGATCTTTTGCCAGGTTTAATGGGATTTGCAAAATGACTTTCTGGCAAGGAAATCCAGGGCTTGAGCGGAGTGGTGTGTGCGAGCTTCGTCAGAGTGGCATGCTGGGGTGAGTCTCTCTCCACGAGAAAGGGAAGAATTAATTAGAGCCATAAATTATGGATTACTAATCACTGCGCATTGTAATGGAAAGATACGCAGCTAGGTTTGGGTTTTCTGAGGGCCACGTGCGTGTTTGCAGACTTCAGCAGAGCTTTCTCTGGGGCTTCTTGACTTTTCCCCTTTTCCCTCCTTTCAGACTGTCTGACCCGAGTGACATCCTAGAGGCACTATCGGCTTATCCACTAGAAAACCAAGAGTGCATTAGCTTTAGAAGCCTCAAGGAGTAAATATTGTTAGAAAGTGCTGGAATCACCAAGCAGATTCACTGCTACCATTTGGATTGAGGCCATAGCTAGAGAAATGCAATTTTGTTAAATATTTAAACAGCAACCTCCAAGTGTCATCAAGCCATGGAAGCAGACCCCCAAAACTACCACCATCACTACCTCCACCCACCCCAATAAAGTAAAATAATTCATTTTAATATTGGGCAAGAAGATGAAATTCAAAATGAAATTTCTAATATCATAGAATGTTAAGCAGCTATTAAAATGATATTTACATAGAGCTTTTAATGATATGGAAAGAATCTTATAACCTTAAGCACAAAAATGGGATAGAAAATTACATTAATATACAGAACAATCTTAATAAGGTTTTAAAAGCATTGGGGAGAAACTTTGAAAGAAATAAGGCGAAATTTCAGGATGGTAGAATTAAAGATGATTTTCCTGCTTTTTAAAAACTGTGCATGTTTTCCAAATTTTTTAAAACATGAGCATGTGTTGCATTTAAAAACAATTTGAGAGTATGAATTTTTTTTTAACTACATACACAACTCCAAATCAGCAATAATGATCAAGTTGATCAAAGGCCATTCTCCCAATTCTCAAATGGTGGCCTTTGACATTGCTCAGGTTAGAGAACTTAGGAGAAGACAAGGTCCTATCACTGCATTTTCTTTGTTGTTCCTGCCTTTAGGAGAGTTCTGGCTGTCTGGGGAATCCATGCCAGGGCTTCTAGCTTAGAACTGGTGATTAATGAGTGTTTTTGAAAAGATCATCCTGACAGCAGTATGAAGAGTGTATCAGAGGGGTGCCAGAGTCAAGCAATTACAAGGCCATACAGGCAAAAAATAATGGTAGTTTAGACAAGTGTGGAAGCAGTGAAGATGAGAGAAAAGTGGACACATCTGAGAGATATTCAGGAGCTTAAATCAATAAGTCTTAATAATGGATTTCAAATGGGGAAATGAGTAAGAGAGAGCTAGTAGACAGGAGTGACATCTCTTTTTCTGACTATTTAGGAGATAGATAGTGAGTAAAATGAAGCACCAAAAGAAGCACTAGAATATGACCTAGTTATTTATTGCGTGGGGAGAGGGAGTATACTATCTCTCTATTATTTCATAATAGATAATAATAACATAATAAATATTTATTATCTCAGTTTCTGAGGATCAAGAATTTGGAAAAGGTTGCGTGACTTTGGCTCAGGATGTTGCAATCAAGATGGTGGTCAGAATTGCATTCATCTGAAGGCTCGCCTGGGGCTGGAAAATCTATTTCCAAAGTTTCTCATGTGGCTGTTGGCTGGAGGCCTCACTTTCTTACCACATGGGCTTCTCCATGGGGGACATTATAGCTGGCTTCCCCAGCACGAGTAATCCAAGAAAGAGACAGAAAGTAGGAAACTGAAGTGCTTTTTATGACCTGGTCTCTAAAGTCACACACCGTCATTTCTCTTCCTATTCTATTTAAGTGAGTTGCTAAGTCCAACCCACACTTAAGGTAGAATTAGGTCCTACTTTTGAAAGGTGTGTCAAATAATTTATGGATATATTTTAAGACATCATGGGAGCGGAGTGCTAGATAAACTTATTCTTGACATACTATGTTTGAAGGGCCTTTAAGAAATTCAAACCTCAAGTAGATGTAAATAAAATATGGAGCCCAAATTAAAACAAAACAAAACAAAACTTGGGCTGTGATACAAAAATCATGAATCTTATAGAGTTACATGGTAATGAAAACTTTGGATTAGATTTCTTAAGAAAAAAAGTTTAGAGTGAGATAAGAAAAAAAATAACCAAAGGTTAAGGAATTCTAACACTTAATGTCTGTATAGAGGAAAATGAATTTGTAAGGAGGTGTTACATCACAAAAGTCAAGCAAATGGGGGTGCCTGGGTGGCTCAATCAGTTAAGCCACCAACTCTTGATTTCAGCTCAGGTCATGATCTCTGGGTTGTGAGATCAAGCCCTCCCTCAGGCTCCATTCTCAGCGTGGAGTCTGTTTGTCCCTCTCCCTCTGCTCCACCCCCTACTTGTGATCTCTCCCTCTCTTTCTCTCTGTCTCTTTCTAAAATAAATAAATAAATAAAATCTTAGGGAAAAAAGTCAAGCAAATGGTACTATGAAAGTACAAGAACAGAGTAAGAGCTAATTTGGTGAATGAGGCTGGAGGCCAGACTGGAGTAGATTGAATGTCTAAATGAAGGCACTGATTACATGTATTTTTTTTTTTATCTTTTTGTTTTGAACTAAATTTAGACTTATGTAAAATTTGCAAAATAATACAGCTAATTTCCATACACCCTTAACCCGGCTTCCCCTATTCCTAACTACTTATATAATTGCAGTACAATTATTACCTCCAGAAATTTAACCCTGGTGCAATAATATTCACTACACTATAGGTCTGACACAAAATTTCCCAGTGGTATTGGCGAGAATATGACAGAAATGATGCTGTGTTCTTCTCAAGGGCCTCATTTTGTTGACAGGCCTTGTAAATGGTGATATTAATCTTAATCGCCTGGTTAAGGTGGTGTCCTGCTGGATTTTTTCCTCTGTAACGGGGCTTTTTTTTCCCTTTTGTGATTACCAAACATCTGTAAGAGATACATAGAGGCTGCACACATATCTTATTTCCCCTCAAACTTTCTCCCATTATTTTTAGCATCCACCAGTGGATCTTGTTTACAACAATTATTACTTTGATGTTGGCCTAATGGTTTTTTTCTCTTTTCCTAGTTCCTTCTATGTTTATTCACTGATTTTTTTGTGTAAGGACAAGCTATCTCTTTCTCCCATCTTTTTATCTATTCAAATATTTATGTCAATATGACTTATGGGTATTGATTTTATTGTACTGGTTAAAATCCAATACTGTTGGGACGCCTGGGTGGCTCAGTTGGTTAAGCGACTGCCTTCGGCTCAGGTCATGATCCTGGAGTCCCGGGATCGAGTCCCACATCGGGCTCCCTGCTCAGCAGGGAGTCTGCTTCTCCCTCTGACCCTCTTCCCTCTCGTGCTCTCTATCTCTCATTCTCTCTCTCTCAAATAAATAAATAACATCTTTGAAAAAAAATCCAATACTGTCATTATTTATTTTTATACTCAAATATTTCCAACTTTGACCATTAGGAGATCTTTCTAGTTGGTTCTACTGTCTTTTGTGAAAAGTCCACTCGTTTTGTTTGAGCACATCTTATTTTGTGGCATCCCCAAGTGCTTCAAGCTCAGATTTTTTTTTTTTTTTTTTTTTTTTTTTTTTTTGTCCTGCCCCTGATCTAGTATCAAACTTTCTCAGAGAATACTGCTTAGAAAAGATCTGGACACTAGGTGTGCTCATTGCAACTGGGGTGTCTTTGCTTCTAGAACTCTAGTGGACAGAGTAGGAAATGCATGTATGTATGCTAACCCACATACACACACACCTATATTGATCTGTGTGTTTGTGTCATGTGCATGTGGATGTGGGTTGGTATATGTATGTGTATGTAGTATGTACACTTGTTTATGTATGTATGTGTATATAGTGTGTATATATATTTACACACACAAACTATGGATTTATACTGATAACTGATTTCAATTCATTTCCACAGGGTTTATTTTCATTTCCCCCCTTTGTTTGTAACTTCTTTCCCCAATGGCAAGAAAGCTGGCTCTCATTTATACAGTATGTTTACTGATGTCATGGATTCTCATGTGCTCCTAAAGTTAGTTTAGAATTGTTAACCCATATACCAGTGAGAAACAATTTGACTGGTGAAATCCATTTGTGCACAATTCTTTTTGCGGGTAGTCTTGTGGTAGCCAGTCAAGATACTGTTCACCGGAGTGAGTTCTTTCTTCTCTACCCTCTCCAGTGCAACTGTGTTACTTGTTTGCTGTAGACTTTATAGAATGAAGTTAATTTGTCATTTTCGTATTCTATTTTGGTCCCTCATCCCCACCCTTGTTGGTTTGTTTATTTTGGTGACATTTGAAGGGTGGGTGAAACATTAGTATGATTTTAAGAGCCAGAAGTTATGCTCAGAGAAGTAAACTCCTGCCTCAGTCCTATAAGCCCACTCCCACTTTTTAAAAAACTTCCCCTTCTTTTCACCCATTTCTCATTGCCTCTCCTTCTAGAGGTAACCAATTTCCTTATTTTGTGAATTATCCTTCCTTTATTTCTTTTGTATGAATGAGTAGATACATGTGCATTTACCTATATCCTCTTCTTTCATACAGAAAGGTAGCATACCATAATACTCTTTTACACTTTACTTTTTCACTTACCAGCAGGTCTTGGAAATCATTTCATATCAACTTATAGAGATCGTCCTCACTTTTTGTTCCAGCCGTGCAGCTCTTCCTTGTGCGGGTGTAAGCTAGTTTATACAACCACTATTCTATGAATGGACACTTGGGTCATTTTCAATATTTGTAATCGCAAGCTGTTACAATGAATAGCTGTCTGCGGGTGTATTTTCCTATTAATAGAGGTTAATTCCTAGCCATGGGTTTGTTGGCCAAAAAGCAAGTGCATATGTAGTTTTGTTAGATATTGACAAATTTTTCCCCAAAGAAAATGAGAGTGAAGCTCCACTAGCAGAATATGTGGTCCTTTTTTTTTTTTTTTTTTTTAATTTTTGCTAGTCTTGCCTGGTGAGTAGTAGCATCTCAGAGTTGTTTTAATGTGTATATCACCTAAGCAAGCTTGAATATTTTTTCATTATCTGAGGATCTTTTGTGTGAATTGTCTTTGAGTGCCTTTTTTACATTTCTTCATCAAGCGTTTGGTTCTTTTCTCTTCAATTTTAAAAATTATTTATTTATTGGGCATATTAGCTCTTTGTGTGTGTTACCTGTCTTGAATATTTTTGCCCAAGCTAACAGTTTGCTTATGGCATATTTTGTGATGCAAACTTCTTTAAAAAATTCAATCTTTCCTTTTGTTATTTTTGGAATTTTATCCACTCTTTATGTATTTATTTACTTAAAACGTGCCTCTATCACCAATCCCAGCTAAATTTTCACACTAAATACTCTTAATCACTCAAAGAAGAAATAGTCTATATTTAGTTCTTAGAATCTTGCTCCCACCTTCTCTAGAAATAAACTGGTCTCTCCACAAAAGGTTCATCAGTTTGCTAACCTCTACTTAACCATTTCTCATTTGATAACTAACCTTGAGTCTCAGCTCAGAGAGATTTCTTGGCTCTGTTTAATATGTGATTTCACCTGGGACTCAGAGACATTTGCTGTCCAGAAGAACAGAAATCTCTTGGCAGTGAACTGCCACCAATCTACCTAAGAGTTGGCAAACAAATGTTTAACACAAATTATAGCCAATAGATTCATGTATGGATAGTTTCATACATGAAACTATGACCTGTTTTACAGAAGGCCATAGTATAAGGAACAGACAGTGAATTGCAGCATTACCCATTCTGCTTGCAAATGAGCTCTGTGCAAGGTGCTATGGGTCTATAAGAGAATTATAACACACAGCCTCTGTCCTTATGGAACTCACAGTTTCCTCCAAATGCTAATGTGAATACACATCGAAGAAGTAGATTGCAATAGAACATTGTCTATAAACAAGAGCCTGCGGTAGGTTGCAGAGCACTGACTTGAGGCATGGTGGGCATCAATTAAAAGAAGGGGAAAATCACTGAGGTCTGAAGTCACGTGGTGAATCTTGAGATGAACTTTGAGGCATGGGTAGGATTTGGATGGGTAATGCAAAAAGAAAACATTCACTCATTTCACTAAAATGTACTGAGTCAGACACCTGCTACTTGGAAAATAGTAAACATGAGCTCCGTATGAAGTGCAAAATTGTTACAACCCAACTTCCTTTTTAGAAAGTAGACACACATCCCTATGCCACAGGATTCCTTCCTCGTTTTAATATTTTCAAAGTACTTTTTGCTAAAAAGCTTTGGATGAGATTTACCCAAGAACATTCTCCAAAACGTTAGAGGTGGTCTGATCTGATGTACTTGCAAAATGTATGGCAAATAATTCCTTTCCATTTTTTGCTCTTCAAAGACCCTTTCACGTTTGGTCCCCTCCCCTTTCCTTTCTTCTCCCCTTCACAATAACACTGAATGGTGAGTATTATAATTCCCATTTCACTGTTGAAAGAACTCAGATGTATGAAGTCCAAATATTCTTTAACCGAAAAGATGAGAAGAAGATCCAGGGCCAGAGTTGTGAACTCCTAGGTCACGTTAGTTTACCTTTTCTCAGCTGGAGATGCTGACTGTGGCACTGAGATGAACCTAGGGTGTAGACAATAATCCCCAAGCACTAGCCGTGGTGTCTGTAGACCCACCGACATGGTTACTAACTACATCTGTGGTGTGAACAGGTTCCTTTGTTTTCCTTTCTATAGCTCAGCCTCATCATCTGAAAAAATGGAGGATTTGGACTAAACATTCTCGAATGCCCCTTGAGTACTAACAGTCCCTGCTTCTAAGTGCCTAGCCAGCCCCTGCAGCCTTCTGCTCTGCTTGGTCATCAGGATGTTCCATGAGGTCCAATTAGGAGAAGGCACCTGGCCTGCTGACCTCTAGAACCATCCTCCACCTCCACACCTGTGCAGAGAGAAGGCCTCTGCAGATGCTGATTACATCTGATTACAGAATGCTGTATTCAGGGGCCTTTGATGTAGTAACTGGAAGGATGTGGGCAGAGGAAGAAAAAGTAGGAGCGCAGTAGAGGAAAGAATTTCAGGAAAGACTTTGCCTGTGATGTAGATATCTTAGGTTAGAGAATTTTTTACTCGAGTAGCAGGAAATGTTACAGAAGAATCACCGGGAAGAGTGAGATCTCCCAGCCCCTGCTCTGAGCAGCACTGTGAAAAATGAAGTGGAAAAAGCCACATTTACAGATCACCTAGGGAAGCTGAAATCCAGCGGTAGGATATTAAACACAAAAGAGCTGAAGTTAACATGAGGCGTTATTGGTTTGGGGAGATGGGCTATTTCCCCAAGGTCCACAATTAGAACAGGGAACCTCTTACATGTAATTAAGAGTAAGAGATGGGTTTCACAACCACAGCTGAGCAAGTCTGAAACATTTTTTTTCCAACTAGCATTTGGGATTAGGAATTTTTTTTTCTTTCACTTGTAAAATGTGAGCGTTTCCTGACTCTTTAGGAAATTTAGGCTAATTCTACTTCCACAAGCATTTCTGTTACTAATAATAATAGGATATTTTTGCATACGTGAGGTGAAATCAACAAGGTACCCTACAGAAACAAGATGGCCTTTGAGGCACTTTTTCCCCCCTCAAGGAAGCTGTCACTGAGCAGCTGATTAATTACTGTAATAATCATAATTTTTAAAAATTAAAAAAATTCCTCTTTCCATTCATTAAGTACACTGCAGATAGGTGCCAGAGGTAATTATTGTCTAGAAGTACTTCCGAATTATCTTTTCTAATCCAGCTATGCTGACATTTTTGAGAGAAAAAAAGTGTTTTGTCTTTCCTCTTATGAACAGGGTGACATTTGAATATGCAAACAGTGTCACAGTCTGCCCTGTGGATGTTTTCTGGAGGTATGATTTATGAGGCCAGCCTATTGTATTTGTTATCACTCTACGAAAAAGGTCATTAGACAAAGGAACTCTACCTACTGGGGTCTATGGCTCATCTTGTGATATTTTAATTGTTGCACTAGTGCTGACTTCCAGGCATGCCTCCCGGTATGAACTGTGTGGACAATAGTTTGCCTAGGCTTTGCAGATACCCTCTAACGTTTGTGGTGTGTTTTTTGCCAACTATCCCACTCCTGGGATAGATTACAGATGCTGAAAAGGGAAGCCCATGGAAAATCTAAAAATCTTATTTTAGTCAGTGGGTTTAACTTTCTTTCCCCCAAAATAATTGTTTCTGAAGTAGGCCATGAAGTCTAAACTAGAGATGGTAAACCTGAGCTGTCTGATGGTGATTCATCATTAGGGAGACTGATTGGGTGAAGTGCCTTCCCACGGGCTCTATGGTGAGTACAACTGGAGTTAAATCATTCTATCTTACAGTTGGAAAGACCTCAGATGCCATCTTCTTTAGCCTCTTCCCACAATATGATGCCCTCTCTAACCCTCACAGAGTGGTCATTCAATCTCTGCTTAAACATCTCCAATGACAAGGGATTCACTTCCTTGTCTTCAAGAAGCCCTGTTCATTTTGGGCAGCCCTGAAACTATAATTTTACTTTTTAATACACTAAAACCTGCCTCCATGTCAGTTTTGTCAGTTTTGCCCTCGGTACATCCTCTAGATGGAAGAATCCATCTCCCATATTGCTAAGAAGCTCAAAGAAAACTATGCCATAAATCTGTCCATCTCGGTTAAATGTTCTCTCAGCGAACATTGGTTTTGCATCTTCTCTTAATGTCCTAATATATGGACAATACTTTTTTTTTAACCACTGCAGTAAACATAATGGATCATAGTTATGTGAATGTCCTGGTGTTACATACACTTCTTAATGTTCTAGGTATAATTCTACCCCTTTATCTCCCCCCCACACACACACACACGTTTATCAGAAAGCAAAAAAGTGACATTATTATGAAAATATCCTTGAATATATTTGTGTCTGTAAGGGGATCTTAGCTGCAAGCTACAGAAAAATCCAACAACTTGAATTAGTTTAAGCAATAAGAAAATGGATTAGGGGTAGTGGTGTAGGGGTAGGGTGGGGACCTCAAGATTGATGGATTTGGTAGCCCAGTGATTTCCTGAAGGACTCTGTTTCTTTCCAGATCTCTGTTTGGCCATCTACACTGGCAACTTTAATTCCAATTCCTCCCATACTTACAGAGTAGCAAGCACGGCTATTTGTTTTCTTGACCATGTCTGGCAAAAGAGAAACTGGCTTCTCATCTCTCTCAAAGAACTAGAAAAAAAACCTCCTCCAGCATTTTTTCATGTAGTACCATTGACCAGAAGTGGCTCACATACGTAGCCATAGACCTAATCACTAGGAAAACTGATCCCAGAACCAGCCTTAGACTCTGATCAGAGTCCACCCCCAGGGCTGGGCATGGGTTTTGCCCTGATTCCCGTGAGGGTGTGTGACTGGATAAGCAACACAAGGATTATGTTGTGGACTGTTGAAATGAAAAGCTAAATATTCACAAGGTTGTTGTCTTGTAACTACAAAGAATTTTTTTTGCTTTATCTCTTGAGTCAATTATTTGTTGGCTTTCATCTCTATTTTTGCCCATCTTTGAGTTCCTTTGTAACACAGGAGTAGGAAGTAAGCCTGTAAACTACATTTCCAAGATTTCTTTCCCAGCTGGCTTTCAGTTAGACTCTGTCAGTATGAGGAAGTGGGGGAGACTGGAAGGCAGAATCTACTATTTGCCAATTTCTGTCAGTGTCTCCAGCAGAAGCATTTGTAGATGGGGAGGGAGGGTCTCCTAGGTTCAGATAGAACAATCCCAGCAATGGTGTCTATAGCAACAAGCCTGCAGCCTCCATAGTGTGACATCCATGGCATCACGTTAGTCAGCTGACCTGTTTTGTTTCTCAATGGGTCCTGAATAAAGTTTATGGATGATGTACGTAGTATCTATTCTATTTATGTCTGTTTTATTACTCGACACTTATGAGGATATAGCTTAAGGAAGAAGATGTATTCATCACCAAACATAAATTAAGGGTCTTCCAATGAAGATTTTATTACAAAAGAGAGGTCTTCTCCACTGAGGTTAATAATCTGTAAGTCTGCATTTATCTTTGTTCTTTTTGATAGTGGGAAGACTTTTTCTCTCAAGGGCAGTGAATGTCCAGTTGCATCTTTCTGCTGAACCATAATCAATTGGGAGGTGTATAAATCAGTATCCAGCCAGGAGAACAGAAGCCAGTTTAGATATTTAAAACAGTAGGAATTCAATACAGGCAATTGGTCACAGAATTATTGAAGTGCTTCAATCCTTAAAGAAGATCTGACACAAGGAACTTTGGTGCCTTTTCTGAAATACTCAGACCATGTGTGCATATCAGGGTGCCAGGTGCTGATTGTTCCATTGAAAAGCATGTCGTGGAGGGCAAGTTCAACATATATATAGATTCTTAAGTTAATATAAGTTGGGGTGATGTCCATGCTTTAGGGAGCCTGCAAAGTGGCACCAGATGTTCTAACCACAGCATCAGAAGCAGAGCATGCTCCAGTAGCCTCAATGACCAGCATGTTGAGCTCTAGATAACACCATCTTCCATTCTACTCCTCCAGCTCAAGGAGTAGTGAGAGATCCCCACAATTACTCATCTTTAGGTAATCTCTCTCTCACTCTTTTTGTTCTTCAATTCTTCCAAAAATTTTGTAACAAAGTCTCTGAATTAAATTCTTTGTTAGAAAAACCTGGATTGGTTTCTGCTTTCCTGCCTGGATGCTAACTGGCCCAAACTGATCGTTATTTGGTGAGTCACAATGGGATCCACAGCCCTGGAAATCAGTTTACTTATCACAAAACATGCTTGAAATTTAAGGCCTAAATTTCCTACTTGACAGGAGGTAACAACAACTTACAACTTTTGCCCATATCACCTCTGTTTTATTTGGATTAGCGTTTGTAATTTTTGTTGGTGGTGAGGTTTTTCTGTGTGTATGGTTTTTTTGGGGGGTATGGGACAGAAATTCACAAAAACACCTTAAGATAATAAACAAGGGATTTGTGCTGGTTATATTTATATGTGTGGGCTAGATCTGAAGCTGGTTCTGTCATTCTATCAGTAACAATGTGGTTCTTGGAATCAATCGCTCTCTTTCTTGTTCAAGGACCACGTAACCACTGTGTCATGTCCTTTTCTTTGTGCATTTGTTTCTTTTTCCTCCTACTAACTTGTTCATTTTTTATGCAACTCTTTACACTTTTTCTTACCTCATGACTTCTCCATATTTATTGTTTCTGTTTCCTCATAGTTTAGATTCCACCTGACCCCTGTAACTACAACTCTGTTGGACCCCATATTTCTCAATTTGAATTCTAGAGGAAGTGAACGTCATTGGCCCAGCACCTCTCTTTGCCAAGCAATGCAAGAGGTCTTTCATTATGCTGGAGATTGGCTGCCCTTGGGTCAGAGTCTACCTATGGCCCTAACAACTATGCCCTGAAGTAGGAAGAGGGGTACTAGTTACAGGATCTAAATAAAGTCCAACGGCTCCTTTCTCATTGAGGGGCAAACACAATGTTGACATGCCCAAGGTAAGCCTCAAAGCAGCCACAGAGAGCCCAAGTTGAAAGCTATGATTTTCTCACTTTTTTTTCCTTTAAAACTGACATGGTGACATGAATAAAACCCTCCTAAAATGGAGGCATATAGTAATTATTTTCTCTGAGCTCTTAAACATGTTAGGAAATGTCCTGGACCTCATATCTCAGCAAACATGATCTTGATGGCAGGTATCAGAAGATATCAGGCAGCAACTTCTTGCTAGACATGTCTCCAAAGACAAGGGAAACAAAAGCAAAAATGAACTATTGGGACTTCATTAAGATAAAAAGCTTCTGCACAGCAAAGGAAACAGTCAACAAAACTAAAAGGCAACCTACCAAATGAGAGAAGATATTTGCAAATGATATATCAGATAAAGGGCTAGTATCCAAGATCTATAAAGAACTTATCAAACTCCACACCCAAAAAACAAATAATCCAGTCAAGAAATGGGCAGAAGACATGAACAGACATTTCTCCAAGGAAGACATCCAAATGGCCAACAGACACATGAAAAAAATGTTCAACATCACTTGGCATCAGGGAAATACAAATCAAAACCACAATGAAATACCACATCACACCAGTCAGAACGGCTAAAATTAACAAGTCGGGAAACAACAAATGTTGGCAAGGATGTGGAGAAAAAGGAACCTCTTACACTGTTGGTGGGAATGCAAGCTGGTGCAGCCACTTTGGAAAACAGTGTGAAGGTTCCTCAAAAAATTAAAAATAGAGCTACTCTATGACCCAGCAATTGTATTTACCCTAAAGATACAAATGTAGTGATCTGAAGGGGCACCTGCACCCCAATGTTCATAGCAGCAATGTCCAAAATAGCTGAAGTATGGAAAGAGCCCAGATGTCCATTGACAGATGAATGGATAAAGATATGGTGTGTATATGTGTATATATATATATATATATATATATATACACACACACACAATGGATGAATACTTACCATTTACACTGAATGGATGGAACTGGAGGGTATTATGCTGAGAGAAATAAGTCAATCAGAGAAAGACAATTATCATATGATTTCACTCATATGTGGAATATAAGAAACAGTGCAGAGGGCCATAGGGGAAGGGAGGGAAAACTGAATAGGAAGTCATTAAAGAGGGAGAAAAACCATAAGAGACTCTTACTTATAGGAAACAAACTGAGGGTGCTGGAGGGGGGTGGGTGGGAGGATGGGATAATTGGGTGATGGGCATTAAGGAGGGCACTTGATGTGATGAGCACTGGATATTACATGCAACTGATGAATTATCGAACTCTACCTCTGAAACTAATGATATACTATAAGTTGGTTAATTGAATTTAAATTAAAAAAAAAGAAGATATTAGGCAGTGTGGAATAGTAAAAACAAACAAACAAAATGAGTCATGAAGATCTGGGGCTCAACATAATAAAACATTACTTTTAAAAAATAATCTTGATGTGAGATACACACACACACACACACACACACACACACACACACACAGGAATATTACTCAGCCACAGAAAAAGAATAAAATCTTGCCATTTACAATGACATGGATGGAGCTAGAGGGTATTATGCTAAGTGAAACAAGTCAGTCAGAGAAAGACAAACATCATATGATATCACTCATATGTGGAATTTAAGAAACAAAACAAATGAACATGGGGGAAAAAAGAGGAAAATCAAGAAACAGACTCTTCACTATAGAGAACAAATTGATGGTTACCAGAGGGGAAGTGGGCAGGGGGATGGGTTGAAAAGGTGATGGGGTTCAAAGAGTGCACTTGTAATGAGCACTGGGTGTGGTATGTAAGTGTTGAATCACCTGAAACTAATATTACACTGTATGTTAACTAATTAGGATTTAAATAAAAACTTAAAAAACATAATCTTCTTATATTAAGTCACTGAAATATATGTTACCCCCACTGATGCTCAAAACTTAAAGAGGAGACATTTAATATAAATAATATATATTTTATGTTGCAATAAGGCTCACATGTTGGCTCAGCTTTTAAAAATGAACAGCACCATGCATAGAAGATAAGCGTGATATCCTTAGAACCTATTAAAGGAAGCTCTGCCCAAATAAAACAACTGATTACATTCATTCAATTGTTTATTTTTAAAAGTTTTAAAAGATCGAAAGAAATCTAGATGTGCAGAATTGTATTTAATCAGTTCAGCTGGACCACCCACATCTCTCCTCCCCATCTTCCCTTCCTGCCACCTTATTTCTTTCAGGTTCCTTCCCTTGATTTGTATCCGTGTCTACAACCGCCTTCTTTTCTCATACCCATGAGTTTACTCCGGTGTCACTCCCTCATAGCCACTCTTGCCATCTGGACTGCCTTAGACTTCCCCTTCTTTTCCTTTGATTTCAGTTTTTCTGCACTTTGCCCCACCCAGTGGCTGGTTTGTGATACAAAAGTATTAGTGGATAATTGAGAGGCTGCGAGTTGTTCCCATGAATGGGGAGACAATCAATCTGGCGCCTGTTCGTGTTTTAAATACAGCTTCTGGACTAGGTCAGAGAAGACCTTTTTAAAGATGCTGATCGACACTAGAAAACCTAAAAGCCAAAATCTTATTCAGGGCCTGGACTCCATTTCTTGTGTTGATTTAAGGGATCTTTGCTTTGTTCCTCTTCTCTGTTCTCTCCATTAGGATTTCACTTACACAAATAAATATTCCAAAACTCTGAAGTAAAGATCTCTAGGCTGTTTTCCAATTCCACCATGCCTCTTTTCCTCCAACTCAAGGCTAGCACCCATTTCTTTTAAAAAATTCTGATTTCTTACCCTGCTCAGAAGAATAAAGAGTCTTTGTTCATTTTCAATATTTTTCTTTGATTTTAATCAATATTTGATTTTTTTTTCCTTCTCACTTGCCTTCATCCCTCTCCCTGAACATCGACATATCCTGTTCATTATCTCCTTTTTTTTTTTTTTTAATCCAAAGAGAAAAGGTGGCTGTTTTTGCAAGCAATGTAAATCCAACTTCCTGGTCATTCAATTGAGATCAATTTCCGCCTGGGAGACAGAACATACTCTGTCCCTGGGGCGTGCAACATCTGTCAATAGGAATGAGATCGGCAATCCGTAAAGCAGCAAACAGCTAGCATGTGGACCGATGCCACAGACAGGCCCGCTGGGAAGCAAGCCCTTACCTGCTGCTTTCCCAGGATTGCTTCCTGGGACACAGGCTCTTTACATGTTCTGCAGACCCCAGAAATTATGTCCATAATCCACACATAAAAATTCATTAAGTAAAGGGGCGCCTGGGTGGCTCAGTCGGTTAAGCGGCTGCCTTCAGCTCAGGTCATGATCCCAGGGTCCTGGGATCCAGCCCTGCATCAAGCTCAGTGCTCAACGGGGAGCCTACTTCTCCCTCTCCCTCTGTTGCTCCCCTTGCTTGTGCTCTCTCTCTCTCTTTTTCTCTTTCTCTCTCTCTCTGTCAAATAAATAAATAGAATCTTTAAAAAAATTCACTAAGTAAGTAAAACACAATGACCCCCACCCAGAACAGGACTTTCACAGAAGTGACTTCGTGTTTTCTCAGTACACACTGTCATTCCCAGGGTGGCAAGTTGGAGCAAAAGGAAAGAAGAGAAGAAGAATGACCAGTGTATGGACAAGATTTGAGCAAAGAGACTCTTCATAGAAAGCAGAAAGTCTGGGCACTGCCACTTAAAGGGTAAAGATGAGGGATCAGGCAGACTTGATTTCTGGTATATGCCCTTCAGAAACCTCTTACTTTGGACAAGTCACTCGAATAAAAAGCAAAGATCACGCACTTAGAAACAGGTGATTGTATACAAAGACCTACATTCACTTACCTCTTCATTTATACCGATATTATTTATTATGAACCTACTAAGCAGCAGACACTGTCTTAGACACTCAAGATAAAATAATGAACAAAATAGAGATAATCCCCGTCCTCATGGCAATTATAGTTGGCCCTTGAAACACATGGGGTTAGGGGAGCTTACCCACCCCCAGCCCTCCCACAGTCAAAAATCCACATATGACTTTTGACTCCTAAAAAACTGAACTACTAATAGCCTTCTGTTGACTGGAAGCCTTACCAATACCATAAAAGGTTGATTAACACATTTTGTATGTTATATGTATTACATGCTATATTCTTACAATAAAGTAACCAGAGAAAAGTAAATGTTATTAAGAAAATTATAAGAAAGAGAATATACACTTATAGTACTGTGTGTCTTTATAAAAAAAAAAAAATCCACATGTAAATGGAGCCACACAGTTCAAACCCATGTTATTCAAGGGTCAACAGAATATTCTCGCACAGGAGACAGACAACAAATAAAAAATTATAGAAATATAGTTTCACACATGTTCCACAAAGGGGGAAAAAGCAGAGTAAGTAGAGAATGACAAGGTCAGGGTGGTTACCGGAGACAACGTTGTCAAAACAACCCTCCATGGCAGGTGGCCCAGGAGTAATGAATGGAGGGAACTGTGTATCTATCTAGGGAAAGAACATGTCTTAAATAGGACTAGCAAGGGCATAAGGCAGAAATATGCTTGTTGTGCACAGGAGCTGTAAGAGGTAAGTATGAATAAGCATGGAAAGGAGTGGAAAAAATGATAAAAAGTTTAGGGAACCAATGAGGCAGGGCCTTCCTGGCCCTGACAAAGAGGTTGGATTTTATCCTGATGGTATTGAGAAACCATCAAATGTCAGCGTGGAGGCAAAGAGATAATGATGATGGTGATCATGGAGTCCTATGTGCCAGACCTTGTTCCATTTCTGTAAAATGGAGCCACATGACAGCCCTACCCCCTGGATTTTTAGGATAATTCACTGATATGGCATGCAAAGCCCTTGAAATAGTGCTCAATAAGAGTATTACAGTTACTATTATGGTCATCAGGGACCAGGCTATTTGTGCTCACCATTTCAACCCCATTTTGACCCCCAAGTACATTTCAGATACAAATATTTTAATCAGAATTATGCTAACATCAATGCATTTTTGTGGAGAAAGTATTTTTCCAGGGAACTCCATTAAGCCAATTTAATTCCTTCATCAATGTTCCATATTACACAATTTAATCATTTGTAATTTTTTCCCATTTTCATTAGCATTATTTCTTTTCCATTTCAATTTTATAGCAAGATTGAAATATCTCTGAAGTTTAAATGGTGGAATCAAATGGCAGTTTCAGTTTGGTACAGTTAAAATATCCTGCTGCTTAAAATCCTGAGGCTCAAGGAGGTTAACTGATTTTTCCAAAGACATACAGCTAGTAATCAACAGAGATGAGATCCCAACCTAAGTCTAACTCTAGTACCATTATCTTTCACCATGATACTTTTCTAGAAAAGAGGGAGAGAAAGAGAGAAAATAATACTAACACCTACCTATAAGGTTTAACATGAGGTGTAACATAATATACGACAAAGCACTTGTGCAAACTATGAAGCAATATGTTATTGCAAGTAATAACAATAAAAATAAGACCCATTTCTAGATCTAGAAAGCACAGTGAATAAGTTCATTCCCAGCTGAGTGCATTCAGCTAGATTAGTGAATTTCATCTCCTAAAGGTTTTCATTTGTCAAACGCATCACAGACCCACTTCAGCATGTCTTGAGAGCCTCCACCAAGGCGGAGGATAGATTTGGGAACCTGTTTGGATTGGCCCAAGATGGGTCTAAAAACAACAATTGACTACAGAAGCAGAGATGGTCTTTGAGAGGATCCGGAGATCTAAAACAATTTCAATTAATAGTTTAAAGTCCATTTGAGGCTCATTGTCTGTTAAAGAGGACCTAATTCAAAGAATAGAGCGTCATGACTTTAGGAAGATGATAGTTCTTGAAATAAGGACCATTCAATAGTCCTTCTTTGAGTAGTTAATATCTTGAGGCACTGTGCTAGAGGCCAATGATATAAAAAGACACTCAGCTTCAAGAAGCTCACCACTTCCTAGGAAAGATAATCATGTTTAAAAAAACCAAGCATGATACAGTATCAAAGCCATGATGGAGGCATAGAGAAGGAACCTCGACCCCAATATGAGAAGACTTCCTTAGGAAATAATAATTTTCAAGGAAATAAAAGAGTAAACAGACAGACAAGGCAGAGAGTACATTCCGGGGAAATAAATTACATATGCCAAGGGATAGTGATGAAAGAGAATAGTGTCACCAAGGGGGCATGTGTGGTGGCTTTAGTGTGAGGGAATGGGGCAGGGAATGGCTCAGGTGTAGAGACTGAACAGGTGAGGCAGACAATGGTTCAAGCACAAAGGGAATGGACAAGCTGGAGAATGGCTCAGGTGTAGAGGGAGTAGGCAGGTGAAGGCAGGGAAGAGGCTTGAGTGCAGGTCCCTGCAGGGAAGGGTGGAGACCACAGAGAAGCAGACTCCTGTCCCAGGGAAATAGACTGCCAGAGACCAGACCGGGTAAAAACCTACTTCAGACACCGAAAAGATGAGACAGTAACCAAGACTAAAGGTCAATTAGATAAGACTGGGTTTGTTAGATAAAATAGATGTTGCAACTGCTCTTAGACTAACTAGAAAACTAAATCCGTCCCTAGGCACTGGGAAAATGAGCCTAGAGTTGCCATTGTTTCCTGGAGGCCATTCTTTTGGGCACAGCCTCTCGGTGGGTGGTCTAGGACTGAGAGGGACTTCTTGAAATACAGCTGGACTGGAGCTGGGACAGTTGGGTGTTATACAGTTTATACCCAGCAGTATGTGAGGCTCTTGGGATACAGGTTTTTGCTGATTTATTAATAGTAACAGCTACCATTTGCTAAACCGCTTTTATTCACTCTTCACTTTGAGTCTGTGAAGTAGCTATTATTATTCCTGTTCTGTATATGAGAAAAATGAGGCACTATAACTTGCTTGAAGTGAATCCAATGTGGCTCCTAGGAGATGTGTCCATGTCCTAAACCTCAGACTCTGTGAACTTTACCTCATATGGAAAAAGAGTCAATATTATCTTACATGGTAAAAGATGAGATTATGATAAGGATCTTGAGAGGATAAGCTTATTCGGGATTATCCCAGTCGCCTTAAATGTGATCAATCTCATGTATCCTTATAAGATAGATATACAGAGGAGGAAACATGCAAACAAGAGGAAGAGGTAATGTGACCACAGAATCAAGGATTGGAGTGATGAGGCCACAAGCTAAGGAAAACTGGGCAGCCACCAGAAGTTGGAGGAGACAAGGGATGGATTCCCCCCAGAGCCCATCAGAGGTGAGGCTTTGCCAACACATTAATTTCAAACTTTTAGCCTCAAGAATTGTGAAAGAATCAATTTCTGTTGTTTTAACCCACTAAGATTATCATAATTTGTTACAGCAGCCACAAGAAACTCATACATTGCCCAAGATCATAGTCCAGAAGGTGGAGCCAGCATTCAAACCTCAATCCCTCAAACTCCAAAGCTCTTGCTTTCCTCTCCTACCTCCACAGCCTACAATGGCACTAAACTGATTCAAAGTTTCTGCAGAACAGAATGGAAATTGGTGGATGGAGAAGCAGAACCTTGTGAATGACTAGCAGAGCTGGTGCCTATCATGCCAGACTTTGCCATCAAGCAGGGGAGCTACCACTTGGACGCAAACTAAAAAGGAGAACTGAAGTTGGAGGCAGGAGGCAGGAGGTTTGGAGGTGCAGAAGCTTGCAGGTCAACCCAGACTATGTGGCTAAGGTAGGAAGAAGGTCAAGGAAGCAGGTCAAGTATGCCAGAGCTGGGAGACCATGAAAGTGCAGGGAGTCATCTTGTTAAATCTTTATCGATAGACAAGCAAAATACATGTGTGCTCAGGATTCCAGCAGTGCCAGGAAGCCATAAAATAAATTGGAGGTGACATGAAGGTAGAGAAAAATTTGCTATTTTCTTTTTTTCTTCCAAACATCAAAACCAATCACCCTGGGTAAAATCAGAAGTTTGTTAGACTTCCTAACAGTATTGTTTTTATTTTAATTACATATGATAGTAAGACCATAATTCTCTTCAGTATCAATCCATTCTCGTATTACAACTATGAAAAGAAGAATCAGGAAATGATGCCCAACGCCCAAGTCTCCACCCCAGGGAGGCTGGGAGGAAGGAAGAAGGTCCATCTGCTATGGGTCCTGTGACCAAGCAAGGTAGGGAGGTGGAGAAGGATTATCGGAATATGGTCTGAATGAAGCTGAGATTAAGTTGACTCGAATGCTAACACAGGGCACGCGATGTTGTAAGTATGTGGGAGCAAGTACATGAAGCCAAGAATATTCATTTGCTAGGGCTGCCATGACAACAAACCAACGACCAGTTGGCTTAAACAACCAAAATTCATTTTCTTGCAGCTCTGGAGGCTGGAAGTTCAAGATCAAGGTACTAGCAGGGTGGGTTTCCTCTAAGGCTTCTCTCCTTGGCTTGTAGATGGCTGACCTCTTACTGCTTTGTCCTCAGCTGGTCATCCCTCTGTGCATGAGTACCTCCAGGATCTCCCTCTTTTTATAAGGACACCAGTCATATTGGATTAGGGCCTCCCCAATCACCTCATTTTAATTTGATCACCCTGTTAAAGGCCCTGTCTTCCAATAGAGTCACATTCTGGTGTCCTGGGGTTTAGAACTTCAATATGTGAATTTATGGGAGAAGACACAACTCATCCCATAACCCCAAGAAACAGAGGTCACTGTGGCTTGGCAAACTGGACAGGAGGAGCTGTAGGTCACAACAGACAAAGCAGAAGTCTGAACACATTCTGAGACAGAGAAAGATACGGTAGCAGAAAATATCGAAAACCCAGGTTTTATGTGCTCTCAACAAAAGTTGACTAATGTGAATGTGTTTATTTACAAGATACAAAGTAAAGAAAAACACCGGAGTTAGTACCCTGTACACAAACGCTCCGAATTTATAAAATGGCTTTGGTGACAATAGTGAAAAAAACAAACCTTGAGTACTTACTGTGTGCGAGGTGCTGTGCGAGGTACTTTATGTATATTCACCATTTGACCATCTGCGATGGGGATTACCGTAATCCTCATCTTAGACATGAGATAACAAAGGCACAGAGAGGTGAAGGAACTCACTGAGGGTCATACAGCCAAAAGAGGAGGAGCTGTTATTTGAATTCAATCAGTTTAACCCCAGTGCCACTGCATTCAAGGAATACGCAGCACAGACAGAAGATGTCGTGTCAGAGAAGCTGCAGTATCAGCGAGACCTGGGTTCGAATCCCAGCTCTGGCACTAATCAGTAATTTGGTCTTAAACCAATTGTTTAATTTCCACAAACTTTAGTTTCTTAACTATGTAATGGGAATAATACCTCCCTATCAAGGTTATTATGAGGAATTTATAAAATCGTAATAACAAAGTAATGCAGTCATATTACATGTCAGGAACATTCTAAAGACTCTGCATGTGCTACCTCAGTTAATCCTTTCATCAACCCTATGAAGTCATGTACTATTATTATCTGCACTTTAAAAATGAGGAGACAGAAGTAGGGGTTAACTAATTTGATCAAGTCTATACAACAGAGTTGGAGCATAAATCCAGGCATTTCAAACACAGAATTCCCACTCCAAGTCCCCTCATATAAGACAAAGGAAGAGGTCAGCAAATAATAGTAACCACTATCACCACCACCACCAGTACTATTACTAATTTTATTATACTATCACTGTTATTATTATTATGAAGGTCAAACACATGTGATTTGAAGACATAGAAATACTAACTTGCCCCGAGTATTCAATCTATGGTCAGGGATAGATTGAAACGTGGGGACTAATATTTTTAAATATTTGTTCAACATTTACACAGAGGAGAATCTGAATGCTCTGCTGGGGAGGATGGAGAAGTGGAACCAAAGACAGCATCACTCAACCTCGCTTCTGTCATCAGAGCAACTGATCTCTGGTTCCAAACTTGCATAACCCAGCAAGGAAGAGAAGAGTCCTGTATTTTTTTAAAAAGATTATTTATTTGTTTGTTTGTTTGTTTGTTTGTTTGACCAATTGAGAGAGAGAGAGAGAACAAGCAGAGGGAGAGGCAGAGGGAGAAGCAGACTCCTAACGCTGAGCAGGGAGCCCAACATGGATCTCAATCCCAGGACCCTGGGATCACGACCTGAGCTGAAGGCAGACACTTAAACCGACTGAGCCACCCAGGCGCCCCGAGATAAATCCTGTATTCAAGTGAATCCATTCTTGGAGGTTGTGTGTCACCTGTCTGTTGGTTTTTGCTCATGATCATCCCCAGTGCCTTAGTCATCTTCCTTCCAACCATATCCTCTGCTACCCTCTGCTAAGGTGTCTGTTAAATACCATTTATCCCTCTGGTCACATTTCCAGGAGTGTTTTAGTGCCCCTTATGGACCTGTCGCCTTGGCATCTACCCAGCTGGCCTCCCCTTTGTTCTCCCTGGAGCTGATGAAGCAATCCTCAGCCTAGGCCTCCAGATAGAATCAGAATGTATCTCAACAAGGAAGAGAAAGAACAGCATTCAGGCCCACCACACTCTAGGCACACAGCCTATCCTTAGATGGGAGGAACTCTCCGAATCTCTAGTGAGGTTAGATGATTTGTCAGATTATACACAAGAACACAAAGACAAAGCTCTGGAGGTGGGTTGCCAGCAGGTAAAGAGGGCAACATGGAAGACTGGGCTGGAAAGTCCTAAACACTGGCAATATATATTTTTTCATGTTAGCTGTGATCATTTTGGCCAAGGAGTTAGAAGCTCTATTTGCAGGAGATTTGCAAAATTTTCCCATCTACCAGTCTCACTTGCTCAAGGAAAGGAAGGCTTGCAGCAACCAGATGGCAGAGACTGCCTATGCCCCTTTCAAGGCCTGGACCGTACCAATGTCAAGGTTGCTGGCAAAGCCTAATTGAGTCCAGTTTTCATAATGTGGGTTTGGCACCAATTCCATCATGGTAGGCAGCGTGTGCTTGATCAGAGTGACTACAAAGGCTTGAATCATGTCTCTCTCTGAATGTTCTAGGACTTACTCACAAAGGGAATTCTCTTAAAATGAGAAACCTTTCTGAACTGAACATGCCATAAATTAAAGATCTCTTTTACTTCCAGGCATTCAGAAATTAATTCTCATGTGCTCAAGTATTTCCTTGTATATGCTACATTATAAAATAAAAAAAACTTATTTTTACTAATTTAACTTATTTGGCTTATTAGTACCGATTTTCCATTAATGAACACTAGGCTACGTACTCCTTGTGGGCAAGGAATACATTAGATTCTCTGTATCCTGAGGGACCCACACATAGTAGATGCTCATTAAATGTTCATTGGATGAAAAGAGGAATGATTTTGTCTTTTATTTTATATGTACTGTATTTCAAAGTGGTCAAATTATAATCCTTATAAAATATTGCAATGCAGACTTCTCAGGAAGTTGTATTTTGCCCTAAGCTACATTCCATCCTTTCAGTATTTCCAAACAGTAAACTTTCATAGAATTTATATAGCAGCTTCAAAATTTTGCAGTTGAATTCATTTTTATTTCCATGGTATCCTTCGTGGTCTAAAGAATGTCATGAATGAAGTCATGAGGATTCCCAACTTGAGCCCATTGTTAACGCTTCATCGGTAAAGGGAGCACCTTCAGTGTGTCCTCTGCCCTGTAAAGTCCCGCTCCATGGCGCTGCCAGCCTGACCCCACTCCTCAGGAAAGGGTTAAGGTGGCTTTTGTTCTCAGAGCATTTTGTTTTCCCCAAGACCTCCATTACTGCTATAAATTTTTCAGTGTGGCTTTTATGTAAATGTAGCAAGAAAGGCAAGACAGAAAAATGTATTTGTAAGCTTTAGGGAGAAAAATAAGGAATCTGAAAATGTTTATTGAAAATAAATGAATATGGAATATAGAACAGAGGCCAAAGAAGAACTGAATATTTTGTCTTAAGTACCGCAGGAACAAAGCCCTCGAGTGGCTGAAAGAAGCCAAAGATGACAGTTTCAGGGGCACCCGGGCATGCTCTCCTCCTCCAGCTCCAGTCCCGTGCAGTCAGAGAAATCATGGACCCCACCGAAAACCAGATCCAGGGCTGGGAGTCAGAAGAGCCTGAATTAGGGCGCCTGGGTGGCTCAGTTGGTTAAGCGACTGCCTTCAGCTCAGGTCATGATCCTGGAGTCCCGGGATCGAGTCCCACATCGGGCTCCCTGCTCGGCAGGGAGTCTGCTTCTCCCTCTGACCCTCTTCCCTCTCCTGCTCTCTATCTCTCATTCTCTCTCTCAAATAAATAAATAAAATCTTTAAAAAAAAAAAAAAAAGAGCCTGCATTGGAGTCCTCCACTGTGCCATCCTGCTGTGTGTCCCAAAGCAGGTCATTTAATACCTCTGTTGTCCTCCTACGTCTCCATCTGCCATAGAGAGATTCTCATGACCTCCCCCCACTTCTGATAGGTTGCTGTTGTCCTTATTTTCAGTTAGGTTCCTTGAGAAGGGGAACTAGGTATTATTCATATCTGTGCACCCAGGGACTTCACGTAGCAAGTCATTAATACATTATGTTCTATGAAGGAATTTATTGAGAACCTTTATGCATGAGGTGCTTTCTCAAGCACACTATGCTTTAAAATATAGGTTTTATTATTATTCAGGTATGGTGAGGCCAACAGATTGGATGGTTGTCATGGAAAACATCATTTGTCACTCACAGATCCCAAGGTCGGGGGAAGTTGAAGGCTAAAGCCATGGTGGGAGAGGCCACAGAGAAAGGATCAAGATGGGGAGGCAGAGGGAGGAGGGGAAAATCTAGGCAAGAGCCTTCCTTAATTGTCATTTCCATGAGAAAGAATGGACAAAGCAGGGTATGCAGGTTTAAGATTGACTAGTTTGAATAATTTCATAGGTTCTGGATCACAGGGGCTGTCCCTACACATCTGGCATCTGGCCCTGGAGTGATTAGGCCAGAGGAATAGTGGTCTAGAGTGTGAGAGCCCAATCAAGGAAGCGGTTGGGGGTATGGGCTCTGGATTGGTTGGTTTGCCTATGAAATGTACTAGGGATTAGCTAACCCTGGGAGGGACAATCCTTCCATGGTCAGCAAGGCCCAAGATGTTAAAGCATCAGACAACAAAAGATATGGTTAATATATTAATTCTGTATATTGCATATATTCTTTTAAGGTAAACATGAAACATACTTTACTATACATTTGTATATGAAGAAAGGATGGATCAAAATGATTATGAAACTGAACCATGGTCACATAGTAAGTGGAAGTGCCAGGATTCATAACTATGTCTGTTTGATCCCAAAGCAAGTGTTTTCCTGACTCTGACATGCTGTCTCCAGCATTTCCTGTTATCAGTTTGGATTGCTTTATATCTCTCCTAGCTACATGCCCAGGGGTAAAAGAAACACGCACACACCCACACACACACAACACAACACACCACACACACACACACACACAAACGCACATATGCTGATACTCAATCACACACCAGTCTAGAATTTCTAGGCCAGCAAGATATGATAATAACCCAAACTTTAGATTCAAATGGTGGAAAAAAGACTGGCAAGGGAGTGAGGACATTTAGTTTTTAATTCTATCTGTCACCCAATAAGTTGTGAGACCTTAAAATGTCATTTGGTCTGGAGAGGCGGAGCACCATCCTTTACAAAGAGTAGGTGGTCAATAAATATTTGCCAAATTGATTTAGGTCTCAGTTTTCTTACCTGTCATAGGAAGGAGTTAAAACAGATGAGTTTCAAGGTAATTTACATCATTAAAAATAATGATCCTCTGACATGTTACAGTCCCAGAAAAGGCTACTATTTAAAGTACCTGAAAGATGTCAGCAAGAATTCCATTATCTCTGCTAAGTTATTCCCCTCTCCATGCTAATAGACCAGCAAGATTTGGCGAGCTTGGGTTCTCCAGGCCAGAGTTCATGACTGCAGATGCACCAGCCAACCTGGGCCGCCTTATGAGGGAGCCACTTGGACAGGTGGGCAGCCGGGGCTGCAGTCTCACCCTGGGTCCAAAAGCCTGCTTCTATAAGAAACACTGTTAGAGAAGTGATTACAGGAAGTCATTTGGCACCGAGCAGTCCTGTTGAGTCATCACTCTTGTTCTTGTACAAGACTGGATTTTTCCTCCTTTAATTAAAAAAAGAAACTGGCATCCCTTAAATAACATCATTAGTGATGCAAAGAAAAGAAAGCACAAAAGAAAAAGAAACCTAACCCTAGTATGACTTGTCCTTCTTCAACTGCCCCCCATCCTCTGTACAGGACCTCCCTCAGATCCTGGGGCTGGCCAGTCTCCCACTGAGTGTATCCTGCCCTTGGTGAGGCAGCAGTAGGAAGGGGAGAGACACAGTCTGTATCATGGAGGATAAAAGAGAGACACCTCACCTCATTCGCATCCCATACTCACAGAAATAGCAGACAGACAAGGCCATTGATCATTTGAGTTGGAACTCGGGCTACCTTTGTTACATCATTAGGATGGCTATGGAGACAGAGCAAAGGGTAAGAAGTGAGAGACTGAGTTTGAATTTTTTTTTTTTTTTTTGCTGTTTAGGAGTCAACATGAAATAATCCCATGTACAAAGCCCTAGAGTTTTCTCCTGACTTTGCCTTTGTTTTTACAGTGTGACTTCGGGCCAAAACCTTCACCACTCTGAGCTTTATTTTTCCTACCTGTGACAAAGAAGGTTAATCCTGATTCTTTCCTTTGTTCATTCAACAGAGACTCTTTGATCATCTACTACGTGCAACTCAAGGGGCTAACTGCTTCCTTTGGGGAAAACGTGGCCTCGAGGGGATGAAGTCTGTTCAATGAGATCTTCTGCACTTTCCAGATGACAGAGTGAGCCACAGACCAAAGCTGCTTTCTCCAAAGAATTTGGATGATTCTGAGTCCCTTCCAGATTTTATGGTCTGTTATTTGTGAGGAAGGTGACTTTATTCATTCTCTTGGGCTCCTGGCAGTGTTTTGAAATAGCAACTTATTAGATCATTTAATCTTTTTAAAGAAATTAAACTTTCTAATCATAGAATCAGATTTCCAATACATAAAACCATCAAAAGTGAAGCTGCTCTGGTTGGAGTTGAGCTAGAATGATGGCAGCTTCCTGCTTGGGCTGCCCCTTCCCTCCCTGGGGCACCTTCCGCTTTCCTTCAGGCACAGTAGAACACAGTTTGAAAACCACAATTTTCTTACTTTTCAGGGAGACCTGTAAGTTGAAAAAAGTGTCCAAAAGTAAGTAGGGCCCGGACATCTGAAGAAGAATGAGTTAGAGCAGAGTATATTGTTTTCAGTCTGTGTCCCTACCTTGTGTTTCTCTGCTATATTGGTGGAAGCCCCTGTCACGTGTAGACTATGGTTCATAGGACCTCAAAATGAGCCAAGGGCTCAGGAACCAAGTGGTAGAAGATCACCGGGGGAATCTCTCCACGAGCCTTGGGCAGTAGTCTAGACATTCCTCCAATTTAACACTTGACGTCCACATAATGAGAGCAAAGCAACAAAATGAAATCCCAGCCTTAGTTTTATTGAGAAAATGGCCAGGGAGATACTTATGGGGGTAGCTTGAAGGTATGAGAACAAACACATTTTCTACACTCTGAGTTCTTTGTGTGTAGGATTGATGTTGATTTCATCATTGTAAACCACACAGCTCCCAGGACAGATATATGTAGTAAAAAACACTTAGTAAATATTACTGATGGAATAAAGGAATAAATTAATTGATAATATATGTACTGTTGTGTTAAAACATATTACAGAAAATCAGCAAATACAGGTGGTATCAACCTACAAGTTTAGAAGACAATGCATTATAAAATTATAAAATTGGGACCATGACATATTTATCTTTAAATGCCAACATTTCCCATAGTGTCTAGCACACAGTAGGATGTTTTAGACCGGCTGGTGTGGTGGTCTTTAATAATGCTCTCTGAATTCTTCTGCTGTCCAGCTTTTAGGCATATGGTAGGGTTATACTTTCTGGCCTTGACTAGGGCCATATGGCCAAGTCTGACCAATGAGTTATGGGTAGAAGTGATGTATCTGTATGGCTGCTTGTTTAATAACTAATGAAAGACTTTCCAGGATTCTTTTTTCTCCTTCAGAGTGCCCAGCATGATCCAGACAGTGGATGCTCCACGTGGCTGGGCCCCAGAGAGAGGGTGACAAAGCAAGAACAATATGGGAGAATATCCCTAAGAAAACCCTCGATGATTAAGAAGCATGAGTAAGAAATAAACATTTATGGTTTAGACCACTGAGTTAAAAAAAAATTATAATCTAGCTTATCCTAATTGATATAGCCAGGTTATAATAATAAACAGATCCAAACACATAATGGCTTAATATCTTAGAAATTTAATTTTTGCTCACTAACTGTGCCAAATTGGTGAGATAAAAGTGGAGGGCACACTGGTCCACACAGTTATTCACGACCCAGGATGACGGCCACTTTGTCTTATTAAACCCATAGTTTTCAAGGTCACTCAAGGGGCCTCTCTATCCCAGTCATACCATATTAAAGGCTAGTCATATGGTCACACCTAATTGCAAAGTAGGCAGAAAAATGTATAGCTATACCTCAGAATAAGAAGTGGATTTGGGTAAACAGTTAGCAAGTCCCTAACACACCGGTACTAAATATGTATTTGTTGAATAACTTGATGCAAGATGCATAAATGCAAAAGAATGTCTACACTGATAAGAGGATTTTTTGGGTTTGTAGACCAGTGAATCATCTGACACCTGAGCAAATATGTATGAAACCAGTGATGGTATTATAGTGCTCTTCAAGTTTCCCTGACCCAGTGTATAAATTTCTACTTTTCTGAACCCAATCTACACTTCCATGAATGCCCTATCACTTAGAGTAATATTCAAAATAGTTAACAACTTACATAGCATAGGCTCTGACCAGTCAGAATAGACTTTTCCTAATCAATCAGGATGGGTGCCAATCATAAATAGTTGGTGGACCAGTCATTTTAGGGGAACACGCACTTTCTCTCTGACTCTACAGTGACCACATTGTCCAAACCAAAGCTCAGGGTCAGAACATGTGGTCTAATAAGTGAAAAGTCTAAAGATTAAATCATACAGTTATTAAATTTATTCTATTAAGAAAAAAGAAATACCGTTACATAAAATTAACTGTCCAAAAAAATCTAGGATGAACACGCATCATGTTACCACTGGGAATTAGAATCCTCATAACTCCCCAAACACACACCATGCCATAAGGAAGGTGTAAACAAAAGGCTATGGAGGGGACTAGTCAGAGAAGACTTCATAGGACAGGCTGATTTGGAAAGAAAGCCATATTTTGGCAATGAGAGACTGGTGATGGTGGGCAGGACTTTCTAAACAGAGACGCCAGCATACAGAACACTTTGTTTTGGCCTTTCTTACAGCGTTTATTCCAGTCTATCTTATATTCAACTTTTGTGGTTATTTGTCTTATCCGCTCTGCTAGATTGTGATATCCTTAAGGGCAGAGAAGAACTCTATTCTCTCCATCTTGTTTGTTTTCTAGAAGGACCTAAAAATTACAGGTGTCCAGTAAGTGTCTGTTGACTGGATAACAAATGATAGAATCACTGAACAGTGGATGAAGTGAATTCAAAATACAGTAGCACTGTATTGGTGGGGGGAAAACCATACCTGGGAAATCTACACTTTCAGAAGTCAACATTAGGGATTCATGCACTTAAGGAAGATGCAAACCCTTAAAAAAAAATGAGATCCCAGCTTTTAGAAATAACCACTAATCCAAGGACACTCCTCCCCACCACCTATATCTACTTTCGATCCTTTAGCTGCTTGTTGGTTTACATCAGCCTTGGTCTCATGGGCATTTGTCTTCCTCCGCCTTTAGCCTCCCTTATTGGCCCCCTGGCTAAACTCACCCCCATTCTCTCTTCTCTGCAAACTCTAGCCTCACTGTTTTGCTTTTTCCTGTCCTTGCTCTTCTTTCTACCAATCAATGTATTTCTGGCTACCACTAGCAGCTAGAGCTACTCTTCATCCAGCTTGGCCCAGCCACCTGATCCTTGTGGTGTTTCTGAACGAATAAATTGAACTGGGTAAAATAAAATTAAGAGATGCAATTATTTGCACTTTCAAAAAGCCTTTGACTAAATTATATGCTAAGTGATTTTTTTTCTAAAAACACATAATTAAAGAGATCTTTTTTCTTCATAGCTAAAGAGCTGGCATAGATCCAGGAATGAAAGGATTGAAATAAATGAGCATTCTGTGAGGAAATGTTAATAGTAGGATCACCAAGATATTAGACTCTTGATCACTCTTATTTAAAAGTTTAGCTAATGAAGTAGAAGAACGAATATCTAGTGAAATCTCCAAGTTTGCAGATAACAGAGAATTTCTTCATATGGGGAAAAGAAAACTCTTGTGATGTACTTGTGAAAAAACGCCGGGAAAACCAAGTGGAGGTCAAAAGGTGGAGGCACATTTCCACATGAACAAGAATAAGGCAATGACTTTAGGAAAAAAATCCATCTATACTCAAAGGACACTGGGCTCTGCGCGATCATTAGAACTTGATAAGGTGATTCAAGAGACACTGCAACCATTCCCTAAAGAGAGCCTTTGGCCTTCAGGGGCAAGAAGATACTGTAATAAGGCAGAAAACATTGTTGCAGCCTTGTACAAACCATAAATCTTCCACTCTTGGAATCTTGGATTCAGCTCAGGCTGTCTAACCTGTCCTCATTTTATAAAAGATGAAATAATACTGCAAAGCTCCAGAGAAAACAACTAAAATTATCAACAGGATGCAGTATATGAAAATGAATCAGAAAGATTAGAACCATCTGGAAAGAAAAAAAAAAATTGAGAGGGGATGTGCTGTGAATCCTTTAAAAGAGTACAGAGTGTGAAAAAATTGTGTCACATAAAGTATCCATCGACTGTATTGTGTATATATAGGAAGTAGGAGCTAACTCTTGAACCTTAAAAAAGATAATATTGGAACCAGTAAAAGACTCAGTGTTTGTCAATATTTGATTCTTCCTCCTAAACATTTATGGAACACCTACTATGTGCCAAGCACTCACCCAGGCTCTCAAAACACCTGGATAAATAGAATGTGACTTGCCCTTGATGGGAAATTTTTTTTAAAGATTTTATTTATTTATATGACAGAGAGATTGATAGCGAGGGAGGGAATACAAGCAGGGGGAGTGGGAGAGGGAGAAGCAGGCTTCCTGCAGAGCAGAGAGCCTGATGCGGGGCTCGATCCCAGGACCCTGGGATCATGACCTGAGCCGAAGGCAGACGCTTAACGACTGAGCTACCCAGGCGCCCCCCCTTGATGGGAAATTTAACAGAAGAGAGAGAGCTATAGAAAAATAGGCATGATTGCATTACCATAAGTATGTGGTAATAAAAGAAAAGAATCACTGGACTTCACAGCTGAGGTGACATTTGATCTGAGCTTTGAAGAATGAGTAAGATTATGTCATCAGACAAGGTGAAAATGATTATTTCAGACACAGAGAAAAAGCATGAGAAAGCATGGGGATATGAAAAGGGTGTAACAAGGCAAGAACTGGGAAGGACTGGTGGTGAATCTACAAGTTGGTCTCCAACCCAGGTAGGAGGAGCCACTGGAGTTTTTAAGAAGGGAAATGACACAATCAGACTCACATTTTAGAAAGGTAGTTTGGGCATTTGTTACCCTGCGGGAGTAATGCAGCCTAGAAAAGAAATATGTAAGTTCTAAAGTTTTAATGAATTAATATGTAGAAAAGTAAAATAATTCACGTACATCCCATATCTTTTGTGGTTGACATCACCAGAATGTTAGGACAGACTAACAAATGTCATGGCTTTATCCTCACCAAGCTCCAGCCAGGGCCTGACCAACACTGAATGCACAGTTCTCCAAACCTTGATCACCTGAAACGAAGCCAGTTTGGGCTGTGCGTGTCCATGAGCGTAATAGAAAACTAGATACCTTCTTACAAAGAGGAACATTGCCCTTTTTTGGCATTAAACTTTTGTGAACCTGAGTGGCTTTTGCCCAGTCAGACAACATCATCTGTGAGATTTTCACACGGATACGCAGCTGCTGTCCAAACCTGTCAAAAATGCAGCAAATACAAGGGCAGCAGAGTCATGGTTCTTGAAAAAGCATCTACTATATGACAAAGAGGCTGGTACAAGGGTACAGAGTAAAACCATCTGACTACTAACTCAGGACCATTTTTTAAAATGTAGACCACATTCCTCTATTTAGTATGGAACGTAATGGATATCTAGGTGTGTTGTTGCTAGTGTTTCCTGGAATGGATGGTGCTTCCTCCTGGATGAAATGGAAGCTGGAGAGAACCAAAGGGTTTTCATCTGCTGAAGAAGAGATTTGCCTTTAAGGATTTTCATCCTCGGATTGCAGTTGGAAGAGAGATGGTAGAAGTGAGAGTGTTTATGAGGAAAATTTAGAAGAGGAGCTTAAGCCAAGATCAATGATGAATCATGGAGCCCATGAGTGAGATCCAGAAGAAACCAGTAGGAAACCATTCTCAAAGGAAAAAAAAATTGTGACTAACCTATCTTGTCATAGTATTTTTCTTTTTATAGCTTACACAATGCTTTCGGATAGCATTGTTTATCTTTACACTTTTATTTTATCATAATCCCCATTTTACAGAGAGATAAACTCACAACTCCGTGAAGTCAATGGCTCAGCCAAGTCTGCACAGCCGGTTAGTTAGCAGTGAAGCTGGAACTAAAGAGCTGATCTTCTGAGTCCCAACTTTGTACCCTGCCCTCTGTACTACCATCACTGTGTTATGGTTGTGTACAACTGTCACTGTTGTCTGAGACATCTCTGATTCCTCATGTCACGGGGAACTCAAGAGGACAGACCTAGTTGTGTATCCCTGCTAATATGCCTCAGCACGAATAAAGAGTGGTAATAGAAGGAGCCTCCTATTCCTTGGGCTGAGAGCTGGTGGAGAACGTTTGCTGCAGAAGCCAGAACCAAAAGCCTCAAAGCTCCTTGAAATTCCTGAAGGATAAAATATTAAATATTCTTTCTTTGTCCTGCAAATTGTAGGCTTAGACCTACAGCTGCCTCATTTTAACAAGCACACTACTACTCTCAGTGCACATTCATTAGTCACCTTCCTACTACCCCCAAGAGCTAAGGAAAGGACGTCTTATCAGCAGGGAAATCACAGCTAACAGGTGAAGTAGGTGATCCAGCATCATCTAGAAGATCTTTGGCAGAGATAAGAACGCATCACTTAATATCCCATAACAACTAGATCTCTGTCCATAGCTTCTTCTCTATGGCACTCCTTAATGCTATGTGCTGTTCTGGAATACCGTACCTATCACTGGATGCTTGCAGAAGGAGAACTAAATAAGTAAGTAAATGGCCAAGGGTGTCAGATGGTTGCGCCTTTAGAAGGTCAGGGGGTAGCCCCACAATAATGACCAATGAATATAAAAATCAATTTTTATCAGCAGCTAAGTTTTAACAGGGCTAGGCACTAATACCATTTTAACTGAAAGCAGCATTAATTTCCTTTTATTTTGCTATAACAGACTGGATGACACCAGCTACCCTACCATGGGGTATCCTTTACTGCAGAGCAGTTCTCCACATTGAGAAAGGGGACATTTAGAAGCCACTCTGAACAGGCATTGCTCTGTCTATACATTCATACTTAGAGCTTTCAGTGCATTTAAATTGCATTTTGCAGCAGTCGAAGGAATCAATAGCTCTTAGACTCTTTAAGGGACGAATAATATACAAGATGGACATTTTAAGCTCTTTAGAAAATATATTCATGAGGTCATCCAGTTTCCCCTGGTACCCAATGTTGCTGGTGACATTTATTAATGTTTTTGCAGCAAACAGGAGGTGGAGTTCTCCAAAGGCTCTCATCTCTGTTCTTCCAGAAAACATTGATTTTCTTTTTTTGCAAGAATCAGGGAGAGGGGAAGGGGTAAAAAAAAAATACTCAAAGCAAAAAAGAAATCTCACAAAAGAATAACTTAGCTCAAAGCTGGCTTGACAAAGTAATTCTATCTAAATAGCCTTGTGCCACTTGATCGAGACAATTTCTCCTGATTTTCTCTTTGAACAATTTCATAGTCTTCATGAGAGATGTGCTTTAAGAATATTATGCTCTTAATGATAACGCAGGACTTTCTACTGAATCTTCCTAGGAGTGAGAAAGGACAGCTTTATGTTATTGTGGATTTGGAAAGCGATTTAAAATTCCAATTAATTAAGGTTAATTAATTAGATATTTGATAAAAACACTTTGAGATGCCAAACTGGGGTGGAAATAAGTACTTCATCATGGCTGCTTGAAAGAAAATGCTGGAATGCATTAGAAAGCTTACTCTGACTCAGAGAGGCCCGGAAGGGTTTGGGCATGTGAATTAAGGTTGAGAGAAATGGGGTCCTAGAATTTCTTTCTCCACAAAAGGGGGAAAATTAATTCCATGGACTCTCTTTTATTAAGTTGATGTTGTCTAAGACTTCAGGCTAAGACTAAATGTGTTAGGAGGAACCAGGCATGGCGGTGGTTAGAGGATGGCGTATATAGGTAGCCATTCATCCATGCATATTTGAGACAGCTAGGTGCCAGACACTGTGTGGGGTTGAGGAGACAATGGTGTACAAAAGAGGCCCTAGTATTACCTTCACATTGCTTTCAGTTCTGCCCTAAATTGTAACAGGGGACTCACATGGTCTACCAAGGGACATTTTTTGGTCCACAAAATGTTTTTATTAGTTGTTAACATTTCAAAATGAATAAATTTCACATGCAAACCCAGATATTTAGTTTCTCTTGAAAAATTATTACATATGACAACACTAGGCAAGATTCCTGAATCTCCTGGAGCTCAGCAGTGATTTGCTCCTTGAATTGATCATATATGCTGCAGTACCCCGACCCTAGACTCATTACCCACTGCCCTTTCTTGTGAACATTGACTTTGTCACAGTTATTATAGACACACACACAGAATGAGAAAACACACATGTCCAATGCACAAAGTGAGGACTGAGTGAGACTTGGGTCTGAACATCTGGGAATCCTTAGCTAAGCTATTGTGACCCCTCTACACATTCCCCACATTTCATCTGGTCTTTTCTGCCAACCTTGTTTCGACACCATTGAAGACCTTCTTTCTCAAGGATCTCATACACCCCAAAACTGTTTCAAATCACCACCCATTATTAATACTTCAGCTAGGGCTCTCCTGGACTCTGACCCTAGAAGTCTCCCCACCCTGTCCAGGAAGAAAAGACAATGCTCCCCTACTCACATATATACACCTGTGTTAACCAATGGTTAGGCGGTGAGGACTGGTGTTGCCTGGGCACCCAGTGAGTCTCCTGCTCTTTGCCCAACTGGCTATTCTTATCCATTAGGCTTCAACTTAAATGCCAGCTTCCAAGAGAATCCATCATGACCATCCTCCTCAAAGAAGCATTGCCTTTCTGGTGTGAGTCTGAAGTATCACAGAGAGAGAGAGAGAGAGAGAGAGAGAGAACATGAGAGAATCTGAGACATTAGACAACTGGCCTCTTACCCAAGACCTCAGGATTTCCTGAACAAGAAAAGACAATGGGGAAATGCAGGAGGGAGGCCAGCTCAGGGCTATAAGAGAGAAAGGTATATAACTGCTTCTTAGAACTAATGATTCTGTGAAAGATCCCTGCTCTGCAAAGAAGACCCATAGATTGAGGGAAGGATCCAAAGAGCCAGTCAGGCATCAAAGGAGCCAGCCTTCCTTGGGGGCCACACCAGAACTCCACTTGGGTGGGTCCCATGATGTCTGTATTGCCTTTAAGGCCCTTTCTGTATGATGTCATTCCATTGGCCCAGAGAAAGGCAAACTGGAACAAAGACTTCTTTCTAGAAAGGAAAATTTTTTAAAATTGATTGCTAATCAGAGTCTCCCTGTTCTTTACTAATTTCCTCCAAAATAATATGACATTTTAATTTCTTGGGCATTGCTTGTATAGTTCTTCAAAAACAAAACAAAATCAAAATCCTTACCTTTGAAATTGACACCAAAATCCAATACATTTAGACCCTTCCTCACCTGTTAGATTCACACAATATAAGAAATAATTCCTTGAGAGGATTCTTGCCCTGGAGGTGAATCAGCAAATGTGTGCAACTGGTAGATATGAAGTAGGGTGTTACATATACAATGTTGGGAATTCAGAGACTATTCAACATGTCCTGCCTCCAGAGAGCTTGTAGTCTAATTTTAGTCAAAAATAAATAAATAATGTTATAAGATAAGAGGTAACCCATGGCTACATCAAAGAGATATTGGATAAATCATATAAACATAAATACTATGAACATTTGAAGGAAAGAGAGATGAAGTTTGAAGGAGCAGGAAAGGCTATACCAAAAAGAAAAGACTTGAGCTGGTTATTGGAATGTAAGGAGAATCTACATGAGTTTAAAGTACAAGCAAGTACTGATAATGGGGGCGGAGCAAGATGGCGGAGGAGTAGGAGACCTGGATTTCGTCTGGTCTCAGGAATTCAGCTGAATAGGGATCAAACCATTCTGAACACCTACGAACTCAACAGGAGACCAAAGAAGAGAGTAGCAACAACTCTCTGAACAGAGAAGCGACCACTTACTGGAAGGTAGGACGTGCGGAGAAGTGAATCCGAGGCGATATTCGGGAGGATAGACGGCGGGGGAGGGGTCCTCCGTCGGCCGCTTCTGGCAAGTGATAGAGCCGCGGAGCACAAAATCGGAACTTTTAGAAGCCGGCTCCGCTGAGGGACGTCGCTCCAGTGGCTAAGCTCGGGGTGGAACCCTCACGGGACAGTGTGGTCTCAGGACCCCCAGGGTCACAGAAAGACCGGGGGTGCCTGAGTGCGGCAGAGCTCCCAGGTATCGGAGCGGGGAAGCCGGCTGCAGAGACGGAGCCGAGGCGCGGGCTCTCAGCTCGGGGTTGCCATAAACTGTGATCCGCGGCCCAGTCGGGCCACTGCTCCTCCAGCAGGGACCCAGCAGGCGGCAGATCCGGGGAGACTCCCCTTCCTCCCCTGGGAGGAGCGGCGCGGGAGCGCACCGCAGGGATCTGCTGGGTTTGGAGACTCCACACGGGGTGGGGAGCCAGAGATAGAAACACTCGGTCACAGGCCGGGTGAGCACGGAGTGCGGCCGGAGACCAGGGAGATGGGAGTGATTGCTTTTCTCTGGGGGCGCACTGAGGAGCGGGGCCCCGAGTTGTCAGCTCCTCCGAGTGGAGATTGGGAGGCCACCATTTCACCCTAGTCCTCCAAAGCTGGGCCAAGAGCTTGCAGGGAACAAAAGCTCCTGAGAGCAAACCAGAGCAGCTTGCTTAGCCCGGACCGACAAGGGCGGGGCAATTCCTCCTCCGACAAAGATATTGGGAACCACAGCAACAGGCCCCTCCCCCAGAAGATCAGCACGAACAGCCAGCAAGCCAGGACCAAGTTTACCGATCAAGGAGAACGGGAGAACTCCAGCACTAGGGGAATACCGCACATAGAATTCATGGCTTTTTTTTACCATGATTCATTAGTTTTTCAAAGTTAATTTTTTTAACTGCTTTTTTTATTTTTCTTTTTCCCTTTTTCAACGAACATCTTATCAATCCCTTTTTTTAAAAAACATTTTTTATTTTTCATTTTTAGAATATTTTATCCCTTCATAGTAGTTACCCTTATTTTTCGCATATATAAATAAATTGTTCTTTCTTAAAATTTTGAGATACAGTTTCTTCTAACAGATCAAAATATACCCTAAATCACTACTGTATGGCTTTGTTCTAGTCTCCTACCTGATCACATTCTCTACCTTTTTTTTTCTTTCGTTTTTCTTTTTCTTTTTCTTCTTTAAATCTTCTTTCTTTTTTCAAACAACATCTTATCTTATCAATCCCCTTTATAAAATCTTTTATAATTTTCATCTTTACAGTCATCTTCCATCCCTTCATTGTATCAACCCTTATTTTGTACATATATAAGTCTTTCTTCCTTTAAAATTTTAGGAGGCACTTTATTCTAACAGACCAAAATACGCCCAAAATCCAGTGTGTGGCACTGATCTATGCACTAGCCTGATCATATTTGATCATATTCTGTTTTTTTGTATTGTTCTGTTTTTGTTTTTATCTTTTTCTTTTTGTTTTTTTTTTCTTTCCTTTCTCTTTCTTTCCCTTTCTTTTCCCATGGTTTCAGGTCTTTTCTGATTTGTTTAGAGTATATTTGCTGGGGACGTTGTTAACCTGGTAGGATTTTGTTCTCTCATTCATTTATTCTCCTCTGGACAAAATGACAAGACGAAAAAAATCACCTCAGCAAAAAGAACAAGAGATAGTACCATCAGCCAGGGACCTACTCAATACGGATATTAGTACGATGTCGGACCTAGAGTTCAGAGTCATGACTTTAAAAACACTAGCTGGGCTTGAAAAAAGTGTGGAAGTTATTAGAGAAACCCTTTCTGGAGAAATAAAAGAACTAAAATCTAACCAAGTCGAAATCAAAAAGGCTATTAATGAGTTCCAATCAAAAATGGGGGCACTAACTGCTAAGATAAATGAGGCAGAAGAGAGAATCAGCAATATAGAAGACCAAATGATGGAAAATAAAGAGGCTGAGAAAAAGAGAGAGAAACAACTACAGGATCACGAGGGCAGAATTTGAGAGATAAGCGATACGATAAGACGAAACAACATTAGAATAATTGGGATCCCAGAAGAAGAAGAAAGAGAGAGAGGGGCAGAAGGTATATTGGAGCAAATTATAGCAGAGAACTTCCCTAATGTGAGGAAGGAAACAGGCATCAAAATCTAGGAGGCACAGAGAACCCCTCTCAAAATCAATAAAAATAGGTCAGCACCCCCACATCTAATAGTAAAACTTACGAGTCTCAGAGACAAAGAGAAAATCCTGAAAGCAGCTCGGGAGAAGAGATCTGTAACCTACAATGGTAGAAACATTAGATTGGCAACAGACCTATCCACAGAGACCTGGCAGGCCAGAAAGGACTGGCATAATATCTTCAGAGCACTAAATGAGAAAACTATGCAGCCAAGAATACTATATCCAGCTAGGCTCTCATTGAAAATTGAAGGAGAGATAAAAAGCTTCCAGGACAAACAAAAACTAAAGGAATTTGCAAACACGAAACCAGCCCTCCAAGAAATATTGAAAGGCGTCCTCTAAGCAAAGAGAGAGACTAAAAGCAGCACAGATCAGAAAGGAACACAGACAATATACAGTAACAGTCACCTTACAGGCAATACAATGGCACTAAATTCATACCTTTCAATAGTTACCCTGAATGTAAATGGGCTAAATGCCCCAATCAAAAGACACAGGCTATTAGATTGGATTAAAAAACAAGACCCATCAATATGCTGTCTGCAAGAGGCTCATTTTAGACCCAAAGACACCCCCAGATTGAAAGTGAGGGGGTGGAAAACCATTTACCATGCTAATGGACACGAAAAGAAAGCTGGGGTGGCAATCCTTATATCAGACAAATTAGATTTTAAACCAAAGACTGTAATAAGAGATGAGGAAGGACACTATATCCTACTTAAAGGGTCTATCCAACAAGAAGATCTAACAATTGTAAATATCTATGCCCCGAACATGGGAGCAGCCAATTATATAGGGCAATTCATAACAAAAGCGAAGAAACACATTGACAGCAATACAATAATAGTGGAGGATTTTAACACCCACTGACTGAAATGGACAGATCATCTAAGCAAAAGATCAACAAGGAAATACAGACTTTAAATGACACACTGGACCAAGTGGACTTCACAGACATATTCAGAACATTCCATCCCAAAGCAACAAAATACACATTCTTCTCTAGTGCCCATGGAACATTCTCCAGAATTGATCACATCCTAGGTCACAAATCAGGTCTCAACCGGTACCAAAAGATTGGGATTATTCCCTGCATATTTTCAGACCACAAAGCTTTGAAACTAGAACTCAATCACAAGAGGAAAGGGGGAAAGAACTCAAATACATGGAGGCTACAGAGCATCCTACTAAAGAATGAATGGGTCAACCAGGAAATTAAAGAAGAATTTAAAAAATTCATGGAAACCAATGAAAATGAAAACACAACTGTTCAAAATCTTTGGGATGCAGCAAAGGCAGTCCTGAGAGGAAAGTATATAGCAATATAAGCCTTTCTCAAGAAACAAGAAAGGTCTCAAATACACAACCTAACCCTACGCCTAAAAGAGCTGGAGAAAGAACAGCAAATAAAGCCTAAACCCAGCAGGAGAACAGAAATAATAAAGATCAGAGCAGAAATCAATGAAATAGAAACCAAAAGAACAGTAGAACAGATCAAAAAAACTAGGAGCTGGTTCTTTGAAAGATTTAACAAGATTGATAAACCCCTGGCCAGACTGATCAAAAAAAAAAAGAGAAAGGACCCAAATCAACAAAATCATGAATGAAAGAGGAGAGATCACAACCAACACCAAAGAAATACAAACAATTATAAAAACATATTATGAGCAACTCTGTGCCAGCAAATTAGATAACCTAGAAGAAAGGGGTGCCTTCCTAGAGATATATCAACTACCAAAACTGAACCAGGAAGAAATAGAAAACCTGAACAGACCTATAACCACTAAGGAAATTGAAGAAATCATCAAAAATCTCCCAGCAAACAAAAGCCCAGGGCCAGATGGCTTCCCAGGGGAATTCTATCAGACATTTAAAGAATTAATACCTATTCTCCTGAAAATGTTCCAAAGAATAGAAATGGAAGGAAAACTTCCAAACTCATTTTATGAGGCCACCATTACCTTGATCCCCAAACCAGACAAAGACCCCATCAAAAAGGAGAATTACAGACCAATATCCTTGATGAACATGGATGCAAAAATTCTCACCAAAATACTAGTCAATAGGATCCAACAATACATTAAAAGGATTATTCACCATGACCAAGTGGGATTTATCCCTGGGCTGCATGGCTGGTTCAACATCCGCAAATCAATCAACGTGATACAATACATTAACAAAAGAAAGAACAAGAATCATATGATCCTCTCAATAGATGCAGAAAAAGCATTTGACAAAAAACAGCATCCTTTCTTGATCAAAACACTTCAGAGTATAGGGATAGAGGGTACATACCTCAATATCATAAAAGCCATCTATGAAAAACCCACAGCGAATATCTTTCTCAATGGGGAAAAGCTGAGAGCTTTTCCCCTAAGGTCAGGAACACGGCAGGGATGTCTACTATCACCACTGCTATTCAACATAGTATTAGAAGTCCTAGCCACAGCTATCAGACAACAAAAAGAAATCAAAGGCATCCAAATCGGCAAAGAGGAAGTCCAACTCTCACTCTCTGCAGATGATATGATACTGTATGTGGAAAACCCAAAAGACTCCACCCCAAAACTGCTAGAACTCATACAGGAATTCAGTAAAGTAGCAGGCTATAAAATCAATACACAGAAATCAGTGGCATTCCTATACACCAACAACAAGACAGAAGAGAGACAAATCAAGGAGTCGATCCCATTTACAATTGCACCCAAAACCATAAGATACCTAGGAATAAATTCAACCAAAGAAGCAAGGGATCTGTACTCAGAAAACTATAAAATACTCATGAAAGAAATGGAAGAAGACACAAAGAAATGGAAAAACGTTCCATGCTCATGGATTGGAAGAACCAACATTGTGAAGATGTCAATGCTACCTAGAGCAATCTACACATTCAATGCAATCCCCATCAAAATACCATCCACTTTTTCAAAGAAATGGGACAAATAATCCTAACGTTTGTATGGAACCAGAAGAGACCCCGAATAGCCAGAGGAATGTTGAAAAGGAAAAGCAAAGCTGGCGGCATCCCAATTCCGGACTTCCAGCTCTATTACAAAGCTGTCATCATCAAGACAGTATGGTGCTGGCACAAAAACAGACACATAGATCAATGGAACAGAATGGAGAGCCCAGAAATGGACCCCCAACTCTATGATCAACTCATCTTTGACAAAGCAGGAAAGAATGTCCAATGGAGAAAAGACAGTCTCTTCAACAAATGGTGTTGGGAAAATTGGACAGCCACATGCAGAAGAATGAAACTGGACCATTTCCTTACACCACACACAAAAATAGACTCCAAATGGTTGAAAGACCTAAACGTGCGACAGGAGTCCATCAAAATCCTAAAGGAGAACACAGGCAGCAACCTCTTCGACCTCAGCTGCAGCAACTTCTTCCTAGAAACATCACCAAAGGCAAGGGAAGCAAGGGCAAAAATGAGCTATTGGGATGTCATCAAGATAAAAAGCTTTTGCACAGCAAAAGAAACAGTCCACAAAACCAAAAGACAACCGACAGAATGGGAGAAAATATTTGCAAATGACATATCAGATAAAGGGCTAGTATCCAAAATCTATAAAGAACTAGTATCCAAAATCTATAAAGAACTTATCAAACTCAACACCCAAAGAACAAATGATCCAATCAAGAAATGGGCAGAAGACATGAACAGATGTTTTTCCAAAGAAGACATCCAAATGGCCAACAGGCACATGAAAAAGTGCTCAACATCGCTCGGCATCAGGGAAATCCAAATCAAAACCTCAGTGAGATACCACCTCACACCAGTCAGAATGGCTAAAATTAACAAGTCAGGAAACGACAGATGTTGGCGGGGATGCAGAGAAAGGGGAACCCTCCTACACTGTTGGTGGGAATGCAAGCTGGTGTGGCCACTCTGGAAAACAGTATGGAGGTTCCTCAAACAGTTGAAAATAGAGCTACCATACGATCCAGCAAAGGCACTACTGGGTTTTTACCCCAAAGATGCAAATGTAGGGATCCAAAGGGGTACATGCACCCCGATGTTTATAGCAGCAATGTCCACAATAGCCAAACTGTGGAAAGAGCCAAGATGTCCATCAACAGATGAATGGATAAAGAAGAGGTGGTATATATACACCATGGAATATTAAGCAGCCATCAAAAGGAATGAGATCTTGCCATTTGCAATGACGTGGATGGAACTGGAGGGTGTTATGCTGAGTGAAAAAAGTCAACCAGAGAAAGACATGTATCATATGACCTCACTGATATGAGGAATTCTT
>NW_027397075.1:50180083-50202883 GCF_003265705.2 Callorhinus ursinus | reverse complement strand
AATGTATGGTGATTAACATAATAATAAAAAATTTAAAATAAAAAAAATAAATAAAGTACAAGCAAATACAATAAGAAATGACATTCCATGGGTGAGGGGAGGGAGTGGGGGCCGTGGGGAGTTAAAACAAAGTCAAGCAGTGCTCCCAACCTGTAGATCCATGCCTTTTCTCAAGACTGTCCCCAGGAGGTCCTGGCTCTGCCTACTTATTACCATCCCCCAAAGTACTCCATTATTTTATTAGTTCCCCATATAAATTATTTATCTGAGAGATTGCTGATGCTGACCAGCTCTGATAAGTAATGTCTTCTATGGGAAATGCTGCTGGAGGGACGAGGCTCTCCTGTGGCTGCCAAAACATCGAAAATCAATTTTAATTCCTTTTTGTGTGTGCGTGTGTGGATATTAAGATCTTTGAGAATGAGGGTGGTTCAGATGAAGGCTGCCCTTTCTAGGGGGTCTCCATCTGATCTACAAATTAGATTTCTGGGGGCCACATTAGGGAAGTTGCCTGGGGATGCTACTCCTGATGTTGTTTGTTATAAAGCAACTCATAATAACTTGACTGGGAGGAGAACATTGAAAGGTCACCTCATTTTATCTCCAATATGCGTCCTTTGAAAAAAGTCACCTCCCAGCCACATTTGGAGAACAATTTGTTACTGTATTTACCTTCTCCTTGTCATTCAGGCTGCGCTTAGCTGTCAGAAAGATCATCACCTTCCAGACTGTTTCAAAAAGCTCATAAAAGCTTTGCACAATTACTTTTGCTTCTTTTACCAACAAATGCCTCTCTTAACTGCTCAGCTGCTAGTGGTTTCCTTGGTGTTCTATGGGGCTGCTCTGTCTGTTCTCAAAGCCTACAAATAATTGCCAATAGCATGCCCTCTTTAAGGAAAACTGAGCTGTAATAGTTAAAAATTTACAAAGCAGACAGGTAACTTGAAATTAAATGAAGTGGAGAGGGGCTCTGATTCACTTTACAAAACATTCTTCATGTATCTAGCATGCTTCCTTTGTGCTTTTTCTAATTTGACTCAACTTAATAGGATTCAATATGAGTCACTCTCTCCTGGGTAAAAGTAGAGATGTCACATAGATTTTACCAATCTAATGGCAACTGTGCCCTGCAGGAAGAACAGTTAATGGCAACACGGGTACAGGGGAGCCTGGGTGGCTCAGTCAATTGAGCATCTGACTCTTGGTTTTGGCTCAGTTCATGATCTCAGGGTTGTGGGATCAAGTCACATGTTGGGCTCCACTCTTAGTGGGGAGTCTGCTTGAAATTTTCTCTGACCCTCTCCCTCTGCCCCTCCCCCACTCAGTCTCTTTCTCTCTCTCTCTCTTTAATAAATAAATCTTGAAAAAAAAGTCAACACAGGCACAGCATTTGACCTGTTAGGATGAAGCTTGGGTTCATGTGTTCTGGTCTTTGATATATCTGATACACACACACACACACACACACACACACACACACACACACCTATGATTTGCCAAGTAATCTGGACAACTTTAAAGAGACTTATGAATTCCACTTGATCTCACAAAATTTTGTGGAGCAACTACTGCATGCTTAGCATGAAAATACCTAATAATGCTTACAACACTGCCCTGAGACGTGTGTGACTCTCTTCCTGAAGTTTTCCCACAGATGAGGTCAAGGATTCAGCTGGAGGTTTGAGCCCACAGGTATGAGCTTAGATTCTGTCCTGTGTTTTATGGACCATCTTATCCTGGAGGTGATTTGGGAGGTCTACATTCAACTTGCCTCTTTAATTCCAGGAGGAGGCAGTCTTTCTCACCCCCGCCTGAGGGCGTTCAGGTCCATGGAGCATCCTGGCCACCCATGTGATACGCCAGTGTGCATCCCTCAGAGGAAATCATGGTGAACTTGCTATGGTGGTTACTGCTTTTTCATTTCTCTCCATATGTGTCTTAAAATTAAAAATTACCATTCTATCGGTGACAATTGCTTTTGGCTTCAACAGACAAATTCACAAAGGCAGTTCGGGGGTTACTTTTTCCTGTGCAAAAAGAACTCCGGAGGTAGGCTGCTGAGGAACAGTGCAGTAGCTCCAGGACACTAGCAGAGACCAGGAGCCTTGTGCCTCTGCTCAGCCACCACAGTGAGCGTTGGTCATCCTCACGGTCACACATGCCCTGGCTTCCATTCTAGAAGACAATAGAAGAACAAGCAAGGGAGGAAATGTGAGAATTGACTCTGTATCCCTCCCAAGACCTTTCCAGAAGTTCCATCCAGTGACTTCTGTTTACACATCACTGGCCAGAACTGTTCCATTCAGCCACCCCTAGGTACAAGGAGGAGCTGGGCAATTAACTAGGCTCATTGCCACCCTAAAAAAGTCAGAGTCGAATTATTAAGAAAAAAAGGCGAAAAGAGATGTCAAATAGACAATCTGCAGCCTCTGCCACAAAGAGTAAGAATCCTTTGCTTTCTTTAGACCCAAACTACTGCATGAAAATTAATATATATTACAGAGGTCACAAATGAAAAATAATCACTTTTCTTGTAAGGACAACCAGCAACTTCCATTCCCTTGTTTTTCCTTTGCTGGTCTTGCAAATTTCTTACAGTTGGTATTTACTGTGGCCCAATCTAATTCATTCATTTATGAAGCTATCTCAGGCACCAGCAGAAGTCATAAACTATTCATCTCTGGAATGTTTATATTTGAGAAGGTCACAGTATTGAGTGTATGTATACCCCAAGGCCCCCTCTCCCTGTATGAGCCCCTTGTGGCCTGGGCCTGTTATTTGCCTTTAAACAGTGAAATGAGATGTACACAGCTCAAAATACATATCATGCTTTCCCACAAGCTCCGGAGAACTCCCAGTAGAAGAGGTTTGGCCCCTCTCAGACTCCTGTGTTTCCTCTCTACCTCGCTTGCTCTCCCTCCCGCATTTGACCACATGCAAGTACCTGGTGACTAGAATGACTTTACTTTTCTTCATGACTTTTTCGCCACTATAGCTATCTCTGGAATCTTAACCTCAAAATGCAGAAGAGGGGAGATTTCTGCTCCTCAGTCTTTCATTCTGAAACCCCAAATGAAAAGGGAGATTTAAGGAAAGAGATGCTGGTTTCCTGAGGAGGATTGGGCCTGGAATCACCCTCTACACCACAACGTCCTTGCTCACCCGCTCTTTGCAATGACCTTGTGGCTGAGCCAAGCATGGGATCCAGAGCATAGAGGTAAATGAATGATTTCACTGATACTGGCACAGATTAGCTTTGGGGTTGAGATGGCCCATGTATCAGAAGTATAAAGAGAGAGAAATAAGAATGTGTTCATTCTATGGCACATTAACATATTATCATATTGAATCAGAACAATAACTCTGAAGAATAAAGTTGAACCTCTTTTAGCATGAGGTCAGGGAAGTTCAGCAAAGCTAAATGACTGACCCAAGTACCCGAAGCTTCTGATACTTATTACCCATACAGTTTCTCATTTCCTGAAGCAGAATGTAGAACCTCCTACCTTTTTCATGGCCTGCCCACCACCCGGGCAAGAATACCTTCCCCCAGTAAAATTGGTTTGGGGTTGAGTCTGGGTCCCACTGCTGCCTATTCCTGTGCTGCCGCCTGGCTGGTGGTCTTCCCTGCCTGCTCTCCTTAAGGCTTCCCCTGGCTGGTCAGCTCCTGGAATCCTGGGATGCGGTCTCTCTTTCTATGATGCTGCTTTCACTTCCAGGCCTCAAAGTCTCCAGGGAGAGAGGTGCTAGGAAGGCCTCTCCTCTTCAGTGCACAGAAGCCCATACGTTGCCTCCCTTCCACCCCACACCATTCATGCTATGCTTAGTGGTGAAACAAACCATTGTCATTGAAGGCTAACGGGGATAATGTCAGGGCAATATCAGACATTCTGGAGTCATCTCCACTGCAAGGGGGCCATTGCTCCCCAAATGGTCTGGGTCTGTAGAACCCACAGCCAGTTTTCACTCAGCCTGGTCCATTCTCCCTTCTGTCTGCAAGCGAAGAACCCACCTCCAGAAGAAATCTACTCCACCGCTATCCCCAGTCACAACACATCAAAACAACCCCTCCAGCCCCTGGGAGAATGCACCTTCTACTTTTACTATGCAGTTTTATACAGTCCACTTAACTTCCCCATTTTAGACAAGACCCAAGGCTCTGCCTTTTATGACAAAAAAAATTTTTTTTAATTAAAGTGTGTTTCTAAACAAAAGAATAATTTCCCCTTGAGGTAAATTCTGTGACTCTCTTAGAATGAGAAAAAAAGAAAAATGTCTATCTATATTTAGTTCCTGATTTAACAGTAAGTTCTCCTTCACTACATCTGTCTGGGAGCAGTGACTATGTATTCAAAGCCCCAGATTCCAATTCAAGCACTGTCACGCGCTGTGTGATTTGGGACAAAAGCTCTCAGTTTCTATGAATAAAGACTTGGAGAGAACTAAATGATCTCTCCAAGACTTCTTCTAGCATTAAAATTCAAAAATTTCATTCAAAACTAAATATTTGAAAAAAAAAAATCAAGATTCGTATGTCTCAAGGAATATTCCCAGCTTGGGAATAAGCCTAAATTTGCCTATGAGTCCCCTGAGGCAGACGGGCAGGATTAGAGGGTTCCAACTCAACTGAACACAAAGCTATTTCAGCAACCATGGGTTCCAGCTGAGAAGCCCAGCAAGCAGGCTTCTAATAGCCTCCACTGACCCCATGGAGAGTTGACTTTGCTCCCCGGGGGTGATATTGGAGAGCCGATGCCTTACAGGCAGCACAAGCAAGAATTTTATTATTATTGGTTTTGCAATTTGTTCCCATTTTGCTGTCATTTGCCTTAGTGGTCGTGGATCTCTACATTAAGATTTCGATTCCATTCCCCCTGGCTCCCGTGTTTTATGGAGATCACTCGTGTTTGCTGTCTTGACTGCAGTTGGTGTAGAGCCCCTGGCTGCTGTTTTGAGCATAATCAAATGTCATTTATGAAGTCCTCCTGCCACTGGAGGACTGGGGGGAGATATGTGGCCTGTGCCTGAGCAACTCAAAGAGACAGACAGCCTTGGCAGCATGCTACTAGCTGCTGATAAATCAGCCTGAGGCTTGATTATTTCGGACCCTGGCTTGCTGGTTGTAAGTTACAGGTCACTTAAGTCGGCTCCAATGAGTTTCTTCCAGATGGGAGTGCCAGGTGCTGCCTGACAACAGAGCCGAGATCCTCTTCCTGAGTCTCTTGCCTGGAATAAGCACACCATGGGAGGCAACATAGGTAGCAGAAAAAGCAATGGACTCCAATCCTGGACAAGGTTCTAGTCCTGACTCACCCATCCTTTCACTGTGTGGCCTCCATCTGCAAAGTCATTTCTAGGGCTCCGCTTACTCATCCATAGAGCCAGGGTTTGATTAAATGATCACAAAGGATCCTTTTACTCCAAATCATTCTTTGTCACTTTGATGTAGTACTTCACCCTGGCGATCATCTGTGTGCTTGATTCCTGACTTGTGTCCATTCTCTACTTTCTGAATCTCGCTTCATTATAATGTTCTCTTGAACTTTGTCATTCGAGTATTTGATCTTGGAATGCTTGCTATCCACTTGGTAACTTTTCTTCCAAGCTCTTTCTCCCCTAAATGTTCTTACTAAGATCACTAATGGCTTCCATACTGCAAAATCCAATGGGCACATTTTAGTTCCTGTTCTTACTTGATATCTCAACAAATTTTGATAGCGTTGGCCACGCTTCTTTCTTAATATACTTGCTTTGATAATGTCTCACGCTCCTGGTTTTCTTCACACCTCACTCACTCTTCCTCCTCTATGCAACCTCTAGGTGATAAGGTTATGACACCAACTCTTACATTTTAATCTCCAGTTTAAATCTCTCTTCTGAATTCCAGATCCTTCTATGCAACTGTCGGTTTAACTTCTCTGTTTAGAAGTTCCATGGACTCCTCAAATTCAGTGTATCTTGAACTAAATTTCTTACCTTCCTCCTGTTATCGGACCTCCAAGACCAGGTTCTTGACTCTCAATGCCATAGAAATGAAGACTGAACTTGAGAGAAGAAAGCAGGTAGAGTTTATTAAGGTTGGCTTGTATACCAGGGAGCCAACAAGAAGGAAGACTATAACTCTCTGATGGGGTAGCATGCAAGGCTTATAAAAGCGCTTTTCCAAAGGGTGAAGAGCTGGGAGTAGAGAATCATCTTTCAGTCCCACATTCATTATTTTGTGGTCATTACTTTTTAGTGGACACAAAACAATCACCGATTGACTTTGTTCATGATCAACATTCTCTAAGGGTCCTGGAAAATAAAAATACTTATGCAAGGAGGCTTTAAATTGTTACTTCTAATTTCTCTCAGGCAACCATTACTCCCTAATGACTGTTCTCTCTCATTTATTCTCTTTCCCAGAAGGAGGTATTTGTCTCTAAGCATATGGAAACTTTTAATCCTTACCTCAGACCAGTGGTTTTGCAGGAGTTAAGTTCCTCTCGCTTTCCCCATACTGTCTCACTCCCGCCTATAACTGGCTCTTATTTAGAGTTCCTCCCATCAGTACATGGCTTCTCTGTTCACCTTTTGCCCAAGCCACAAAACTGGGAGTTGTCCTAAACACTTCCCTTTCCTTCATCCAATTCAAGTCCAAGTCCTTTTGTGTATACCTCCAACATATATCCCAAATAAGCTTTTTTTTCCCCCATCTATCTCCATTACCATACCTGGCCTGAAGCACATTTCTTCTGGATTATCTAAGTTTACTCCCAGGCCTAATTCATTCTCTTTACAGTAGTTAATGTGATCATTTTAAACACAAATCTTATCCCTTTACTCCCCTTTTAAAATCCTTTAATGTATTTCCAAAATGTTCTATGTGGGCTCCAAGGCACTGCATGACTGAGCTCCTAAAGGAACACTGACTCTGGTCCTCCTTTAATTCTTCAAACTTGCTATGCTAGCTTTAGCCTCACAGACTTTAAAGACAAACTTCCCTCTCTTTGGAACACTCTTCTCAAAATTTTCACCTGGCCACCTCCTCCTCTTAATGACTTTTCCTTGAAAACTCTCCATCTAAATCAGGTGTTTCTCTGATTCTGTCTTGTAACATCCAATAATGTCCCTTCATACAATCATCACTATTTTAAATTATATATCATTTTGTTTAATTATGCAATTAATATTGGCCCCCCATCTGGACTACAAGCTCCAGAAAGGCAGTGACTATGTATGTTTTCTACTTTACTCAACCTCTAATGCCTTTTCCAGAAGCTGTTATATAATAAAGACTCAGTAAATACTTGTTGAATAAATTAACAAATCCTGATTTCTCTTCATTGTTTCACTAGCTATCTACTTGCTGAGGCTCAGAACCTCATATCCTAGTTTTTGACATATAACACACTTAACCTCTTTGTAGCAGGATGTTAAAGTTTTACATGAGTTAAAATTATATTGGACACCACGTTCAGATACACAATCAAGATGCAAATTTTCAGAGGAAAGGGTAAGAGCCAGTGTCATGATTCTTAGACCTCTTCACCCACATTAAGGATATATATTAAAGGACAAGAGAATAGAAATGCACAGGATGCCTTGGTGGCTCTGTTGGTTAAGCGTCTGATTCTTGGTTTTGGCTCAAGTCATGATCTCAGGGTCGTGGGATCGAGCCCCACGTCAGGTGGAGTCTGCTTGAGATTTTCTCCCTCTCTGTCCCTCCTCCTGCCTCTCTCTCTCTAAAATAAATAAATAAATCTTAAGAGAGCGATAGAGAATAGAAATGCAGAGATCTGTGATGAGAATCTCTTGGAGATAGTGGTGCTGAGTATCTCCTCTTGACCTTCACCTAACTTCAAGAGAGAGGGATTCAATGAGAACACTCAATGGGTCTGAGATGTGTTCCTGTGCTTGGATGTGGGAGAAGGGAGCCACAATGTATTGATATCTTAATTCCATTCTGGAAATCAGGAGAACAAAAGATAAGCTGGCTAGAGGCTTTGGTGGTAGAACAAAGGAGGGTTTCTGTTGACTAGTCAGCCAACCGGCAAGAAATAAAAGTTGGCAGATCAAAGGATACCAAAGAGAGAGAGCCAGAATTCGAGTTTTTAAAATGCTTTTCAAAATAGCCCATGTGAAAGGATGCTAAGACCAGAGAGAATCTAGAGGTGGATCGCAGACTTTTAAAAAACTGAGGGGGAATCGTTTTTCAATAATAAAGTTGGGCCAGAGAACCATACACCCAAGTTAAGGAACAGAAGGTGAGAGATTACCAGTGATGCAGTATCTCCAAAAAAACTTCTAAAGAGCCTCAGGAAAGAAAGAGACAGATAGAAATATCAACCTCTTGGGGCTGACAGTGCTGGTAAGTAAGAACTTTTCTGCTCTCCATCTCTCTCCTCATGCCCCTGCCGTTCCCACCCCCATATTCCACACTCAACTCTATTCCGGAAGGTCAGAGAAACATAGAGAAACACACCATCTTTCCCTAAGGCAGGGGACTCCATCTGCAACATGCTCCTAGCAAGAAGCTGAAGGAGGGAAATGTGACCTTTCAATGAAGTTGGAAGCTTTGGTTATTATATAGGAATGGACACATTTATTACCAAATTGAGTTTGTGTTTGGAATTTTAAATCAACATCAGTCTTTGTCTTTACTAGAAGTGACTAGAAATGTTGTGAGGTTCACCCAAGTTTCTGTCCATGGGAAAGGAAGGACTTCTACCACTGAGCAGGTATAAAAAGAGAGTGGGAAATAAATATAAAAGTGCTTTCTGACCAAATCCCATGAGTCTTGCTTATTTTTAGAAATAAATACATCTATAATGTTGTGGGTAAATAACCCTTTTGAAGAAACATGAAAGAACTATTTTATACTTATGGTAGGCTTATGATATTTGAAATGTAGTAGGCTAACTGCAGTAGCAAATAACCTTTCAAAAATGTATAGCACAAACACAATAGAAGCTTATTTCTTGCCAGTAGGGTGAATAGTTGCTATTATTCAAGGACCCAGACTGATGGAGTTTCTGCCATTTTCAGGAGTTGGATGTTGTTCTTTAGAGGTCTTCTCATTCCTGCCACCTAGAAGAAGGAATACACAAGATGCGCCCATGGGAAGTTGTCGTGGGCCAAACCTGGGTGTGGCACGTATCACTGCCATGTCACATTCTACAACTGGACCCCTGTCACACAGATGCACCAACCAGCAGGAGAAGCTGACATCACAGTCTGTCTGTCCAGGAAGGAGAGGAAAGCATGGACTTCAGGGAGGAGCTAGCAGGTGCTTCTGCATGGAGCATTATAAAACAGTAATTATAGATTAGATGGATACACACAGGCCTCATCAACCTATGGCTAAAAGTGAGGTTGCATTAATATTTATATCCAAATTTGCAAAGACTTTTGTATCAACTGATGAACTACAGCTCCCCAGTGCCCCATGTAAAAGCTTAAGCAGGCTGTTTGTGGGAGCTCCAGCAGGATATCTAATGAGCTCAAAAATAATTCCATTAATGGTACCCTACTCTGAATTCCTCATAGCAACAACAAAAACAAGAGAAGATGATAATAAAATTCCTTATGGCAGCAACAAAAATAATAGCAAACCAAAACAGGCAGATCTGAGAGATAGAGCAGGTTGAGGTGAAGACCACCGCAAGAAAGTGAATATCACAATAAAGCGACTGAGTGGGTTTTGGGGGGTTCTCACTGGACATAAAAGTTATATTTACACTAAGCTGTAGTCTAGCAGCTGTGAAGTAGTATTATGTCTAAAAAGCAATGTATACACCTTAATAAAATATACTTTATTGCTTAAAAACGCTAACCATAAGCTGAGCTTTCAGCAAGTCATAATCTTTTTGCTGGTGGAGGGTTTTGCCTCAGTGTTGATGGCTGCTGACAGATCAGGGCAGTGGTTGCTGAAGGTTGGAGTGTCAACCTCTTAAAATAAGACAACAATGAAGTTTGCCACATCAATGGACTCTTCCTTTCATCAACAATTTCTTGGTAGCCTGTGATGTTATCTCATAGCATTTTACCTGCAGTAGATCTGCTTTCAAAATTGGGGTTAATCCTCCCAAACCATGCCACTGCTTTATCAACTCAGTTTATGTAATGTTCTAAATCCTTTGTTGTCATTTCAATAATCTTAGCAGCATCTCCACCAGTAGATTCCATTTCAAGAAACCAATTTCTTTGCTCACCCGTAAGAAGCAACCCAGATTCATTCAAGTTTCATCATGAGATTGCAGCAGTTCACTCACAGCTTTGGGCCCCTCTTCTGATTCCAGTTCTCTTGCTGTTTCTGCCACATCTGCAGTTACTTCCTCCGGTGAAGTCTTGCACCCCTCAAAGTCATCCATGAGGGTCAGAATCACCTTCTTCCAAACTCTTGGTAATGCTGATATTTGGACCTCTTCCCATGAATCAAATGTTCTTAATGGCATCTAGAAGGATGAATCCCTTATAGAAGGTTCTCAGTTTACCTTGCCCAGATCCATCAATGGAATCTCCACCTATGCAGCCACAGCCTTACAAAATGTATTTCTTAAATAGTAAGATTTAAAAGCCAAAATTACTCCTTGATCCATGGGCTGCAGAATGGATGCTGTGTTTGCAGGCATGAAAACAACATTAATCTCATTGGACATCTCTACCACAGCTCTTGGTGACCAGGTGCATTGTCAATGAGCAGTCATCTTTTAAAGGGAATCTTTTTTTTTCTGGGCAGTTGGTCTCAACAGTGGACTTAAAATATTCAGTAAATCATGTTGTAAACAGATGTGCTGTCATCCAGGCTTTGTTGTTCCATTTATAGAGCATGAGCGGAGTAGATTGAGCATAATTCTGAAGGGCCCTAGGATTTTTGGAATGGTAACTGAGCATTGGTTTCAACTTAAAGTCACCAGCTGCATAGCTTCTGACAAGGGAGTCAGCCTGTCCTTTGAAGATTTGAAGCCAGGCATTGGCTTCTCTCTAGCTATGAAAGTCCTAGATGCCATCTTATTCGAATAAAAAGCTGTTATTTAGTGTAGCCAGCTTCATGAATTCTCTTAGATCTTCTGGGTAACTCGCTGCAGCTCCTACATCAGCACTTGCTGCTTCCCCTTGCACTCTGATGCGGTGGAGATGCCTTCTCTCTGTAAACCTCACGAACCAACCTCAGAAAAGCTTCAAACTTTTCTTCTGAAACTTCCTCACCTCTCTCAGCCTCCAAAGAATTGAAAAGAGTCAGGGTCTTGCTACTGGATCCTTTGGCTCAAGGGAACACTGTGGCCCACTGGATTCAGACCACTAGAACTTTCTCCATATCAGCAATAAGGGTGTTTCCCTCTCTTCGTATTTATGTGTTCCCTGGAGCAGCACTTTTAATTTCCTTCAGGAACTTTTCCTCTGTATTCACAAATTGGCTTACTGACCCAAGAGGCCCAGCTTTCAGCTTATCCAGCTTTCAACATGCCTTCCTCACTGAGCTTACTCATTTCTAGTTTTTGATTTAAAGTGTGAAATGTGCAACTCTCCTTTTCATTTGAACACCTAGAAGCCATTGTAGGGCTATTAATTGGCCTAATTTCAATATTGTGTCTCAGGGAATAGGGAGGCTGAGGAGAGGGGAACAGCCAGTCAGTAGAACAATCAGAACACACACATTTATCCACTAAGTTTGTAGGCACAATATGCAGACACAACTTACATGGGCACAGTTCATGGTGCCTCAGAGCAATTATAATAGTAACATCAAACATCACTGATCACAGATCACCATACAGAAATAATGAAAAAGTTTGAGGGGCCCCTGCCTGACTCATTCAGTAGAGCACGTGACTCTTGACCTTGGGGTTGTGAGTTCAAGCCCCACATTGGGCACAGAGCTCACTAAAAAACAAAACAAAAACAAAAAGAAACAACAAAAAACAAAGTTTGAAATATTGCTAAAATTACCAAAATGTAATACACAAAATGAACACATGCTATTGGAAAAATGGCACCAGTAGATTTATTTGAGGCAAGGTTGCCACAAACTTCCAATTTGTGAAAAAAAACACAATATCTGTAAAGTGCAACAAAATGAGATATGCCTGTAAAAGCAAACTCGTGCTCAGAACTTTTTACATGCTGGTTACTGCTCTAAGCACTTCATGTGTATTTGCTCATTTAATCTTTAAGTAGGCCCATTTGTCAGATAAGAAAATCAAGGCACAGACAGGTCAATTAATTTGCACCATTGCTGAGCTAGTGAGTGCAGAGCAGGATACAAACCCATTCAACCTGGCTCCAGAGACTTTCTGCTGAACCCCTCCACTCTCTACCCCAACCTGCCTCTGCTGCCGGTGAACTCTAAAGGAACAACATCTGTGATGATGGTGCCTTAGTCTGCTTGAGCTGCCATAACAAAATAGTCTCGACTAGGGGTGCTTCAAGAGCAGCCAGTGAGTGGCCCAGTAGGTTGAGTGTCTGAGTCTTGGTTTCGACTCAGGTCATGATCTCAGAGTCCTGAGATAGAACCCCGCGTCAGGCTTCATGCTCAGCGGGGAGTCTGCTTGAAAGATTCTCTCTCTGCCCCTCCCCCCACCTCTCAAATAAATCTTAAAAAAAAAATAGCAGACATTTATTTTCTCACAGCTCTGGAGGCTGGAGAGTCCAAGATCAAGGTTCCAACAGAGTTCAGTGACTGAGAGTTCTCTTCCTGCCTTGTACATGGCTGCTTTCTCACTGTCCTAATATGGTGGGGAAAGAGGGAGCAAGCTCTTTGGTGTCTCCTCCTCTGTTATAAACGGGAGTTCTGTCAAATCAGGGTTCCACACTTATGACTTCATCTACCCTCAGTCATCCCCCTATAGGCTTTATCTCCAATAGAGTCACATGGGTGGGGGCTAGAGCTTTAACATATGAACTTGGAGGGGGGACACATCCAGTTCATAGCAGGTACCCTCTGCTGGTGCTTTCCAAACCGTGAATCATAGAGATGCCTCATATCCAGAAATAATAAATTCTGTCTTCCCCTTTACCACCTGGGTCCTAAGCAACCATACTCACACTTAGAAAATCATAAAGCTTCTCAAGAGAACTAGTCTTGTTGCTCTGTCTTGCAAATCAATTTGAGCTCCTCATCTCAGTCCACAATAGAAAAATAAGCATGCCCCCCACCTTTCTTTTCATTTCTCCCTGTCTTTTCCCAGGGGAAAATCCTTAATTTCTTTTATTCTCCCCAAAGAATCTCCATCCCACCCTATGCATGCTAGTTCGTGCAAACAGGCTGAAGGAGAGACTACCAGCGTCCCATGGCCCGAGTTCCAGTGTGACTAGGCTGGTTCCTCAGCCACAAGAGATTCCGGGGGAACCCCACTTTGTGTAGACCCAAGTTGATCTGTAGAAGTGGGTGGAGCCAGGTACAAGATTTGTCACTCATCCCTGTTACAAATAAGCCGAAAGCAGGATTCATCCCTCTGAGAGGAAATTGGGATTTACTAACCAGGTCACCCAAAGCAGAAAGAGACGACTGTCTTGGACCATCAAATGAAGCTGTCATGATGCAGACAGGCGTCAGGGAAAATGGTGTGTGTTATCTAGGCTGCTTGGCCATTATGTACGACAACCACATGTCCTGAATTTTCTAGGTCAGTCTCAATTCCAAATATTCTATCACCTTGTCAGACCATATATTCCAATTTTGCATTTGGAAAATGTGGCCACCAAATCTTTAAGACACTAGATCAGCATATTAGCTTAGGGGATAGAACCAACCTTAGTAATATTGATGAATAGTTTTCAGAAAAACAAACCTTTTCCAGGGGCAATACTGGAGCTTACAGACTGAAGCCACAGAAACCTCTAGCAAGAAGGAAATAATGACACTAAAATCAGTGTAAGAGTTTCTACTGCCCTGAGAGACGTTTGTACAATCAGATGGACGGGACCCTCTTCCTGGTAGATGGGGAAGGGGGACCTCCAAGAGAAAGCAGTCTCAGACCATGCATGTGGGCAGTCTCTGAACTCCTAACCTTACCCTTCCAAGCCAGAGAGGATGACCTGAGGGGCCGAGCAAGGAAACTGGATTTCAATGAAGGTTTGGGGAAGGAGACTGAAGACTCCATTACAACCCAAAGTTACACTCAGTAAAATCTGCCAAGGCCAGAAATCTGAACATCATGATTCGATATTTATTCCAGAATGGGGTGAGTAGAAATAAAGAAACTGGTCTCTGAGCACTCTGAAATATGTGCCATGATTTGCTGACTAAACTGTATATAAAATTATGCTCAGATGTCTGTTTTGCAAAATGTGTCTGTACTTGTTTGTGGCACCTGGTTTCATTTTTTTAATTACCGTCCCATTTTAAAATTCCAAACCTTATTTTCCCTGAAAAAGAAGAAATTTTATTTTTCTTCCCCTTCAAAATGGAGAAAGGGCTTGGGTTTCTATTTTTTTTTTTTTAAGATTTATTTATTTGAGAGAGAGGGAGGGGGCAAGTGGGCATGAGCGGGGGGGGCAGGGGGGAGAAGGAGAGAGAGAATCTCAAACAGACTCCCCACTGAGTGTGGACCCCCCCCCAACATGGGGCTCAATCCCATGACCCTGAGATCATTACTGAGCTGAAATCAAGAATTGACGCTCAACTGACTGAGACACTCAGGGGCCCCAGGGCTTGAGTTTCTATAAAAGCAAGTTTGCGGTGTGGCAATGAGTTTGGTTAAGTACAGGGGATTGGAGGGTGCAGGGCAGCTTAGATGGATCAAGTGTGTGTGTGTGTGTGTGTGTTTGTGTGTGTGTGTGTGTGAGTGTGAGTGTATGTATGTGTGCACATGTGCTCGTGTGTGTGTGTGTCTTACACACATGTTGTAGGGAAGAACTTAGGTGTACATGTGGAAAAAGGTCAAGATCAAGGACATTGGGAATGTGATCCCTTCCAGTTCCAGTCTGAGAGTGTGTCAGCCCCACCCTGATCTCCTATAAACTCCTCTGAGCAATGAATCTCAAAAACCTTTCAAATCATGGTGAAGGTAAGCAATTGACTAAAACCAGCAGTCCTTAGGCACATTTATTCTGTGCCTAAGGTAAATATAAAACTAAACTTCTCTGAGGACATGGTCATTTGTTGTTTGTTAAAATTTCTATAGAAGGGAAAGCCAACAGCAATGTCAATGCCAGGATTTCTGAGTAAGTGCTTAGTGCTATCTCCTACCAGTACTTTCTACTTATGCAAAACCCATGCATCCCCAGGGCCTCGAAGAGGCTATGGGGAACCTTTGCGCAAATTAGGAAAAAGTGCCTCTTCTGGCGGCACGGCTCCAGGCTGGAGCACCAGGCTCGGCAAGCGCAAGTCAGATGGCAGGGGCCACCTTATCCCGTGCCTTTGTACAACCGTGCCTCTGCATCAGTTCCATGGTGGCAGAGACTGTCAACGGTCACAATGCACACCTTAGGTATTTGCAAGAACATTCCACAAATCTGAACTAATTTTTAGACGGAACCTGAAAACCACCTTCACAGAAGTCTATGTTCTGCAGATAGAGCACCTGCAGAGTGAACTATCTCGTACAAGGGTAAGTTATTTTCTAAGACCTCAGAGCCTTGATGACTTTTGATGCTTTTAGAGTTACCACAAATGTGCCATTTAACATGGATGCGTGTCCCCATAGGGGACCTCAAAGATGAATAGGGTAAATTCGTGCCTTTTAGCATTAGATCAGTTTTTTAGGGGTGATGAGGCAATAAAAATGCAAAGCTGGATAAGACTCCTGATGCGTGGATGAGTGGAACTGAGATCTGTTGCAGAAGTTCAGAGAACGGAAGGAAAGAACCTTATAGACCAGAGAACACACAGAAACCCTTAGATACATAAACTGGACAAAGGGAGGGAAAGAATGATGTGTTTGTTGTGAGGAAGCAAAAATTGTCTGGTTACAGGTGTGGCGGCTGCAGAGGGCAAAGACGATGGACATGAACAAAGTTTAGAGGTCTAAAGAGAAGACCTAGGACCACATTTGTATTCTTAGGGGAAAAAAATGTGTTGAATATTACATTTGTATACCTGGGAAGTAAATATTTAAAAGATGACACTTATTTAGAAAGTCAGCTTGATGAACTAAAAAGATCAGTGGCTCAATGATAGGACAAATACAAGTTCAAAGTCTGGCTCCATTCCTGATCAATTACATAACCAGGGACCTTAATCTCTCTAAAACTCCATTTCCTTATTTATAAAAATAGAAATAAAAATGCCAAATCCCCAAGATAATTACAGGAATTGAACGCAGTAAGGACACATGTATCTATCATGTGGTAGGTGTTCAATAGCCAGCCACTCTCAGGACAATGACAGCTTCAGAATCCTCTAAACATGAGTGACAGAGGTAAAATGATCCATTTTTGCCTTGACTTCTAAGACTATTGCAAAAAATGCTAGCGTGTATATGCATCAACAATAACCAATTATAACCTCTAATGGTAAGATGATCCTTTGTCAGGGATCTTGGTTATAAATAACAGAAACCAATTCTGGTTATCTCAGGGAGAAACAAAGTTTCTTGGCAGGGTATCAAATAGGTCACTGAACTGATTGAGAGAAGTTCAGGCAGAAACCAAGAACAGGCAATGCACAGCCAAGATCATACCAAAAGCAATTTGCATGGCAATACCACCACTGGACACCCACTGCTATGCACTAGTCTCGTCTGTCCCAGCACACTCACCACCAAGCCATTAAACCTCATCACTCTTGCCTCCAAGCAGCTACTACACCAAAAATCTCTACCAGATCCTTTGCATTATTCTCTTAAGGTTTAAAGTCTCTGGTAGTAGCATTTCATGGACCAAGATTAATTTATATGTTCATTCTGTAGCTGCCAGAGGTAGGGAGATAAAATATCCCCTCTACTTTATCTTATGTAGTGAGAGACAGGTAGAACCAGAGCAACTCCTTTCCTTACCATGAGATTCCCCCCAAAAAGATGGGTATGGATGGTAACATAGTAAATATCCAATATAAAATAGCAACAGAATTCATTAAACGCGTGTGCACAAATCTAACAAGAAATGTGCAAGTCCTACGGAAGAAAACCATAAAATTTTCCCCAAGGAAGTAAAAGGAATATAAAATAAATGACAAGGCTTTTTCAGAATGAAAGTGTTTATATTGTTAAGACATCAGTTCTCACCAGATCTACAAATTCACTGGACTTCTGATCAGAAATGCAAGAGTTTTTGTTTGTTTTAGAGTTCAACAGGTGGTTCTAATGCACATATATAGAATAATACACACAAAAGAGCAAAGAACTTTTTGAAACAGAAAAAAAGGGGATTATTCAACATACTAGGTACCCAAATATGCCATTAACCTATAATCGTGTAGTATGGCATTGACCCAGGAATAGATACATAGATCAGTGGGGCAGAAGAGAACTCAGAAAAAGTCACCCTACAAGCAGACAGGTAGTATACAAAAAAAAAAAAAGTATTTCAATTCAGTAGGGAATTAGGGGTCAAAAAAAGAGAAAAATATAAGAGGTGGTGGCTATGTTAATTACCTAGATGGACGGGAAAACTTTACAACATATATGTGTGGCAAATCACCACAATGATCATTTGAAATATCTTACAATTTTATCTGTTAATTTTACCTCAATAAAGCTAAAAAAATAATTCAACTAAATAAAAAGAAAAAATCTTGCCCTTTCTGTAAAGGGCAAGATTGCAAATACTGTAGGCTCTGTGGGACGGACATTAAGGCTCAGCTGCAACCACTCAGCCGTGACACAGCCACAGACAAAACTAAACAAATGATAGTAGCTGTGTTCCAATAAAACTTTATTTAAAAAATACTTTATTAAAAAAAGACACTAAGTAGAATTCAATGCTTAATAAATGATGTTGAAATCAATGGCTATTTCTTGGAAAAAAATGAAGCTAGACCCTCACAGGTGCACAAAAATAAAAGCACGTTAAATCAAAGAACTATAAAAGTATCCAAAAATGTAGATGTAAAAACACGAAAAAAATTTATAGATATGAATACGTAAAACTTTATAACTTCTATCCTCAAAAGACTGTAAGTAAAGTTAAAACACCAGCAGCTTGGGAGAAAAGATTTGCAATGACCATATAAAGCAAAGGATTAATATACAAAATATAAAAGCTACACCTACAAATTAATAAGAAAAAGATAAATAGATCAATAAAAATGTAAGGACTATGAACAGTTAATTCACGGGAGAAATTAAATAGCCAATAAAGATAAGAAAAGCTTTCCAACATTACCAATAATAAGGGTGAAGGGAAAAAACATATTTTTTCATATCAGATTAGGAGAAATAAAACATATAATATTAGTGTAGGCAAGGACACACAAAAATAGGTTGTGTGTGAGAAAATGAATTGATAAACTAATTTCTAAAAGCCAGTGGTATCTAATAAAGATTTCAAGTGTATACCCTTTGATATGGTAACATCAGCTTCCAAGATCTAAAGAAATACTTGCATTATGGGCAAAGACTTCTTTTCTGTAAGTTCTTAACTGAAATCTGCTTGTACGGGTAAAAAAAATTAAATCAATTTCAGATCAAAAGTAAAACAACTAAGATTAAGGCAGACCTAGACATGCTCATATGGGATATAAATTTAAGAGAAAACAGCAAGTTGGGAAACAATACAAATAAACATATGGGGTGCCTGGGTGGCTCAGTCTGTTAAGCGTCTCCCTTTGGCTCCGGTGGTGATCCTGGGGTCCTGGGATTGAGCCCCATATCAGGCTCCCTGCTCAGCAGGGACCCTGCTTCTTCCTTTCCCTCTGTTCTCCCCCCCGCTTCTGCTCTCTTTCAAATAAATAACTAAAATCTTTAAAAAAATAAATATATATTATAGCTTGACCCATATATATTTTTTAAACTATATATACATATAAATAGAGAAAAATCCAATTTTTTAAACATGTCTGAAGAAAATCCTTTAGTAGTGGTTACCTTTCGGAAAAGGAAGGGCCTGGGAGATAAATGTTAATCTTTTAGTCTCTAAGTGTCTGTCAGGTTCTAGCCTTTTCTAAGACCTAGTGCAGTTTCCTGGAGCAGGGACCAGATCCAGCTCCAGCAGACAGATCTGCCTGGGAGCGCCCAGCCTTGTCACTTTCCGAGCTCCCTCCTCCCCCCGTGGACCAATTGTGCCTTTTCTCTCTCATGGCCAAAGTCATCTATGCTGCATTAAAAATATTTTCATATTTTCATTTTATTGACCACAGCTGTAGGTTGAACTGTGTCTCCCAAGAAGATATGTTCAAGTCCTCTCCCTCCTACCCATGAATGTGACTTTACTTGAAAATAGGGTCTTTGCCATTTTAATCAAGTCAAAATGGGGTGATGCTGAATTAAATTGGACCCTAACCCAGTGACGGGTGTCTTTAAGAGAGAAAGGAGGGGGAGATTTGGACATACAGACACGCAGAGAAAAAACTGTTGGAAGAGGAAGACCGCATGAGGCTGGGGCAGAGTTTGGAGTAATGCAGCTGTGAGCCAAGGAAGGCTGCAGAATGCTGGCGGCGGCCGGAAGCGAGGAGAGGGGCTCAAAGAGACTCCTGCCCAGAGCTTCCAGAGGAACTAAGCTTGATGTCAGACTTCTGGCCTCCTGAATGGTAAGAGACAAAATTGCCATTGTTTTAAGCCACTCAGTTAGTGGTAACTTGGTTCAGTTGTCCCAGGAACTAATAAAACAGTATGTTCTAAAAGAAATGTTCTTTGATTCACCAACCACCATGTGTGAGCATGTGTGTGAGTGTGTGTGTGTGTGTGTGTGTAAAGAACAGCAACCAAAAAGGTGTCTGACAATTTACCAAATAGAAGGGTAGTGACTTCCCTACCGTGGGTAGAGTCCATCCAGAGTCTGGACGACCATCAGTTAGGATATTGTACAGGACATTCCTGCCCTGAATGGTGGTCTACACAACTTCCTCATGTTCATAAACACGAGGAGTCCATGAGTCTCCAAGGCAGAGCAGCATCGTGCATAAAAACAAGGATTTGGAATGAGAAAAATCTCAATTAGCCTCCTCGCTTCACTACATACTAGCTACTTGAACACATTTCTTAAGTGCTAATAGCCAGAAATAGTAAGACTTCTTTCATGAGTCAGCATTCTTAGATGGCAGATATTGATACCAGCTGATAATTTAAGGGGAAAAGAAATCTGTTGGAAGGAAGCAGGAAGGACAGCGATCCACTGCTGCTACTGACGTTTTTAGAAACTAGTTATAGTTGCTGTCCTCGTTGTAGCCTCTCGATATGAACTAAAAATGACTTTTTCTTTCTGTTTTGTTTGTTTGTTTGTTTGGTTTTTGTTTTTGCAGCTCCTGTTTTTTCTTGTCAGCATGTGAAGTGAGTGTGTCTGATTGGTGGACATGGGTCATGGGCCCATGCCCCAGCTGCTAGGGAGTCTGAGAAAGTAGCTATAATTTACTGAGCATTTATTATGTGGCAAGTACTTGTCTGTATTTCCATATACTAATTCACTGAATCTTCACAGCACTTCTGTGAAGTCTGTATGTCAGCCCCATTTTCACTGGTGAGGAAACTGAGGCACAGTAGAGCCAAGTAACTTAGCTAGTGCCTGCAGAGCTGGAATTAAAACCTAAATCGTCTGGCTCCAGCGCCTGTTATCTTCGGGAAAATTCCTTTCTGTTCTTCTCCTGGAATTTCCAACTTCTGTAGTGAAGGTCACTGTCCACCTCGAAAAGCAACAGATTCTTCAAACATAAGAAGGCGATTCAGATGTGGAATGGCCAAATTAAAAAAAAAAAAAAGAAATGTTCATTATAACCTACAAATTACCTTACAGGGTAGGCCACATGTATTAAAAGAGAATTATGCATATATAATCATTAACACAGTGAAGGTGCCCAGTAAGCATGACATCAATGGAAATTGTTTTCATAATAGTGGTCGCTCTTACTGCCTCATTCTTGCTTTGCTCAACTGCCTCTTGGCGTCAGCCATTTTTACTGCTTTGACAACAGATTTCTCATTCACTGTGACCCCAGGTAAGTGACTTCATCTCTCTGAGCCTTAGCCGCCTCACCTGTAAAATGGAGTTGAGTTTGGAAAAAGGCCAAAAAAAAAAAAAAAAAAGACCAAAGACCTATATTACTTCTAGGGCTCTTCCAGTTTTGACTTTTTTTTTTTCCAATTCTGATCTTCCAGCCCACAGTGCCCAATTTCTTGCCATGAATTTCTATAATTCTTATCATCCATAACTCATGGTTTCATTCCAGGTTGCACACCACCTTCTATTGTTCTGTAATTATTTCCCGTTGTTTCCTCCTCAAAATGTGTTGCACAAATGGCATTTCAGAACATACAGTGTTTCTTGGAAAGTGGATCGATTTTATAAATAAGAGATTAGTTGTAGCAGCCCTTTATATGTACACACACACACACACACACACACACACACACACTGCTCATCTGACGCAATGCTCTGGCGGGCAGACCAGGCGGGGCACTACCAAGTGACCTGGCTATCAGAGAGAAAAAGGTCTATCCTTAGTTGCCTCAGAAAGAGTCCAGAAGGGCTTTCCCAAAATGGCAGACTCCTTCTCTTTTATCTCATGTGGGACCTGAAGGGTGTTCTGGATGCACGTCCCCTGGGGCGGCTTCTTAAAGGCTTGTACCAGCATCTTATTCCCCTTGTTCATCTCCTGGCTCGCCAACCAGCAAAAGTTCCTTTGGTCCTCGTTCCCAGATGAGCTTCTTAGAATAGAGATACTTTATGCATCTTGGTCACTCCACATTTTCTTATAACTTTTACAATTTCACTTAGGAAAAAAAAAAATTAAAAAAAAAGGAAGAAGAAGAGACTTTCCTGGGCCCTCGTCTTAAGTCTCAAAGGTCCTTTCTGTTCAGCACTGCTCAACTTTGCATTTCGGCCACGTCAACTCACATTTACTTTTATTCTCTACCAGATAGTAGTAAGCTCTCCAAGGCTCTGTATTCATTTTTCATATTCAGAAAAACATCCATCATTTTTACATATTATTAAATAATTGACAGAGTGAATTCTCCTACATAGTAACTACCCTGGATACGTGCCATCTTAACCCTTTTACAGATCAGAAAAAGAAGGCTCAGAAAGTAAAGTTACCAGCTCAAGGTCACATAAGCAGAATGTGGTCTAGTGAAATGAAAACCCGGGATATTCTTTCTCCCTGGTTGGTGCGTCCTCTGCTGCACCACAGCTGCTTCCTGGTGTGGTGGAAAGGTAGGCTCATTTTCCAGACCACTGTCTGATGCAGCGTCAGGAGTTAGGCGACACTACAGTTGGTTCTTCCGAAGAACACATCAGTGCCACTACAACTTCAAAGACTGCTGTCTCCACTGGGCCCTCAGTGCTGCCCAGGCACCCTCTTAAGGCCTCTGGCTACTTCTGAGGCTAATTACCCCAAACCCCCCTTGATAACTCACAGTCATGCCATTCTCTAATAAGACTTGCCTATGTTATCTTGGTGAAGATACCAGCCACCAGGAGCTACCACTCCCTCAGGCTCCTGCCAGGCCACCTGCATTTTTACCTCCATCTGTACCTACTCTTCCCTCTTCCTTCTGGTCCGCTGTCTAAGAATGGTTTCTCCATTCATGTTTTAGATCCCATCCCTTTGTACCTCCTGATGGATGCAGCTCCATCCTTTCTGTGTCCTTTTTATTCGGTTCTCCCTTTGTAAGTGTTCTTCCCACTGGGAAAATAAATACCCTCAGGTCTCTCCCATTAAAACAACAACAAAATGAAACAACACAAATCAAAACTATATCCATTTGCCCAACTTTCCTACCTACC
>NW_027397075.1:50158031-50170083 GCF_003265705.2 Callorhinus ursinus | reverse complement strand
CTGCAGCTGGCTTCCCCGCTCCGATACCTGGGAGCTCTGCCGCACTCAGGCACCCCCGGTCTTTCTTGACCCCGAGGGTCCTGAGACCCCACTGTCCTGTGAGGGTTCCACCCCCCGCTTAGCCACTGCAGCGACGTCCCTCAGCGGAGCCGGCTTCTAAAAGTTCCGACTTTGTGCTCCGCGGCTCTAGCACTTGCCAGAAGCGGCCGGCGGAGGCCCCCTCCCCCGCCGTCTATCCTCCCGAATATCGCTTCAGATTCACTTCTCCGCACGTCCTACCTTCCAGAAAGTGGTCACTTTTCTGTTCAGAGAGTTGTTGCTACTCTCTTCTTTGGTCTCCTGTTGAGTTCGTAGGTGTTCAGAATGGTTTGATCCCTATTCAGCTGAATTCCTGAGACCAGACGAAATCCAGGTCTCCTACTCCTCCGCCGTCTTGCTCCACCTCCCTCCTACTATCTTCTTTCTTGAAAGCATTATCTACATCAATTGTTTTTAATTTCTTATAATTTATCATTTCTCCCACTCATTGTTCATCCCCCTATAATATGGCTTCCAACTATGCCTCTCTCATGAAATTGGTCTTTTGTAGGACACCAAAGCCCTTCATATCATTAAGCATCTTTGTCTTCTAAAGCACTTGACCATGCAGAATTCTTCCTTACTAAAACTTTCTCCTCTTCCGGCCTCTGTTGAAAGAACTTTTCCAGAGTTTTCCTTCTAACCTTCTGGCCACTCCTTGATCTCTATCCTCACCTTTGTTCCTCTCAGGCTTTATGCTCCCATTGAGTGATCTCGTTCACAGCCATCTATGAATGATGAATCCCAAATCTGTGTTTTCAGTTCAAATTTATTCCCTGAGACCCATATAGTCAACCGCTATTTTGGTATCTCCACTTGAACATTCTTCCAACTACAAAATATCCTAAAATGAATTAATTACTTTGCCTTAAGCTAATGTCCTTCCCACATGCTGCTGTCATTATAGCCACTATTTCAGCGGATGGCACCAACATACAAATAATTGCCTAAAGCAGAGTCCTTGGCTCCTCCTTCCTTTTCATTCCCACTTACAAACAGTATATCCTACATCTTAAATATCTATTTAATAAATAGGCCTTCCTATCTTTAGTAACTGTTACTGCTTCATTCTGGATCCCATCTGGATTACAGCAATAGCCTCCTAACTCATCTTCCAGCCTCTAGTCTGGCCAATTTCCAACACATTCTCCTCCCTGCAGACAGAATAATCTGTCCAAAATGTAAATCTGATCCTACCACTCACCTCTATTAAAATCCTTCAATAGCTCCCCTTAGTTTTCAAGGTAAAGTTCAAACTCTTTAGCTTAGCACATAAAATTCTTTGTGATCCTGCCCCTGAATAACTCTCTAGCCTCTTCCTTCCCTGCTCCCATTCCTCTACATTCCGTGACCTTTACTCCAACAATATTGAAGTACCTGCAACTCCCTAAGCCCACCATGCTGGTTAATGCTTCCATGCCAGTCGATCATACAATCTCTGCACTGAACCAATGCCCCACTCATCCTGCCTCAATCTCTAATTTATCCAGGGTGCCCCATTCATGTCCAAATTTAGCTTAATGGCCAATTTCTCTAGGTTGTCCTACTTGATTGTTTAATTTGATTTACACTTATTTCTGTGCTCCTGTAAAAAACCCTAGAACATTTTTTTTTTCCTTGAAAGAGTGGATGGATGGATGGATGGATGGATGGATGCCTTGGCTCTTACTTATATCCCTACACCTACACGGTCTCAGGCACATACTCAATAAGGGTTTGTAAGACTTGGTTTTTACCTAAGAGGTGCTTTTGTACAATTCATCAAAATTATAGCGTGACTTCATACATTTTTTTTTCCCTTTGCAGATCCTGAAACTAACAGTGTAGGTAGTCTACCCTAAGGAGTACCCTACGCGAGTCTGTATATGAATCTACATTTACACGGCATGGATTTCCTCACTTATTCTCTCATAAAAATACAGAGTCGCCAGGATAAGAGTCAGAGCCCTTGAGGATGATATTCCAATTTGGAAAGGAGACAACCAACGTGGAATAGTGGAGGCTTATTGACAAGGCTCTCCTATCACCTCATGCATGCTGAGACTCTTGACTGCATGGATTTGGGGAATCCAGGCAATGTGGGGACAGTAAAGCCCTTCAATAAAAACACAATATGCCAACCAGCTGCAAATCCTACCTGCAATTTCTTCTCTTCCTTCTTCGATCCCAGGGAAATATGTCAGTGGGTGCTGTCAGATAAGAACTAGCCATTGATCTATAGGGCATGAAGCAAGGCTAAAATATTGATGTCATAGATTCTTTCTATGTAGAAGCTGCTCCTTAGTAAATGAGGTGCCTTGGAAATTTGGGATTCTTGGAATAATAAACACCTGAAGGAGTTAAAATCACTGGCATGCTCTACCTCCACTCTGTTGGGTAGTGTCCTCACAGCCAGCAGTAACTTGGGCCTAGAAATTGGGCTTTAAGTAATTAAAGCAGTTATGTTCCCTCCCCTTGACTTTCATTCTTTTCCTGAGTGTGGCTTTTTTTCTCAGTGTACAGTTGCATATGGGAGACCTCACTGGGTGGTAAAATAAAACTAGATAAAGATTTGAAAGGCCTGGATTCTGCCACCAAGTGATCGACTAAATTAGTTCCTTTATAAATTATTAGCATCTCCATAAGTAACCTGACGATTTTGACCAGATCATGAATTCTTAAACTGAGGCCCATGGGTGGGATTCAGGACTCTGTTAACCCAAGAAATCAGATGTAAAATTTGTTACATATGTACATCTTTTCTAGGAGGAAGGAGTAGAGCTTTTGTCAGATTCACAGTGAGGCCAGGGCTTCCCAAATACATGAAACTGAGGGTTGCACTTGACCTCAGCATTTGTACTGCTTGGCGGAAAAGTATTTTTTGACACTGGGGAAATGGTGGGGGATAAAAGAAAGAAGCTGAACTTGACAATAGGGCAGACTTGGGTTCAAATCCTGACTATTCCACTTATTTTGCCTATGGGTGAGTCACTTTACCTCTGTGCCACTCTTTCTATATATCGCAACAATAGTATCTATCGCACCTGTTGTAAAAATTAAGAGAAGTGGATCAAAAGGAAAAATTTGGGCTAGCATGCCAGAAATCTTCAAGGAATCTGCAATGTGTGTCTAGAGAAAGAGAACACCAAGGGCCACTTTTCCATCTCCCATCTCAGCAGTCTTGCCATCTCAATTGATACTTTCTCAGCTCTGCTCACAGACTAACAAAGTAAGTCTTCATGGCTTTTTTTTTTTTTCTCCCATAAAGGTGAGACATGAAACAGGCCAATATGATTAACATGTTTCTACACAGATGGAAATCCACTGGAACCAAGAGGACCTTTCCAAGTCTTCTAAGAAAAGGTCAGAGTCCAGCTTATACAGCCTCAGCTTTGATCTGAATAAAAACAGAAAGACTCTTTCTCTTGAGACCTTTATTCTGATTCCAGGTTTATCCATAAAACGTGATAATCCCAGGCGATGACTCGGGGCCACGCATCTCAGGTTGTGGAGGGTGGAGACAGCAACGGAGAAGAAGCCCAGGGCTGGCAAGAAAGTGGTTGCCAAGCCTACTTACAGCATGAAAGACCCAGCAGACGTAGATGTAGAATTAGCTCATAACATCCCATTGCCACCTCCTGGACGCATGTCACCAAAAGTTGGGCTGCTCTACTGTCTACACCTTCTTACATGCCCCTCCACCCGTATATCTTTCATGGCATCTTTTCTCCTTCAAAGAGGGTCCTGGTGTTCAGCAAACGTGTATTCAGTAAAACCCCAAAACCCTACCACAATCTCAGGAACTTACATATATATTTTTTTAAATCATATCAACTTTCAAGGCATTATTCCCTTCATTTTATAGAAGAGGAAATTAAGTTCATGAAGACATCAGAGACAGCATATATTTGAATCTAGAAGTCTCTGATTTGAAAGCTTTAAACTCAACCCTGAGCCCACCAGACACAGCGATAAATTACATAGGGTTCTTGCTCCCACAGAACAATGGGAGACACAGGCATGTAAACAGACTTTAATACCATCCTCTGTGCTCTCCAGGTTGGAGGCAAGCACAGGAGACTGCAAGAGCAAAGAAGTTTAGCTACCTAGAATTGGTGAAGAAGAAGATGCACGTGTGATGTGTCAAGTTCAGGAAAGACTTTTTGGAAGAGTTGAATCTTTGAGGATGGAGAGGTATTAGTCCAGAGGAGGCAAGCCACTCTACACAGAAGAATGAGGGAATAATATGAGGAAGAGGCAAGAGCAAGACAACAGAAAACTCAAAGCGTACCTCACGTCGATGTAGGTGTTACTGGTAGTGTGACTTGCAAAATACCCTGCATTCTCTTTGCAGCCCTGAGAGATAATAGACTTTCCATCTGCCAGGAATGAACTTGTGATCTGAGCTCTGGTGCTCTGGAAAGAGCTAAGGGCTTTGGGGACCCCAGACACTGGTTTTTCTCTCCTCTTTTCTAACCCAGACATCCCAATCTCAGCACAAAAGGTTACAATTTCCTTGGGAAGAAATTGTGCTGACCTTGGGTTTTCACAAAGAGTGTGGTATTTCTGCTTGGCTGCCCTGCCTGCTGAAACATTGTTAAAATAACTAGTGAGCAAGACGTCCCAAAAGCAAGCAGCTGCATATGAGGGCCATGCAGAAGTTTGTCTGTGGTTTATCTACCTCAGTGGGGGGTGGGGGGAGGCTGAGAAGTTGTCAATGTTCCAGGGTCTCATGGTCTTTGGCAACTCAGCTTACCAATGTCTACTTTCTCCTTGAGCTCCAAACAAGAGGAGGGTTCACTGCTTGTTTGAAAACATAAACAAATAAGGGCTCGAGGGCCAACAAGAGTCCAGGAATATGGGGTCCATATTGGCATTCTAACTCATCCATTAGATTGACCAAGAATCTCCATTCTTCATTCACCCTTTTCTAAAGCCAGAAAATACCGCTCACTACACCATTGTGAACTTAGTTGTCATAACTGTTTTTTAAGTTTTTGATTGCTGAAGGTTTTCCACAAAGATAATGCATAGACCTGGTCCTTGTCTTCTAGCAGCTGTAGAAATTAAACCTGACCCTAACATTAGGGATCAGATTTATTCAGTGTTTGAATTGAGAAAGCCAAATAAGTCAAAATAAGTATTCCCCACTGCGTTTTCTTATCTATCAATGAGATGCCCTTTATCCAACCCATATTTGCTCAGGGTATATACACTTAGAGTGTAATCCCTTGGAGTTCACAAAATCTTCTTTTAAAAACAAAAATCTTATGAAGAGGGAAAAATAAATTATTAACCCCTTAGTATGATTATTTTACTTAATTTATTGCCCCCCCAACACAACTGATGGTGCAGAAATAAGGAGGACCTCCTGATATGAAAGGGAACATTTTTTAAAAAGTAGTTTTGGAGCTTGGGATAGGCCTTAAATGAGGACCCAATCATGAGGAGCATGGCAACCCACAGAATGGGAGAAGATATTTGCAAAGGCCACTACAGATAAAGGGCTGGTGTCCATGATCTATAAAGAACTTCTCAAACTTAACACCCAAAAAACAAATAATCAAGTCAAAAAATGGGGAGAAGACATGAACAGACACTTCTCCATAGAAGACATACAAATGGCTAACAGACACATGAAAAAATGTTCATCATCATTAGCCATCAGGGAAATTCAAATCAAAACCACACTGAGATACCACCTTACACCAGTTAGAATGACAAAAATTGACAAGACAAGAAACAACAAATGTTGGAGAGGTTGTGGAGAAAGGGGAAGCCTCTTACACTATTGGTGGGAATACAAGTTGGTACAGCCACCTTGGAAAACAGTGTGGAGGTGCCTCAGAAAATTAAAAATAGAGCTACCCTATGACCCAGCAATTGCACTCCTGTGTATTTACCCCAAAGACATAGATGTAGTGAAAAGAAGGGCCATATGCACCCCAATGTTCACAGCAGCAATGTCCACAATAGCCAAACTGTGGAAAGAGCTGAGATGCCCTTCAACAGAAGAACAGATAAAGAAGATGTGGTCCATATATACAATGGAATATTACTCAGCCATCAGAAAGGATGAATACCCAACTTTTACATCAACATGGATGGGACTGGAGGAGATTATGCTAAGTGAAATAAGTCAAGCAGAGAAAGCCAATTATCATATGGTTTCACTTCTTTGTGGAACATAAGGAACAGCACGGAGGACATTAGGAGAAGGAAGGGAAAAATGAAGGGGAGGGGGAAATCGGAGGGGGAGACAAACCATGAGAGACTATGGACTCTGAGAAACAAACTGAGGGTTTTAGAGGGGAGGGGGTGGGGGGATGGGTTAGCCCCGTAACGGGTATTAAGGAGGGCACGTACTGCATGGAGCACTGGGTGTTATACAAAAACAATGGATCATGGATCACTACATCAAAAACTAATGATGTATTGTGTGGTGACTAACATAACATAATAAAATAAAATTAAAAAAAAAAAGAAAAATAACACCCAACTGATATGAAGCACTTTTTATGGCACAGACACTGAGGTTGGCGAATCTATATAAAGGATCTCATTTCCTCCTCACAGCCACCCTGTGAAGCAAATGAGGAATGAGGCACTTAGCTGTCGGGAGATTGGATGCTGCAGAAAATGAAACACCTTCCTTCATTCAACAGTAGAGGATCTGCTCTGCCTTGAGGTACCCAGTTCCATTTTGAGTTATGAAGAGGGAAGCAGAGAAGAGGAAAAGTTACAAAGGGGGAAAAACCAGACTGAGATGAAACAAAATGGAAGTTTAAAGCATAAAGTATGTTTTAGCTAAGTGTTCTTCATCCAGTCAAACAAAGGAGAGTAGGTTTATTATTTCATTCATTCACTCACTCAGTGATAATTTAGTTGACATCTGCACATTATATAGTCAATACAAGATGTCTAACACCTCTATTTCCCCTCTGGAATATCTCACAGTGCCTTCAATAACTCCAGCACCCCTCTAAGTGGTTTCATAGTGATGAGCCACCAGTTTGGTAGTATTTTTATTCATGCTGCATTGTTACAAGTGATCGAACAAAGGATGGGTACTTGTTCTAACACAGCCATCTGTCCAGCAGCCTGTGATGTAACCCAAAATAAGAATTCAGTCCAATGAGAATGTAGAAAGACTAAGAGACAGTTAAGAAGGGTTGAAGAGGAGATACATGTAGAAAGAAGGCGGTAAGCAAAAGCTATGATATAGCAAAGCCATAAACAAGCAGAAGCCATGAGTAAGAGAGGAGACATGGTCAACCCAGAGAAGGAGAATAAACTGAAGCAAAGACAGAGGAGCAGAGTCATATATCGTGACTAGAATGACAGAACAATTGGGTGGGGAGCAGTAGAGGATCAAAAGGCTACCTAAAATATAACACGTGGTTGTCATAACTCCAGTCTATCCTAAAGTATGTTCTCATTCCCCTTGTTGTTCAGCTGAGTGGTCCTGAGGCTTCCTGTCTTCCCAACTTTCTTAGTATCATGACTAAAAATCCTGTAAATTAGAGTAATCAGACATTATGAAGATCTGTTTTTCTTGAGTCCAAATGAACCAAATAGCATAATCTTTTTTTTAAACTGTTTTTATGTTTAAATAATCTGTACAACCAATATGGGGCTTGAACTCACAACCCCGAGATGAAGAGTTGCATGCTCTACCAAGTGAGCCAGCCAGGCATGCCTAACATAATCTGTAATACAGAAGAAACTGGGGCACCTGGGTGGCTCTTGGTTTCAGCTCAGGTTGTGATCTCAGGGTCATGGAATCGAGCTCTGCACTCAGCAGGGAGTCTGCTTGTCCCTCTCCCTCTGCTCTTCCCCGTGTTGTCTCTAGTCTGCTTGAGTTTCTCTCTCCCTCTCCCTCTGATCCTCCCCCCACTCTCTCTAAAATAAATAAATAAATGTTTTTACGAAAGGAGGGGCACCTGGGTGGCTCAGTCAGTTAAGCGTCTGCCTTCAGCTCAGGTCATGATCCCAGGGTCCTGGGATCGAGCTCCATGTCAGACTCCCTGATCAGCCAGGAGGCTGCTTTTCCCTCTCCCTCTGCCCTTCCCCCTGCTCATGCTTTCTCTCTCTCTCTCCCTCAAATAAATAAATGAAATCTTTTTAAAAAATTTAAAAAGAGAGAGAAAAGAAACTATCCTATATACATATATAAATAGGATGTAGGCCTAACTTAAAAGTAATTAATTAATAGATCAGAAATATATCCATAGACAAGTAGGCTCAATTCTTTTATAAAACAATTAAGACTATAAAGAAAGGAGAAAAACTTCAAATTTAAGAGTGATAAATGTTTAACTTCTTTAAAAAGATTGGATGTATCTCTCATTAGGAATAATGAAACTTTTAGCCCATCTTTGGTTTAATTCTAAAAGTAAGAAAGAATATACTAAGCCTGAGCTTCATCCACTAATTTATTCCTCTATTTCCACCCAGTGCTGTGACATAGGAAGGATTAAAATACTTTCTAATGAAAAAGTTAACAGCCACAACTCAGCTCTGAAGCAACCTTCTTTTTGTAATAAGAGTACGTAAGATGCCCTAGTCTGGCTTCTGAGAACTGTTTTGGGAAAAGAGACTCCTTACCTGTCACACTGGTGTCCTGCCATCCTCCAGAAGCAGTGACTGGGATAGTACAAAATGTCAGTCTTACAGAGTGCTCAGATCTCATGACAGGTGAAGATGGGGTGTCCCAGTTACACAAGGGAACTTACCTGGATGATTCTTCTACAAACCAACACAGTTATCAAGCCTTCATTAGAATCTCCACACAGGGGCACCTGGGTGGCTCAGTAGATGGAACATCCAACTCTTGATTTCAACTCAGGTCATGGTCAGCAGGGAGTCTACTTAAAATTCTCTCTCTCCCTCTCCCTCTGCCCCTCCCCTGATCCCTTCCCCAGCCCCTCTCTCCCAAATAAATAAATAAATCTTTAAAAAAAGAATCTCCACACAAAGTTCACCAGCCTCAACCTTTCTGGGCTACTAAATGATCCTATGACCACATAGAAGAGCTCACGTGCTTAAAACCCAAAATCCAATATCCTTCCCCTACTTCTATCCTCTTAAAGCTTTTACCCAGTTCCTGCCTTTTACTTCAATAATAGGTCTTTACTGGCAATCAGAAAATGACCGATAGCTTGACAGAAAAAGTTGATCACTCAAAAAAGTGTGTACCAATAACCTCCACTACTGACTATGATGAGAAAACTGGGATCAGATTTATCTACCTGCCTCAAACAACCAGAAAACCAGAAAAAAAATTTTTTTTCTGCCTTTGAAAATGACTTAGTCACAGGTAGCACATGACTGTGAGTCTTAAGAGAATAAAAAATAAATGAGATTGTCTTCAGGCTACTGTTCAGGGAAGGTGAACACAACTAAAGCTGATGGTCTTGCTGAGTTAAAGACATAGAAATTGGATTTCAGGGAAATAGCGCGGCTAGAGTTTACAAGGAAGAATATGGTAGAAGAGCTATTCACAGAGAGAGATCCAGAGATCTAAGACAGGTCCCCTAGAGTCTTTGACTGAGTACCATTTTGAGTATGCATGAGAGAAGTCTACCTGAAATTGAGAAAAGAACCACCAGAAAGCAGTAGATAGACCAATGTCTGGACATCAAATAAGGATAAGAATAATCAAAGAATTATAAGCTGCTTCTTTTTTTAAAAAAAGATTTTATTTACTTATTTGACAGAGAGAGAGTGAGAGAGAGGGAACACAAGCAGGGGTAGCAGGAGAGGGAGAAGCAGGCTCCCCGCTGAGTGGGAAGCCTGAGTCTCGATCCCAGAACCCTGGGATCATGACCTGAGCCAAGGGCAGACACTTAACGACTGAGCCACCCAGGCGCCCCCCCCCCCCGCAAGCTGATTCTTTAAAAAGACCAGTAAGATTGATGAGCCTTAAGTCTTGAACTGTCCGATGCTTCCACAGACCACATGGGACTACTGAGCAATTAAAATGTGGTTAATATAAAATAAAATATGTCATAAGTGTAAAGCATATATAGGATTTTAAAGACTAGAAAAATAAAATAGGAGAAAATTTTTATTTCCTTAGGTAAATAAAGACATCTGAGGACACAAAAACCACAAACCAAAAAAGAAAAAAATGATAAAATAGATATTATAAAGTTTTTAAAATCTGCTCTTCAAAAACAATTGCTACAAACATATAAAGTTAAACAGCAGACTAGGAGAAATGGTTGCAAAGTATAACTGATAAAAGACTTGAATCTAACAATTATTAGAACACAATAAAAGGCGAACAGCACAATTTAAAAATGGGCAAAAGATTTGAAGTCACTTCACCAAACATATATGCATGTGTATCAGCATGTTAAAAGATACTCAACATCACTAGTGAACAGAGAAATGGAAGTTAAAACCACAGTGAAATACCTAGACACACCCACTGACGTGGCCACATGGAAAAGACCTAAAAGATAAAGCACTGGGGAGGATGGGAGGCAACTGAAACTTTCCTCCACTGCTGATGGGAAAACAGCACGGCAGCCACTTTGGAAAACCATTTTGACGGCGTCTTATAAAATTAAGCAAACATTTACCAACACAGCAACCATTCCACCCTTAGATTCATACAAAAGAAAGGGAAATGCAAATGCACGTAAAGACCTATATGGGAATGTTTAAAGCAAGAGCTCTTCAAAAGGGGAACCCTCTTACACTGTTGGTGGGAATGCAAACTGGTACAGCCATTTGGAAAACAGTATGGAAGTTCCTCAAAAACTTAAAAATAGAATTACCCTAGAGTTGACCCAGCAATTGCGCTACTAAGTATTTATCCAAAGGATACAAAAATAATGATTCAAAGGGACACCTGCACCCCAATGTTTATAGCAGCAATATCCACAATAGCCAAACTATGGAAAGAGCCCAGATCTCCATCAGCAAATGAATGGATCAAGAAGATGTGGTATAGATATACAATGGAATATTACTCAGCCGTCAAAAGGAATGAAATCTTGCCATTTGCAACCATGTGGATGGAACTAGGGGGTATTATGCTAAGCAAAATAAGTCAGTCAGAGAAAGACAAATACCATATGACTTCATTCATATGTGGAATTTAAGAAACAAAACACATGACCATGGGGAAAGGAAAGAAAAATAAAATATAAAATAAAGTAAGGTAAAAACAGAGAGGGAGGTAAACCATAGGAGACTCTTAACTATAGGGAACAAACTGAGGGTTGCTAGAGGAGAGGTGGGTGGGGGGAAGGGGTAACTGGGTGATGGGCATTAAGGAGGGCACTTGATGTAATGAGCACTGGGTATTACATGCAATTGATGAATCACTAAAGTCTACCTCTGACACTAATAATACATTATATGTTAACTAAATTTAATTTAAATTAAAAAAAAATTTTTTTAAAGTAATAGCTCTTCAGCCAAAATCCCCCAGGAAGATGCCTATTGTTGAACAGGTTGGGTTTATTTCTCAGTGCAGCAAAGGAGAACACATATCATGGGGAAGTGTAGGGAATCTCAGTAAGAGGGTATTAGAATGAAACTATTATAGGATTCAGACTCTGGTTAGGTGATTTGAGAGGCACCAGAAGGAAGTGGAGGTTGACTCTAGATTGAGGGTGTCCAAATGAAGGTAATTCTATGATTATCTGGACAATAAACCTATAGGGAGGGCAGAGGGACATATAGCTATAATTAGTAAAGAAGCAGTAGTCATGTTGGTGGGAATGCAAGCTGGTGCAGCCACTCTGGAAAACAGTATGGAGGTTCCTCAAAAACTTGAAAATAGAGCTACCATACCACCCAGCAATTGCACTACTGGGTATTTACCCCAAAAATACAAATGTAGGGATCTGAAGGGGTACGTGCACCCTGATGTTTATAGCAGCAATGTCCACAATAGCCAAACTGTGGAAAGAGCCAAGATGTCCATCGAAAGACGAATGGATAAAGAAGATGTGGTGTGTATATATATATATATATA
>NW_027397075.1:50076300-50157931 GCF_003265705.2 Callorhinus ursinus | reverse complement strand
TATATATATATATATATGCAATGGAATATTATGCAGCCATCAAAAGGAATGAAATCTTGCCATTTGCAACGACGTGGATAGAACTGCAGAGTGTTATGCTGAGCAGAATAAGTCAATCAGAGAAAGACATGTATCATATGACCTCACTGATATGAGGAATTCTTAATCTCAGGAAACAAACTGAGGGTTGCTGGAGTGGTGGGGGGTGGGAGGGATGGGGTGGCTGGGTGATAGACATTGGGGAAGGTATGTGCTATGGTGAGCTCTGTGAATTGTGTAAGACTGTTGAATCACAGACTTGTACCTCTGAAACAAATAATACATGATATGTTAAAAAAAAAAAGAAGAAGAAGATAGCAGGAAGGGAAGAATGAAGGGGGGGAAATCGGAGGGGGAGATGAACCATGAGTGACTATAGACTCCGAGAAACAAACTGAGGGTTCTAGAGGGGAAGGGGGTGGGGGGATGGGTTAGCCTGATGATGGGCATTAAAGAGGGCACGTTCCGCATGGAGCACCAGGTGTTATACGCAAACAATGAATCATGGAACACTATATCAGAAACTAATGATGTAATGTATGGTGATTAACATAACATAACAATAAAAAAATTTAATAAAAAAATTTATTAAGAAGCAGTAGTCACTCATTTGTCCAAGAAGGGGAATGATTAGAATTCGGAGGTAGCAAATAAGAATAATTTTGTCTGGGGGTGCCTGGTGGCTCAGTTGGTAAAGCGTCTGGCTCAGGTCATGATCTCAGCGTCCTGGGATCGAGCCCTGCTCAGCAGGGAGTCTGCCTGTCCCTCGCCCCCTACCTCTGCCCCTGCTGGTGCTCACTCTCTCTCTCACTCTCTCTCTCAAATAAATGAACAAATCTTTTCTCTAAAAAAGAAAATTTTTGTCTGTACTTAGACAAAATTATGAAGCAGGCTTGCTTTGTCTATGTTATCATGGTCTCAAAATAACCTTGTCTGAGATTTTTATTTTGTGAGATTGTTTACATCCTATGGGACAATAGCATGACCTAGCTGTGAGCGCCAGGCCTCAAAGGTCAGGGGATTCTCTTTTGTGTTTGTTTGTTTCTTTCTCAGTCAAAAACTGGAAACAATCCAGTGTCCATCAAGATGAATAAGCAAATTGTGGGTTATCTATCTAATTGAGTACTCTTCAACAATTTAAAAAATGAACTTCTACTATATGCAACAACATGGGTAAATCTCAGAAGTAAAAGAAACCAGACACAAAAGTCTATTTACTATGTGATTCCATTTATATGAAATTCTAGAAAAAGCAAAACAATGGCAGCAAAGAGCTGATCACTTGACAGATGCTGGGGACAGACGCAGGTATTGACATCCAAAGGGCAGGAAGGAACTTTGGGGATATGGTCTATGTCACGATTGTAGGGTGATTTTGAGTATAAACGCGTGTCAAACTTCATCAAATTGTACTCTTAAAACCGATGGTTTTTATTAAATGTGAAATTTACCTCTATAATCCTGATTTAAAAACAAAAATCTTTACACTCCTTTTGGGGTCAAAATGGTTCCATTCTTAGCCACACACCAGCCTATCTCCTGCGTCGAGAGTCAAGTGAAAATATTTCCATTCCCTGCGATTATTTAACTTCCCCCAAGAGCAGACAAAAGATTTCTAAAACGGGGGGAAAAGGATGATTTCTTAGTGGATTACCCCAATTAGCCACTGGTCAAGGGACACCAGGCTACTTTCCCTTCCCCAGAACTGACCCTGTCGGTGGCCCCAACATCCCAATTTTCAGTCATAGTAAGATCTGAAGATACGAAGGTCAGCAAACAAAACACTGGCAGATCACGTCCTCTCTCTCAACCTCAGTTCTTACCCTATACAAAGGGAGAGGGGTGGAAGTGAGGATTTCTCAGGGCACTTATAGCTCAGAAATATTTACTATATGAGTTATATTCGCAAGGTTCACTTTAGGTTAAAACTCTCCTCTGATAGTCTGTATGCATTTTGCGTGTGCGCGCATGTTGTTAGTATTGCGGGCTGGAATGAACAGGTACACGAGATGAGTAGGTGTGACAGAGGTGGTGGATTGTTTCATCTAGCTAAAATAGCAGCACTCAATGATTTATGAGGAGTCTCAAGAATGTGTAATGCTTATTAGTTTAATAAAAATGGTTATTGCTTATAATAATGGAAACTACCTAATAAAAATAAGATGAAAATATCCTTAAAGTAATAATTTGTTTCCAGCTCCGATTCTTCTTACATAAATTCTTTCAAACTCTGTTGAGTTTCTAACACCAGTGCTACCCTCTGGCCCCACAAGAGGGACCTATACTGCGGGCCCCACACTTTAAAGGGTTCCTTTTTGTCTTACTCCCCCAACTGCTCCCCACCCCCATGGAGTCAAGAAGAGTTGTCTACCCAGAGTGTACATTTCCTCTAAGCCCATCCATCTTGACCACACTCAGAGACTCAGAGTACCCAGACCCCTTCACCAGTTCCCAGCCCAATCAGCCCGGAGTTCACTTCTAGGACCTAGGTAAGCCTCTTCCACAAGTTGTCTGTTTACCCATGCCTCACGTTGAGGAGAGAAGAGAGGTTTGGTGGTAAAGATTGGACAGACCTTGGGTGTGCAGACTATGATGTCCATATGAGGGCTCACGAGGGCCTCTGCAGTGCAAATCCGAGCCAGTGGGGGAAAGCAAAGGGAAGGCCACACGTCAGAGCATTCCCATGCTCTTATGCTACCATGTTCAAGAACAGAATTCTGAAAAGGTTGAAGCATTCTAAATGTCAACCAATGTTCAGGTTATAACTTAGATATAATCATCACTGTAGACACTTAGAACATATTTATTAACTTGATTTAGAATGTTTAAATACATAGGCATGTGAGCCTCCATTTGGTACTTTTGCCCTAGGGTCCTGAAAACCTAAGGATCCTGAACCCATAGAGAGGTTGAGGAGTGTTTATTCACTATAAGGCAATACCTCAGACTGTGCTAACACAGAAATGTCTGAAGGTACACCATCTGGATTCAGTGATGCCTGCCGTATTCTTGGCTGGGAGAATCTAGACCATCATCCTCAGTGCTCTGAATCCCTCCCATTGATCATTCCACTTAATTTAAAACAAAACTAATAAATGGAAGGATTCTCATTATAAACCTTGATTAGTGGTATATTTAATATATATTGACCTTAATTTGCTACCACAGAGATTAGTTTAGGAGAAAGCCAAGTCTAGCATGAAGGGATTAGGGAAGGGGAGATGTTTTAAAATGAGTTTAAAAAAAAAAAAAACTATTAAAAGTAATTTTGAGCTATACCAGTGAAATTGCTAGCCAGGGAAGGGGGTGAATCAAAACAGAAAATAAGCAGATAATGAAGTACTTGGAGAGTGTGTGGGACACATTACCCACAAATAGAAAAAAAACATATATGGGAAAAATAATGGTGAGACTTATTTAGCTATGTAAGGTCAGCCCGATTAGTTTTCAGGCTTTCCACTGGAGGTGCATGTGGGGCGGGGGGAGTGATGGTGGGTGTATGAGTGTGGGTGTCCCTACACACAGGAGAAGGGTGGCTTCTTTTGCTAATACTTACCATGCAACAAATGAACGCTGTTACTCCTTAAAGGGAGAAAGTCCCTGTAAATAGCCCTTTGTTTTTTGCAGAAAGTGACCCATCAGATATCCCCCATGGTAATCATGTCTTCATCAAGCTTCTTCATTGAGGAAAAAACAAAATCTCAGAAGATACTCAATCTCCCCAAGAACTTCTGGTGTCATCGATTTGCCTTCAGAGTCCTACAAGGTTAGGACCAGCATAGGCAAAGGTCTTTCTTGATCAGGGAGAGTTTACAATTAACTGTGGGATTGACAGGTGTCCAGAATACCTAGTAATCTTGACATTTTGTTGTCAAAATAGATGTATTGGAAAGGTATGTGGATTTAAGAGACCTGTCCACATGGTGTCTGCTTATCTCACAGGAGGAGTCATTTATACAATCTATGATTGGGTTTCCAAAGTTCTTAAACCACAAGACAAAGACCCACTCAGATTCCATAAACCAGTACCAGAAACCCGCAGGCTGGGAGCAAGTCCCTGGCTGGGGAAGATCAGAGAAAGCAGACATAAAGGCTGAAAAGCTGAGAAATCCCATGTTCCACCAAACTCATGAAGCATTTAAAAAAACATGACATATCTCATTAAGAACGACTTTAATTTGATGGCTATAAGATTCTGTGAAATGATATTTGTTCACTCAACTGTGGGTATAATATCGCAGGAAAGCACCAGGCTGGAATCAGGTGACTCAGCCCCATCCAGCTGAGCAAGCCACTTCTGTTCCTCATGCCCCACCACCTACTTAGCGTTAATGCTAGGTGACACTGAAATGTGTAGCAGCCACTGAAAAATGAGAGAAACAAGAATAGCTGTTGATAATGACACATTCCACACAGTATACACTAGAGTAGATATATCTAAAATTATCTTAAAGGACCTCTGATTTCCAAGGTAGTGTAAAGTTAAAGGATGAGCAATGGAAACACAGAACAAAGAGAAACAGAACCATCCATATGAGCATTGTCCAGGGGAGAGAGTGCTCCGAAGGCTTCCATGAAGGTTGGATCCCTGGTAGTTATACTTCTATTCTAAACATGGGAGGAAGCACTAGGCAATATTAAACATTTAAACCACATAGTTGTTGCCTCTTTCTGAGGCTAACCTCCACAAGAACATGTCTAATTGGAGATGGCGTCCTACATAGCTTGTCCAGCAAGAGAGACTGTGCTTGCCAGAGAATGCAAGTGCAGTGTTAACTTCCATGTTCTAGTTCTCATTGTGCCCTGAGAAAAATTATTGTATGCCTTAGTCTCTTGTGAAGGTATTCTGACTCTGCCACTTAGTCTTGGGGTATCCTTGAGCCAACTACCTTCCTCTAAACCTCACTTTCTCCCTGTATAAAATGGTAAATATAGTCTCCCTATTGTCCTGGGATTGTTGTGAGGGTTTAGAGATTAGAGCAGGTGAAAGCACTTAGTACATGGCTGGGCACATAGTGACATAGTGCTGTCCAATAAATATCAGCTGGGACCGTTGCTGTGTTCCTGTCCCTCACTCTTTCTCTTCTGCCTGTTTTTTATCTCTCCACCCATCTGCTCCCATATACTCACTCACCTACCCCACCAGTCAGCCAATCACTCTGTCACTGAGTAGTCATTTGCCATGCACCAAAGTATATTTAGGGATGAGGCCCTGGGCTGGATGCTGAAGCTACAAAGAGAAATAGTACCCAGATCACCTTGTCAAGGGCTCATTCCCTCCTCGGCACTGGATTCTGCCATCTCCTACCATGATGAAGGACACACGATGGGTGCACTTGTATTGAACATTCATATATTATTATCAATGCTGAGTATCAGTCTCCCTGTTGAACTCTAGGAAACTGGTAAATGTGAACTTGAACCTATAAAGCTGAGGGGTAGTCTCTAGACGTCATTGAATTTACCAGTCTTATTAGGTCTCTTAGAAGCCAAGCCTCCCTTGGGAACATCACTCTGCATTTCCTTTTACTCTGATTTCCCTTTTATTATTTTCATATTATGTGATATGGTGATTCGAGATGTTGGCACATAATAACATCTAGAATATTCGAAGATTTGGTGCTGGCACCCTTGGGCCAGACTGTCCAAATCCTATGTGCGACATTTACCTGGGTCTCATGATACACTATATTATTGCCCTTGAGTAAATTTGCCCTTACTACTATTTTCATTCCTCCCCCTCCAGGTAGCTAGAAACCATAAAACAGCATCTATTCACTTAAACGTATTGTGGTGACTGAGTTCGCGCATTTGTCTTCCTGTGAAAATATTAACATACTCAGAAGTCCTTGAAGAAAATTGCTCCAGTGGTCACAACCTTTACTCTTGTTCCTAGAATCTCTGAAAGACAGGGTGGGAAGGGTTTTTTGCAACTCTAAATGGATTTGAAAAACCCAGAGAAGGAAATTATCTGTTTCTATGGAGAGCCAGGGTGACATGACAGATAATTAGCAGGACAACCTGCTTCTCTGAAATGGGAAGCTTAGCCATAGCCAGGACTTAAAGCCCCCAGCCCTTCTTATATCCCCTAGTGAATTCCTTCTCTGCAAACAGCCAGCTCTGCCTGCTGACAGTGACTTTCACCTTGAATCCTTCAAAGTCACCTTTCTTTGAAAATCCCTTCGCTATGAAGCAGAATAGCAATAGCTTTGGCATTGTGACTATAGTTCGCAGGGTATGTTGAGGGGGGAAGTGTGCGGAACCCCAGAAGGACTGACCTGTCCACCAGAATCATGCTTTGAATACGGATGTGCCTCACATACTGCCTTTCTTGATGTGCATCTTCTCATTTTCCGCTTTAAAACGCAGAGTACAAGAGGGTGGAGAATTCCCCAGATGCCTATTTGAGGAAAGAGACAGTTTGGGTTGAAGTGGGAAAAATGCTTCTCCCTCTGGCATGTTAGGCGAAATTATTTTTGTGTTGACGTGCAGTGATGCTTTGTGTAAGAGGAAAGTGGGAAAAGGTGATGTACAAGGGGATAGTCTAGCAGAGGCAAGTTAGTGTATTTCCTGAGACTCGAGCTGACTGCTACCAAATTCTAAGGGTGTTAGAATTCATAATCCATAAATGTTCCCTTGAACATCTTTAAAAGCTTATTTTTAAAACATGACTCTCAATAAATTAGCATAGACGGGAGATCCTCCTGTAGCTTTCTTTTCCAGGAAGTGGTCATTTCACTTAACTTTCCCATAGTTTTTTTTTATCTACATCTTATCCAGCTAGTTATCAGGCTCCGCCCCCCCCCCATGAGGCTTCCAGCTCCACCGGAAGTTTACAGGAGAGCCCCAGGGCACCCTGGGTTGGGAGAACCGAGAGAACAGCAAAGATGGAGAAGTAGAGGAGCACCAGCATCTGCGTCAGATGCCGCGGAAGTAGCTCCCCTCGTGTCGCCTCCGAAGATAGAACTCAAGCTGATTCTCTCGACCAGTTCACAATCCCGTTTTCTTCCTTGTGCAGTCTCCTTCCAGAAGTGACAAACTGGAGATTGCCAGTGTGTCATTTCCTTTCTCCATATGCTTTAGAACGTCTCACTCCACCAAGAGAGCATGGAACCAATGTAGTTGGGATGACGAAAAGTGACATGCAGCAGATCAGGCAAAGAATTGGCGCTATCCAGACGTGCGTTCTATAAGCGAGCCAGGAGCGCGGAGGGCTTAGTCTCTGGCGGGCACAGAGCTGAGTGCTATAAGTAGGGCCAGCCATCACTTTCTTCCATTCTTCTCTCGCCCTTTTTTTTTTCTTCCTACTCTCTTATCTCGGTAACCGGTGTGTGTCAAACATGGAACAAACACATAATGTATTATTTCATTGGAGTATCCCCAAACCCTGTAAGTGCTATGATTTTTGCCATCGTCATCACCATGGAGAGATTTATCAGCTCGTACAATTAGGTGGAAGAGTTCGGATCTGAACCCAAGTGGTCTGCTGCAAAGCTCACACACTAACACCACTCTCCATCTTTTGCACCCATTTACCTGAACTCTGTTGAGTGGGCTGAGGCATGGGCACACCAGAGCACTTTAATTATTCTAGAAGATGTAGGGGGGTTAAAAAAAAAGTATTGGGTTTGGTTCTGATAAACTAGAGGGAAGTTAGCTGAATTTCAGCATGAAAAATATGTTAGCTATCAAAAAGGACTTCTTGAAGGCAAGGCTTATCTTAAATTTCCGTTCCATTATCTTTTGGGATCAAAATAAGTTACGAGGAACAGAACATGTAGACCTCTGTTTTCAGAGTTGTTTGGGCAGTATTCCTAAAGCAGAAAATAGATGACCTGCATAGAATCTTTCCACACACATTAAATTATCGGCGAATGAATTCCTGGTAGTAGCTGTTTCCGGCTCTCTCCTTCCACAGCATGTGCAGGGAAGGACTCCCTTGGCCCATTAGTTCACCACTCTTTCTCATCTATCTCTTTGCTTTTTGTTGACTGAGAATTCTTAAAAGAATAACTTCCTCTAAGTGCCAGCTCGCAGATCAATCGGCAGCAACTGCCTCTCTTGCTGAACAAGAAGGACCAGCAAGTCAAGAAATGCCAGGATGCATTCTCCATGTCTGCCGGGGACCGAGGACAGGTGCAGCTGCCGGCCATTCCGAGCCGTACTGAGCCGTGCTGAGCCCCCAGTGCCCCCTTCAGAATGCGCAGGGGACAGAAGGCGGTGGGGCGGGCACTGGGCTGAGGCAGGGCTGGAGGTGGCCGGAGGGGCTGGTGGAGGGTTGGGACAACGGCTTCTGGAATCAGACCCCCTCAGGTTGCAGTTCTCCTGAGTCACAGATTAGCTGTGTGATCCAGGATAAATTATTTAAGCTTTCCTTTCCGACTCTTAGTGTCCACATCTTAAAGGAGGGTCCACTTATATCTACAAAAGAAAATATGCAGTTGAAAGTGCTTATTTTTATTGTTTTTTAAAAGAAACTTCTTTGCCTGATTTTTTTAAAAGATGTTATGTATTTATTTGTCAGAGAGAGAGAGCACAAGCAGGGGGAGCGGCAGGCAAAGGGAGAAGCAGACTCCCTGCTGAGCGAGGAGCCTGGTGCCGGGCTGGATCCCAGGACCCCGAGATCATGACCTGAGCCAAAGGCAGAAGCTCAACCAACTGAGGCACCCAGGTGTCCCTTCCTTGCCTGATTTTTAACCATAATCCGAACTCACTTTACTTTTCTCTACCTACTCCTAAACTACTCTCTCTGTTAATAGTCAAACTGGATATTCAAAGTCTTTGCTATCTTTTGGTTTAATCTAGAATGTACCTCTTATTGCACAAAATCCCCTCCTGAAGACTTTTACTGATCATCCCAACATTTAATTCCTATATCATCCAAGAAAATTTCTCCCAAATATTCAAATCTATTTCTTCTTTAAATTTCAAAAGCACACAAGATGCTTTGTAATCTGACCCCTACCTACCCACTTCCCCAGTCTCATCTCTTGCTATATACCTCCCAGTTTAGTCTTCAGAAATACCTACTTATAGTTCCAGAAGTCACCATATTATTTTATGTGTCTGTTTTTCGGAAATGACACATTTGTCTAAAATGCTTGTCCCCCTAATGGACTCCTGCTCATCCTTCAAAATCCTATGGAGAGGTCACTTCCTCTATGTAAAGTATTCTCTGATGCCCTTTCTGTCTGGCCCACCAGAATTCATCACCCATATTTCTACATTAATTCAACAACTTGTACATTTGTTATTATTGCTTTCATCATGTGATATTTTAAATCACTGCTTTACATGTGTTCGGATATGAACTACTTAAGGGTAGGAATTATGTGGTGTATATTTTACATGCTCAGGCACTACCAAAGTGCCTGGCATGTAGTAAGAAAGCGCTTAAAAATACTTGAAGGGCTGAACTAAATATCACATATAGTCTAATTGCACTATTTTGCATTTGATGATATGTTCTGCTGATGGTATGTTCTGTTGTTATGTCTATCTGTCTAGACTTCTTGGCAGACTGTAAGTACTTTGGAGACAGAAGAGACTTGGTTCACTCAGTGTCTCCCACAGGGCTGAACGTTTACTGGATAATCATTTATCAGGTGGGACAATGCAGGAGAGAAGAGGGTGGGATAAATGTACAACAGGAAGTGAGTGGCTCCCTAGAGCTCACAGGTATGAGGCTGGCAATGACCCTTCCGACCACACAAGAAAAGCATATGGGGCTGACCACACACCTACCCTCTAAAGAGAGCCTGGAAGTCTTATTTGTAGGGTGGAATGTGAATAGAGAGAAAGTCCAAGTTCTGAAGTTGAGTTCAATTGTTATAAACTCTCCACAGCTCCTTCCTAAAGGCCCCTGGATAGCACTCTCTGGAAAGGTATTTGGCTGTCAGTTATCACACATATTTTGCAAGTGCTAATAGTTCTGTGGCAGAATAAGAAGGCAGAAGGAAGAAAAAGAAAAACAAAGAAAAGGGAGAAAGAGAGAGAGACAGGAGCTGGTTTGAAGGGATTTTATCTAATTTCATTTTAATTAGATCCTTTTTCTAACTGAGTTTCTAATTTTTCAATTAGCAATTAGCAGCTGCAACTCATTCTGAGCATCACGAGGTGCCAAAGACACTAATTACACCACAGGAGTAGGAGGCTGGAAATGAGAAATAAAATTATCCATGAATGTTATTAGAAGAAAGGAATGATTACTCTCCGTAATAATATACTGATGTGAGCCTAATTAGATTGAAGGATTCAGAGGGAAAAAATGAGATTTAAAAATGGATTACATTTAGATGCCTCGAGGTCATAACTTTGCTATAAATATTGCTTTAGAACATCTCACTTGAAAACAGGTTTGCAAGCCTGATAATGCTCATGTCAGATTGTTCAGAATGACCCACATCTCTTGGATACAATAACCCAAAACATCAATGACTTCTGAAATGCCAGTACTCTTCCTGTAAAATGTGTGTTTGAGATTTCAAAAACAAACACTCATACACATGCACATACATAAACAAAGCCATAAAACTCATACGCAGGCACAGGGAGATACCAAAGCAAAGATGCCATTTTTGGCGTTCCGAATCGGGGGTGGAGTTTTCAGCCAGAGAATGGAAAAGTTGTCCGGCTGGAGTTTCCAATCTGTTGGTCCGATTCATTTCCTTTCTCCTTTGACAGTGTCGAGCCTGTGTTCCAGAGAAAGGAGTGCTACAAGCTGATGGCTCCTCCATATCTACAAGCTGCTAGTGTGAAAAAAACATTCCAGTAAAGTAGAACGTAGCTTTCCATGAACAAAGCAGCCATACAGACCATCCATATTCTCAGAGAAGAGCTAATGTTCTGGCTAAGGATACAAGGAATCCAAAGATGATACTGATCCTTAAGAGTCATTCCTAATTAGCTTCGGAGTAATCTCCCAGACTCCCCGAGGCCATAGAGTGGCCAACCGTGGCGTTAGTGGACTCTGACAGAGCCACTGTCCCTTCCCCTCTTCAAGGGCCGCGCCAGTGATGACCAGTCTGAGCAAACATTCTCACTACCTCTATGGCCCTCAGTTGCCTCCACACAGGAGATAAGAATGCCTCCCCTCCCCATCGCTGTCCTTGAGACAGAAGTGACAAATTTTGGAAGGAAAGCAGAAAATTCGATGAGCAGGTTAAGTCTACACATCCACCTCACCTTCCAGTCAACTTCTTGAAACTCTTGCTTCTGTCCCCTTGACTCTTCTCTTTCTCTTCCTAGAGTTTCTCAACTTCCAATGGCTTTTCCTCTTTCCTAATGATTTCAAAATGCCTTGACACCTCCTGTGCTCTAGCCTGGCAATTTTTTACCATGTAAGTGGCACTTTTCGCTGTAGGTCTAATCAACGCTTTAAAATCAACATTGGCAGGATGGATCACATTTATTATGCTCTCCATCCCCACCCCAAGGGGCCCGCATTCTAGATTCTGTCAACGGCATGGCCATCCTCCCAGGAACTAATGCTGGAATCCTTGAAGTAAGCTGATCCCTCCTTTCCCTTTTCCCCAGCTCTTCCTTGGCATTTCCATCAGCCCTGTGTATCCCGCCTCACTAACTCTCCCGTGATGCCTCTTTTCTTCGATCCAGTGCCCTTGCATTGACATCCCTTATTTCTTACCACAATGTCCTAACCACTTCCCCCTGACAAATCCTTCTACTCTATGCTCTCTGTTTCATCTTTCTACAAAACTGGCTAAAATATGGAATTCTCCACTAGAACTTGTCGGCAGTTGCTCTTGCTTTGGGAAAAAAACCTCAAATTCCTAAGCCTTCATGTGCTTGCTCCAGCCCACGTTTTGGTTATAATATTTTCCTCTTCTATTTCAATATTCTATGCTATGGGAGACTAATTATGGGTTCGATGCCTTGCTTGTTCTGTATCCTTTAATTGATATCCCCCATATCTATTTCCAGAAAGTCAAATCCTACTTATTCCGCAAGATCCAGCTCAAATAGCGATAATATTCCTAATCCTCCTTTGCATGTATATAGGGCTTTTAATTTTCAAAGCAAGTCCACATCCATATGGTTTATGTGAGCCCCACAACAGCTCCCAGGGAGGCAGGATGGATAGGCGTTATTAATCCTTTTCTACAGAGGAGGAAACTGAGACACAGGGCAGGATAGGTGAATTGCCTGGTAATCAACTGTAGACCAGATGCAGACCCACTGATTTTCAGCGGATGCTTTTCTCTTTGAGAACTGGCAAGGCTCAGAGCGTGCTTGCTTTTGCTTTCCAATCGCTCGGATGGAGTCTTGCACTAAAACAACTGCTCTCCTGATGGAACCTGGAAAAATTGATGAGCTCCCATGCCTTGACCCACCTATCTGTCTTTATATATCTCACCACATTTGCCACTAATTATATTTCTCTTTATAATCTGAGCTCTCCAGTTAAGTAATGTAATTGATCACTCCTGAAAAATATCACTAATTCCAAAATGGCCCAGAAGTATTTTGTCATGCTGTTTCCTTTTCCATTTCTCCACGCCTGGTGTTAGAATTATTAAAATGTCACGTGCATCAGAGAAAAAAAGAAAAGAAAAGAAAAACACCAATACTAAGAGCCTAGAAATGTAGTGTCTGTATGTGTCAAAGAAAGAGTTAGGGGGTAAATTTGGTATTTTATTTTCTTTTTAAGACAGAAAGGGAAAAATTTAATTGAAAATACAAAGTAACAAAGGGACAGAACTCCCCCTTAATCTGAAGCTTCCAAGGGATATCGCATTTGCAACAGAGAAGGTGGGGTGTGGCCCTTAAGCTGTAAACTCATTGGTTCTGTCATTGCTAACAGGTTGTGATGGCTCGGTCAATGAGCAGAAAGGCAAGATGGAGGTGGGACCGTGCTGGACTGGGAGGGGAGGAGGGTTCATATTGGAATGTTCCTTGTCCTAATATATAACTTAAGCTACTCTTCTCTTTTGTTTCCTTCAGGAAGGTAAAGCCAAAGAAGAATGACCCCCTCCGGCTCACATGGAGCGGATGGTTCCAACGGGAACTCATGCTTTACTGTTGGACTACTCTGCCCCCACCGACCTGCAGGATGTCACCTTATCCATTCTCCAGAGTAAGGGAAAGAGCATGGCTCTAGAGTCATCCAGATCTTGGTTCAAATCCAGACTCTACTGCTTATATACCGAAGAATACTAATTTGTATTTTAAATAACTGTTTTAAGGACTAAATTAGATGAAATCGTGCCAAGCACATTCCCTGGTAAAGACGAAGGAACCCCTTTTGTGAGCATTCCTTTACCTTATATACAAGGCAGAATCATATAAAGGAAAGAACATAAAATCTTACATTGAAAAAGAAAATCAGGTTTGAATCCCAGTTATGCCTCTCAGGAGCTGTGTGACTTTACACAAGTCAACAACGTCTCTGAACTTTAATTTCCTCTGTAAAATTGGGATTCTGTGGTTGCATATCCTTCAAGGTTGTTATATGAATCACATCAAATGTGACACTAGATATGGAAATACTTTTTAAAATATAAAGCATTATACAGATATTTTAAATATTGTATAAATCTCATCTAAACCTAGATGTAAGCATATATGTGTGTATATATAAATTTTCATACATGCATGTATGTATGTATGTATGTGTGTGTGTACATATGTAAATTGTGTGTATGTGTTTATGTTGCATAATATCCTTAAAAGAACCTAACCTCTCTCCTCCACACACCAGGCCTCGGTCCTATCTTTACCCAGGTAGGAAAATGCCTTGGAAAACCTCAAACCAGCTCAAGAGATGACCATCAGTTAACGCAAAGAAATGACAAAATGGCACTTCATGTTCCTCTTGTTTGTGAGCGAGGGCGGAGGAGGAAGAAGTCTTTCATCTTCTGAGTTGGGCAGTAATGGGCAGCGGGGAGAAGCTCTCTGATTTCCAGGATGAACAGTTCAGTCAGAGTACAAGCAGGGATGGTTTTCTAATGCAGCATGGGAAGGAGCAAGTGGCCTGCCCCACAGGATAGGGACAGCAAAACTGAGGCCATCCTCCTGCTATTGATTTCCATTTCCGTTTGCTGTTCTGAAATTTGGAGAGCTACAACCCTCCAGAAAGACCGGTTCAGCTTCTTGCCCAGAGACGGTGTCCCAGGGGTGGGGGTAATGAGAGGCAGCCTCTACTCTGTAACTCAGGGAATCTCAAAACCTGCTCTCCCCCCGCCTCCCCCCTCCTCCCCCCTCCTTCCCCTCTTTGCCCCTTTCTCTCCCCTCCTCCGCCTTCCCCCTCCCTTATTCTCCCCCTCTGCCTTCTCACCCCTCCCCCCACCGCCGCTTTCCTTCTCGCTCCCGCTCCCCCTCCTCCTGTCCCTCCTCCTCCTGCTGCCAGTTGCCTAAGGGGAGGGATCTTGGCTCTCCCCGCTAAATTACCAGGGGTGGACAGGAAAAGCTAAGAGATGGGGGAGGCGGGAGGAGGCCTGAGGCCTTTCCTTGTCTCCTCAGCCTTCCCGGGTCCTGGGTCCTGGGCTGAGGCAGACGGCCTGGCCTGCTGGACTTGTGACAACGATCCGGGCCTGGAGCTCGGGGGCGGGCAGCTGTCCAGGGCAGGCCAGACTTTTGAACATCTCGTCAGAGCCTTCCTTGTCTCACGGCCGCCACCCCAAAGCTAACACCCCTTTGTCTCCAGCTGGTTCTTGGCCCCCTAGTGTTCTCATGGGTGATTTTATTCTCCCCCAAATGGGGGGAGTAACTCAGAGCTGGGCTCTTGTCCAGCTGGTCCAGCACCAGCTTTCTCCTCCCTGGGCAGTTTGCTCCTCTTCGAGAGGATTCTCCCTGGGGCGGCCTTCCCTCTCTCCATCTGGTGCTGCGTGCCCCGCTGGGTGGGGCCTGCAGGCCTGGAGCTGGCCGGGCAGGGCAGCCAGCAAGCCGCGAAGCCTTTCCAGCAGTGAACTGGGAATCCAGACTGCTAGGTTTCTCTGCTAGTCTGTGTCAGAGGGAGAAAACACCTAGAGGGACTTAAAAATATTCAGGAAAAGAAAAAGCAAACGCACAGCATGAGACAGCTTTGTCCAGCCAGCACTTTTGCTAGCAATAAATCTGCTTTTTTTCTTTTTAAAGATTTTATTTATTTATTTGAGAGAGAGAGCAAGAGAGCACATGAAAGGCGGGACGGTCAGAGGGAGAGAGGCAGACTCCCTGCTGAGCAGGGGGCCCGATGTGGGACTCGATCCCGGGACTCCAGGATCATGACCTGAGCCGAAGGCAGTCGCTTAACCCACTGAGCCACCCAGGCGCCCTAAATCTGCTTTAAAAATGTATAAGGGAACAGAGAAAAACACTGGACGAATCACTTTGGTGGAAACCCATTTCTCCCACGCTCAGCCATCATCCCTGCGTCCTCTCTTCCCTCTCCCAGGAAGAGCTGCCGGCCATGGAAGACCAGAGTGCACACTCAACTCCCCGCCAAGCCCCAGCCCAGCTCTGCTGCAGGACCCTGATTGCTCCCGGCTGGGGACCCAGTGGCCCGTGCCCACGGCTGCAGGAGCCCACTGGCTTTCCGGTTTTGTGCCCACCCTCGTGAGCGTGCTTCCACTGCAAAAAAACCGCAGAGCTAGCCATCTCCGTGTTGGAGCCCCCAGGGGGCCCACCAGCCGCAGGTGTCTCATCTTCCCTGATTCTAAGGATGGCGATGGGTCCCTGAAGACGATCTCAGTCACCCACCAGGAAATAACTGCTTCCCAATCAGGAACAGAACCTGGTATGTATTTTCTGTGGCTGGATCTGCAAAAGTCAAGTGAGTCTGCTTTAAACATATCCCTGCAGTACCTTTCAGGGTTTCATCACTAGCAGTGCAATTGTGGGGTGTCAGGTGCTTACAGAATATAGGGGAAGTGAAATAGGTTCTTGCCACACACATCTAAATGCAGAGCCCCGGTACTAGTTTCCCAGGACCCGACTCCGACGCGTCTGCTGTGCCCATTTCCCTTTGGGGTCACTTGGGTCACACGTTGGACCCACGTGGTACTAGCACCACTTCAAAAAAAACCAAGAGCCCTTCCACAGCAGGTCGGAATCTCAGCCTCTCCACCCACCACTCTGCCTCCCGCAGGGAACAGGGCCCACCACCTTCTCCAGGAGGTTCCGGCCGATTGCTTTGGGAATTTGAATATCAGTGACCACACTCTGCCCTGGCCTGATCCCAAGGGCACAGCAACGTAGCAACCTGGAGGGGAATGTGTGACCCCAAAGAGAGTAATTATGTCATTGCCAATAGATAAACAATCACTGGGACAATTAGTGCTCACCCCTTTGGAATGTGCATCTCACCTTAGGACAGCCTTGCTCTCCGACCTTGTCAATACATTGATATGTTATAAATAAGTGGTTTTACTGGGGGTGAGACCCAAGCTAGCTTGAAGCTAACTAAGCGCGACTAGAATACACCATCTCTCACCATCCAGGAAATGATTTGCATGCATTCTGATGCAAAATGATGCTAGAATCCCAAACCTCACCATGGTCCCCAGCAGCTACTAGGGAGCACTGACCCAGTAATGGGCTGAGTAATGTTCCTGTTGGCAACGCTGAGCAGTGAGCGAGGAAGAGAAGGAGATAAAAGAGGAAAAAGGCAAGCCATTATCTGGGAACTTGAGATGATGGGGGGGAGGGGAGAGCATCTGAATAGGAAAACAAAGAAGGAGTAGGAGACGGGAAGGGTATAGGGCAGGGTGCCATGGCGGGCCATTCATTGCATGAGGTGGTCTCTCTGTGTGGCACAATTTTGTCCACTTAATTAATTCAGTACAAATAGATTACAGGGAAGGCTCTCTCGAAAGCCCCAGGGATGAGATTCAAAGATGAATAAAATAGATGATTTCTTGCCTCAAATTGCATATAATTCTGTAGGGGCTAAATTATAGATACAGAGGCCAATACTACAAGTTGGATGCTGCTAAGTTTAATTTGGAGGCGTACATTATTTCCGAAGGAAGAGAGCCTCTTGCGGGGCGGGGGGGGGGGGGGGGGAGTTTCATGGAGGAGCTGAAAACTGAGCAGCATCTAAGCTACACGAATGCCCTCTTTCCTGGCACCAAGGAATTTCTCATTTCCAGGGATTCAGGGTAAGAAGATACAATCCTAATCGTAGACCCATCCACAGCCACGCATCTCATTCATTTACATAAGGTCTTCAACATTTCTTGCTGGACGCCTCCTCCACTGTCCTAAGCATTTAGAACATCTCCGTTCCCTGTAAGAGCCCCAGTTTATGTCCAGGGCTGCAACAAGATCTTCTGGGAGCCTGTCAGAACGCAGATGAGTAGGCCTTCACCTGAACTCACTGAATCAGGCCCACAGTGGGTGAGCCTGAATTTCTGTATTTATAACAGGCTCTCAGAATGAATCTAACAAATAGTCATCTCTACAAACCAAGGGCCAGTGCTTATGCTGCAAGCGTCTTCCACCTGTTACATTGAGAACACTAAAATTTCCTGATTATAATGTAGAAATACAGTGACATCTCCATTTTGAAAGCCAACACATAATGATGACAGGCAGTGTTTCACTTAATATTTTTCATTTTTCCAAAGCTTCAGACCTTCTTGGAGAACAAGTTTGGAGCAGGAGTTAGAACTCAGGATTTCTTTGTCCAGCTTGGCTGCAAAGCCACCTATGACCTGGGTTGGACCTCAGTTCATCAGGTCACCCAATTAGTCTGTACTGGCCGCATAAACCCGGGGCTGACAAGTCTCAGGTGAAAGGTTCTTAAGAGGAAGCGCGAAAACCTTCCTTCCCTCTGCAAGGAATTCTCCATCCCCAGGATGTCATTTCTACCCAAGCAACACAAATTAACTAGCTGCCACTAATGACCTCCAGACCAGCCCAAACTCATTTCCCCTTGAAATTAACCTTCTATTCTGAATCTAAACAATGTCTAATTAGCCCCAAGCACTGGTGAGCTTACTGGAAGAGAAGATGGTAGGAAATTAAAGCAAGGGGATAGCGCTACTGGTGGGGCGGGGGGGGGGGGGGGGGGGGGGGGGGGGGAGGGGGGAAAAAGGGGGGAAAAAGAAGAAGAAAAGAAGAAATAGCAGAAAACCATCCTCCAATTATCCTCCTTCTAACCTCCACCCCTGGTTCCTTATCCTGCATCATCATCTGTCTTCCTGTCTATAAACCTTGTAAAGGAGTCTGCTTTTCAGACAAATATTTTTGCCGTCTCATTTGACACTGAGAAGGCAGGAAAAATATTGCCCATCACGATAAATATCAGTATAATATTCCAATTTTCCAGCATTTGACAGCAATCAAGGGAAGAGTAATGTGTTCCCCCTGTGACTAAATCATTTAGAGACCAAGGTATTCTGTCTCATTCTCATTAGGAAAAAAAATATTCCAATAATCTCATTATCCCAGTGTGAATAACAGTAAAAAAGCACCAAGACTAATGACTTCTTCCTCGCTTGCCTCTGCAGATACCAGCCGAGCTGTGCTTTTAGGGGACATGCCCTGGTAATGGGGTCTTCTGCAGCGATCCAGCAGCATCTGCTACGATGAAAGTCTGGCCTCACGGGTCCTGCTTTGTCTGGAGAAAGCCTTACACACATCCGTGGACTCCAAAGACTCTTTTTATGTACTTTTTAAAAAATACTAACTCCAAGGGACAAAGAATGTGTCATGGCATGTTAAACTTTATGGAAATTCTTCTGGAGAATAACATAATTTCACGGTGCATTACTCTGAAATGACCTAGTACTTGAACAATTAATTTTTAAGGGGTAGCATTGACTTCCCCTTGCTGTATTTAACCCGTATCTGGAAGTGTCAACAATGCCAAGGGTTGGACAATGAGTTGGGAGAAGAGCCCGAGCCTGAAAATTATTCCCCATCTACCATGTTTGCTTTTTATCAGATGTAATGCTCTTCTCTTTGGTTCAAAATGAAAAGGAGGAAGGAGCAGTTGCTCTAATTAGGGGCACTTCATATGCCGCACAGCCCAACAGGAAAACAGCGCAGTCTAGGAGACATAACCTCTACTTCTTACCTTAGCCACAAAGGTAATGTGTAACCTTGAACAAACTTCTTCTCCTCTGTGGGCTTAGGTGGGGAAAGGAGAGATCTTGCTTGTTACACCCCTAAAAAGAATTCTACGGTGGTAAGTGGAATAGATTTATAATGTGTCCTCTGACTTCCTTGGAATAAAAGCTCAGAATTTCTCCCATTTGTTGTTGTTGTTGCTGTTGTTGTCCTTTCTATACCCTATTTTTTGTTCTACCTACTTGCTTTCCCCACTTCCCTTCCTACACCCACTCCCCCTCCACATACACGCAGATAAGCAGAGAATTGGTATGCAAGAGCATCTTCTTAAGACTCACATGAGACTATTTAAATTCATAGAAAAAAGCTATGGTTTGGTAGAGTTGGAAAGAATCTTATAAAACCTCCATATGAGTTCCTTCACTCTAGGAAATAAAAAGACTCAGAGAGGAGAGATTTTTTTGTCCCAAGGTCACATAGGTGCTTGTAGGTGAAACCACCAGTTCTTAGTCCAACACTCTGACTTCTTGACCAAACTTGTGACACAATTATTGTTTCTGTTCTACCAAGCCCAGAGTTCACGAAGGCAACACTAGACTTACATATACAAGTGTCAGAACAAAAAGGATTTTAGGATTTGAAAAAAAAACTTCATGAATCACTGAGGTTGACCCACTAGATGGGTTACCAGACATCAAGGTTTCCCTGGGACTGAAACATGGGGTTTAAAACCAGGAGAGTCCCAGGCATACTGGGATCAGCTGCTCACCCTAAATAACCCCAAATGATGCTTAATTTTATTCTCCAACCCTCAGCATCCTGGCATCTTCAAGACGAGGGCATTTATGACATTGTCAGCCAGTCGAATTGCTGGAACTCAACATATAACTACGCACCTGTATTCGGCCCTTTGGGGTCCCACTGAACAAAAGGATGGATCTGTAGGCAGCTGCCCACGGTCATTCTCATACACATCCTCTCTCTAGGAATTTGAGAAGATACTAAGATTAAGCTAGATGGACACAGCAAACATTCTAAACATTTTTTTTTTTCTCTCTGCCAGGCTTTCTTTGTTGAAAACAATCTTGTCTTTCTTCTTGGCTACTCATAAGAAGCATTATTAAGTGACTGTAGAACAAGGTTTTTTGCTTTGTTTTGCTTTTTACTTATCTGAGATTCCAATGTCCCTGATCCCATTCTGAGTCAGTATTCCTTTCTGGGGCTGGCCTCAAGGTCATCAGATAGCATGAGGAGATGGATTTCTGAGGGAGTAGAACAACAGAATCTGTGGCTTTTTGCAAAATCTTTCTGGGACCCAGCTGACTTTTCCAACTACACATATCTGATAGGGCAACAAAAACACCCCACCTCCATGAGAATGATTTTCTCTAGTACTCTGATCGGATGGGTGACTGCTGCAAACTGACCACTCATTATTCCCTTGGAAATTCTCTTGACTGGCCATTAGTTCTGTTCAAAGGATTGGCGATTACCTTCTTCCCATAGGACAATGGCCATTTGGGTGACTTTCCAGAGCATAAAGATAGATAGCTGAGTCCACAAAAAAAAAAAAAAAAAAAAAGGAAGTGAGGGTAAGAAAATAAAATTTGCAATTGATCTTTCTCTACTCCTAATCTTCAACTTTTCCCTGCATGCTTCTCACTATCACAGGGAGATGTCTTTCAAACGCCCTTCAGCTATCCAAAGTGTCCCCACTCTCTGATTAGGTATTTTCTTTCTCCTAGATGTCATGTGCTCCAAGTCACCACCACCACCCCAAAAAATGTTTAATTAAAAAAGAAAAAAAAATTCTCTCGGTGTGTGATTCTGCAATTTGTTCAAAAGAAAGCAATTTAATTATCTAATTAAAGAAATTCCTGCTAAGGTGAGAATAGGAGGTGTAACCTTCATAAAGGTTTTGTCTTAAAAGAAGAGCTCATTAACCATAAAGCAAGTTCCCTCATGGATGTCCAAAATGTGTGGGGAGAATAGGGGCCTTCCCTAGGCTTACCTGCTCTGGCTAACTGCTCCCCTTTCTGTCTTGTCCCATTGAAAGCTTTCCATTTACATATTGAGGTAGGATGGAAGCAGGCAACCCATTTGGCTGATTCTTTCAAATAAAAATCATTGTTATATACAACCGACTTATTTGTAGAATAACCTTCAGTTTGGAGCTGTTCGACATTTCTTCATAATTAGATTCAGGTTATGTGTTTTTTGCAGGAACTCCACAGAAGTGATGCTGTATGCTTCCAAATGAAACATATCAGGAAGCATACAATGTCTATTTGTCCTATTACTGGTAATGTTAACTTATAGCTCTTGATTAAAATGGAGTCTGCTAAAAAAGACTCCACTGTAAATTACTAAGTATTTTGTACTTATTAGTTAATAAGTAACTTGTGGGAAAATGCTTTGACAGTACATAAATATCTTGTTCCTATTCCAACTTTTACCCACCAGTTTTAATATCTGCTGATGATTCTGGCTTGAATAATTTCATATTATGATAGCACTGAAATGTTGATTTTTCTAATGCCTATAGTACTGCTACATTTATTAGTTGTCATCCTACCATAAGATAGAGCTTCCCCTCTCTTCCATTAATTCATTAATTTATATTAATATGGAAACACAGATTCTTATTTTATCCAATGGATCATAACCTGTTACTCTATTTATTTTGATGTTCAAATTGCTAGATCTGGCTAGCAGTTCACACAAGCATGCTGTTATATGCTTCTGTTATATCTTCCAACATTCTCTAAGCATTTTCTTGCTTTCTAATGCATGAAACATTACCTTGAACTTTCCCTGACCCAGTTCGAGAATCAATGATTTCTTCAGGAAGTTCTGGTTCCTTTTAGGGGATAATAGTTTAGATTTAGAAAGCAAAATCTAGGTGTGTTTATTGTTCCTGGAGTATCATTGATTCTAGATAGGTTCTCTCAATGGGCAAAACTAGAAAATATATGTATGTATATACACACAAACATCTGCATTTCTATTTCCCTATCTATATGTTTATTAATAGATAGATGATAGATGATAGATAGATAGATAGATAGATAGATAGATAGATAAATGATAGATAGATGTAAAACCATGAGCTCACATCCATACCTCCAATCCTAACCCAATACCAGAGGGTTTATTATGGCCTTCCCTCTTTCTATATTTGTAACTGGAATAGTCAGAAACTCGCTCCCACTATTCTCAAAATATATGCTGATATGCTCAATCTCCCTGCATTTAATCAATATCAGGTTCTCTCCCTGACCACAGCCACACAAACTGCCTCACCAGCCTTGGTCCTGCTAGACCATACTCCCCAAAACAAAATTCTTATCCCTGGTCCCACAGGATCCACCAGACAACTGGCCAATTCTTCACGCTCAGCCTACATTGCTAAAATTTTTATGTTGACAGCCAATGGTCCATTAGAGAAGTTTAAAAAATATATAAAGACCTTTTATATTTACTCGCAGTTTTATTCTTTGTGGTGCTCTGCGTTTGTTCCTGAAAAAACAGACCTCTATCTGGTCTAAGAATATCCTCTTTCATTTTTGTCATTCAGATCTTTCTGAAGAGGAATTATTTCTGCTCTTTTCTGCCTGAAAAAAGCACAGATAAACTTGCTCTATATAGAATTTGAGGTAGACAATTTTTGTTTTATCTTGTTTTTTCTTTCAGCACTTTAAAAATGTACCCATTGTCTTTTCCCTTCATTATGTCTGATAAGTCAGTCATTATTCTCATTATTGTCCCACATCCCATGTGTCTTTTTTTATCTAGCTGCTTTTAAGACTTAATTTTTATATTTAGTATTTATCAATTTGATTGTGATATATTTAAGTGTGATTTTCTTTGTGTTTATCCTTCTTGGGGGTTTGTTGAGCTTTTAGGAACTGTGAATGATGTCTTTCATCAACTTTGAAAACTTCCAGGCCATTGTCTATGCAAATATTTCTTCCGTCCTGTTCTCTCTCCCTCCTCTCCTTCTGAGATTCCAATTATGTATGTTCTTGACCTTTAGGGATTGTTTCACAAGTCTCAGACATTCTGCTTGGTGCTTTTCTGTTGTTTTTTTCTCTTTGATTTTTAGTTTGGATAATTACATTAATCAATATTCCAGTCCATGGATACTTTCTCTCGCTGTACTTAGATTGCTAATGGAGCCATTGAATGAATTCTTTATTTCCTGTATAAACTTCTCATTTCTGATACTTCCATGTAGTTCTTTGTTATGCTTTTCATTTTTCAGTCAAAATATTGAATATATTTATAATGATTCGTTTAAAACCCTTATCTGGACTATCTGTGGGTCTCCATTTGCCTCTTCCTATAAGACCTCACATTTTCTTGCCTCTTCTCATGTTTTATAATTTTTATTGCTTACAGGACATCCTGTATAAAAGAACAATAGATACTAAAGTAAATAACACTAATCCTCAGAAAAAGCCATCCCTCTTCTTGTGCCAGAGTGCTAGTTTATGGACACAGTGATGCACTGAGCTGGATCTGGGCTTTTTTTACAGCTCTAGTTATATTCACCTTACCAATTTTTTGAAATATTGTGAAGGTAGGATCAGGTCTTTTGGAATTTATGTACTGGTGATCATCTGTACATCTCTCCATGTACTATCTTTTAAAATTGTGGGATATTCCGCTCCTTTATTGCCTGGATGTCAGATTTGTGGGTCACTGGAGAGTTTTCTTTGCTTTCCAGTTCTGACGTTGGCTCTCTGTGCCTTGGAAGAGCTGTGTGTTCTGCAGGCCCATCCCTGGCCTCTTTTGGGCCACTAACCTGTACTTAGTAAAGGTCCAGTGAAACGTAAAGGCATTTCTGTCACTTCCTCTACTTATGTCTCGCTGGTCCCTGCCTTACTCTTAGAAAAGACCCTTTGTACCCAGGAGTAAATCTCAGTTCTTCTGCCCTGTTCCCCTCACCCCCAACCTTTGGCACACTGCCCTGTTGTGGTATGGTGGTGTGGGGAAAGTCCATGGAAAAGAGTTGGTGGATGTATGCAGAATTATCCTATGACTGGGACTCTTCAAAATTCTGGCCTGTTATGCCAGTCCATATGCAGTCATGAGACGTCCATTAAGAGTCTGGCTTCTCATTACCCTTTTTATGGGGGGTTTACATCCTTTGCCACTACGTCTCCAGCATTTAAAGCATCTGTGAGACTCTTTCCTCTTAGAAAGGACTCATCCCTTTCTGGATTTAGTTCATTTAGAATTCTTTAAATCCTCAGATCTCAGATGGATTTTTTTTTTAAAAAAAGTATAATTTTACAGTTTATCTGGGTTGTCTTCATTGTTAGGATGAAAATAACTATCTCCTGCATCAGCCCTATTTTTGATAGCTTCCCCCTCTCCCCCCAGTTTCTATCACACTAATCTTATTAACTTCTCTGGCTTTTTATTCTCTTTCTTTGTCTGAATCTTCTTCAAATCAAGCCTTGAAAAAAAAAAAAACATAACTTGTGGGATCAACTCAAACTGCAAACTTATTTTGGTATTTTGCTATTTATTTATGCTTTTTCATTGGGAGAAGTCTTTCCCAAGTCCCTGGATTTATTTAAAAAAAAAAAAGACAGTCGCTCTTGGGAAACAAATAAAATGAAAGAATAATTTAAGTCATAGAGTCTCAATTTGGAATGTAGAAATTCCAAGTTAAATAAGTTAATTGGCACTTCAGTCTTCATTCAAAGGTATAACAATCCTTTTCCCTCCCCCCTCACACCCTAAATAACATAGGATTGAAAGCAGATTGACTGTTTTCAAGAAAGAAGGTGAGGTTCACTTTCTCTCTCCTTCTTTGTCACCTCCTCCTAATTGTTATTTTTAAACTTCCTGCAGTTTAACTGGGGATAGAATGAAAGAAGAAGGGAAGCGGAATGAGAAGGCTCTGCCCCGACTAGTACTCTCTTAAGGAGGTTCTTTTGTCTCCAGACTTGACAGGAATGTAAAGCTGACTTTTTCTCTCATGAGCAAATTAGTGGATGTTTTGGAGGCTCCCTTACCAAAGCCCCCAACTAGAACTCTCTCTGACATAAGGTCTCCCATCAAGATAACTTTTTAAATGACACCATATGAACATCTTATTGTGAAATCCCTAGGATCATGTCCCTTGGACACACCATTAGAAGAAAACGCAATTATTTCTCACTATGCTGCTACCACAGGCCAGTTCAGCTAGCCCTTCCCTCATGTTATGATTCCTAAGGCATGTGCTGGATGCCAGGAGATTGTCCCCCGGACTTCAAATACAAGATTCGCATACGAAATTCTCCAAAAGATCATCTTTGAGGCTCTTCCCAACAGACCTGAGTGAGAAACAAGAGGAATCCCAGAATAATCTTTCCTCAAAGAAGTCCTCATTATAAATTCTTCTGTCAATCTCTACAGATTCTTTCATATTCTCCTTGTTGACATAAGAGCGAGCAAAATGTTCTCAGACACCTACTTTTAAATTTCTCTCTGGTGATCTAATACCTCTATGTGTAGTTTCCATACTTATGTTTTCTTGTCTCAGTGAAAATTTCCTGTATAACCTCTTGTTCCATCTTCCTTTCCTCACCCACTGAATATCGGTATTCCACAGATTTCTGTCCTTGAGCCAATTATTGCTTCACTCAATACACTAGTCTTCTCTGAGTAGTTTCCCACTCTCATGGTAACAATTATGGACATGTAAATTACTTCCAAATCCTTATGTCCAGTTCCATCCCTTCACCTGAGTCCCTGCGTCCTGATTCCAACTACTTCCTGACTATTAACACCGTGGAGCCTCAGTGGGAACTTGCCATTTAATAGGATCCAAAACAAACTTATCATTTCTTCATTCTAACTTGCACACAGATGCCTTTAGTTCTGCTCATCAGTCTCCTTGGAACACGCTTGCCTCCCCCCACATATTCCATTTCTTTCTATGCCTTAAAAAAGCTACTAAGCTTCTAGCATAGATGTCAACTTCTCATTTCCCACACCCAGAAAAATTGATTGTTTCTCTTCTGGATGCCTCAGATTTTCCTTCCCTCTCTTAATGGCATTGCCTTCTATATAGTCACACATGTACCTGTCTCTGTCTTCATACCTTGGGAGTTCCTCAAAGGCAAGGGCGCACTTATCTCCATATTCCCTGTTGTCCAGAGCAGTCCTGGTACAAAGTGGGCTCTCACTAAATGTTTGTTTTAGGTTAATTTTGCCTTCTATACATAGTATCACTTGATTCTTAGAACATATCAGAACAAAATTATTAGTTTCCCCAAATTCCGGACAAGAAAATTATGGTTCAAATATGTTAAGTCACTAGGAGCAAGGGCTCACAGATAGGAAAGAGGTGGAGCCAGCACCTTTAAACTATATATTTTACTCAGAGCCAAGTATTCTCTTTTCTAGGGTGTGTGTTTTCATTTCAACCTTATAGTGTCTGGCCTTTCAAGCATCACTAAGATTTTCCAATACTTAAGCTTCTCCCGTACATTTTTAGATAAAAGATTTATGAGGACTCTACCTCTATTCTTCTGCCCCCTCCCAATTCCTTCCAAAGAATAGGCCTAAAGCACAGCAATCAATTCATTTGACTAATTGATATATCATAGGCTTTCTATTTTGTTTTCTCATGATATCCATATAAACTGTTCATAATACTAGTACAATGCCACCTCTATGCTTCTCTGCCTCTTTTGTTTACACAAGCAAGCCATCTACAACTTGGCCTGCAGTTAAAAGGGCTTTACAGAGCCATGTATCTCCCCAAGAGCCAGTGGCAGGAGATACTCCAGGCTGTTTTCTCCCAGTCCTGGCCTATGATTCATGGGTAGGTAATTATAAAAAGAGACTGAGCTTTGTCTTACTGAATTTTTTGATTCTGACAAAGATTTTCCTCAGCTTTGCCAGTTAATATCGTTGGCACATGTCTTAGCAGAAACTGAGGCAGCGCTTGCATATAGGTAATTTATTCTGGGAAGTGATTCTAGGGAACAGTAGTCAGAGAACAGAGGGAATAAAGCTAGGGAGGGATAAGAGCCAATATGAGGGTGTGTCATCGAGCTGGTCACTTCTGTGGGAATCCACTTCACTAGGACCCTGTGAGGAGCTGGTATAGAATACACTTCAGAAACATCCACCTCAGAGAAAAAAGCATGGAGATTTATCACAAGCTCCCATTTCCAGCTAGTCAAAGATTGTTCCATGGAATATTAACTTTCACTGACTTCTAAGATGTGTACGAGGCCAATTACTTTCTGCACCAGCCCCACAGTGGTGTCGTACGATCCTGAGGTAGAAGGCAAACAAGGGGATATTTAGTGGCACCTGTGTGGAGCTGGCTGCCCCAGCAACAGCTGGAGTAAGGAGAGGGCTGCAGGAACGTGAGACGGTGCACGTGAAGAGTCCTGTATAACACGTGTCTAAACTGGACATCCCAGCTCCAATGACAGGCTGTGCCAAAGTTTCCTTTAGAAGAAAGTGGAAAGCAGGGAAGGGAGTCAGAATGCATGTTAGGGAGTGTGAGAGGTTCTCAGAAGTAATACCATCAGGCCAGTGCCATTGACAGTCAGAGTCAAAGGGCTCAAAGAGCTGTCAGAGAACTGCCAGCAAGCAGACAGATGGCCAGAGAGCTGTGCCTTGGATTCAGCAGGTCACTTCCTCCAGGATTCTCCAAGTTCTGCTTTGTCTTTTGCTACTGGCCTACGTGCCCACTAGGCCAGGGTCTAGACAGACATCCACATGCTCCTCAAAGAAGTCGAGTGCTCCAGGGATCAGTCCTACCCCGTCCACCACTAGCTTTCCTCAGCAAAGTCAGTCCAGGTAAATTTAAGAAGTCAATATTATCCTTCATGATCTCTGCCTCCAGTTGACATTCTAAATTCTTATCTCCCACCCGCACACGGGACCAGTGCCTTCTGCTCCTCTCTGTCATTCCTGCCCATCACTGTGGTGTCCTCCAGTGGTCCCTTGGCTTTATTACAGGCAACACCCCAGGACTTGGCCTGCGTCTCTCCCCAACCCCTTTCATATCCTTTCTCGGGTGTTGTTTGAGCCTATGGTACACCAAACAATGCCCCTACTCACCCACCACCACCCCCCCCCCGCCAAAATGTTCATGCCTTACCTCCCAGAACCTGTGAATACAACATATTACATGGCAAGGGGGATTTTATGGATGTAATTGTTACAATCCTTAAAACAGGGAAACTATCCTGGATTATTCATGTAGGCCCAGTCTAAGCTAAATACATTTCTCCCACTGGAGTGAGTCAGAGATAACAAAGGGAAGCAAGAAAGATGAGACAGGAGCAGGGGTCAGGAGATTGAAATATGCAAAAGACTTGACCCACCATTGCGGGCTTAGATGATGAAGGGGGCCACGAGCCTAGGAAAGCAAGCAGCCTCTAAAAGCTAAATCCAACAACCAGCAAGGAAATGAGGACTCAGTCCTACAAACACTAGGAATTGGATTCTGCCCACTCAAGTGGGCCTGGAAGCAGATTCTCCCCCAGATCCTCCAGTAAGGAATTCAGCCCTGTAGACATCTTGATTTTAGACCCCCAAGAGCGATTACTGACTCCTGAACTAAAGACACTGTAAGATAATAAATTTGTGTTATACGAATCAGCTAATTTGTGGTAATTCATTACATCAGCAATAGAAAACTAGCACCGAGCCTTAAGCGCTCCAAAAGTAACAAACAAAATTTGTTTGTCCTTGATAAGCTGATTGATTTTAAGGTGCTTTACATTGGTTATCTTACCCTTCTCAGGAGAAGTTGCATTTCCAAACTTGGAAGCAGTATGGAAAAAATCGAAGATTCTGAGACATGGGTACCCATCCCAAAGCAGGCCTGCTCTCCACCATCAAACTTAAAATTTTGAGATTAACGTTATCAACATGAAGATAAAGAGCAAAAATCTTTTAAGGATCCCCAGTCCATAAAATTAACATTGCCTCAACGGGCCATCTACCCTCCACCCCATTGCTTGGGATCCTGAGAAATATGTCATAGGGATGCTCCAGGCAATTATACACCCTGCACCCTGACGTTCTCCTGTCCCAAAGGTCTAGACTGGGCAGGATTGTACTTCCTGCTTCTTGACCTCCTGATTCCCCCTTATTCCTGCTTTCCTTCTTCTGGTCCCTCCATAATTCTCTTAGACCTTGCAAGGCACTTCCCTAACAGATGACAGGGATGGTTCAAAACTCCATTCTGTCAGAAAAGTGGAAAAAGGAAGCTAGGGAGCAATGAGAAATCCTGTAACAATCTACTTCTGGATCCGGAATCAAAGGATTCCGGATCCAGAAAAGGAGACAAAGAGGGGAATTACTCTGTGCTGTCCTCTTTGGGTCATTTTGTCCATGACCCCACTAAAGCCCCTCTCTGAGACTATGAAGGAGAGAGAAGAGAGGGGAAGAAATGATGGTTGTGGCCAATACCGGCAAAGCAAAATAAAACAGTGGCACCTGGGCTCCAATCATGCATCCCTGAATGGATACGGTAAAAAAACTATCCTCCACAAATAATTATAATGTCTGCTTAAATTGACTGTTTTTCTGTTATTACAGAATCTCATTTTGATTAGTGAAAGTGCCCCTTTGCCAAAACCCTTATATAATCGTCCTCCCCGGTAAGCCCCCTTTCCCCGGGCATGCCCTTCAGAGTGCTTTAGGTAGCTGTACTCTCTTCTCTGTCTGATATTTCACCTTCTACCCATATCTTCAAACTGAGTAGTTTAGTCCTTATCATTTTGCATGGTTTTAGCTTATGTGTCTTGTCCAAGTTTTCTTCATAGGACAGCCTGGTCTTAAGTCTGGATGCCATTTGCATCTGGGGTTCATTTACACTTTTGATCCATATTTCTAGGTTATACCTACTCTGATACATCACCTTTCTACATCAGTTCAAACTCATGTCAACTCTCTCTTCTGGTTTCAACAGAAACTACCCCATATTGTCACCCCAGTCCTTCAGGCAGAATGTGAAAATTTGATACCATTCTCTCTCGCCAGAGAGGTTCGCTTTATAAAAGGTAAAATATATAGGAAGCAACCAACAGATGCTAAAATTAGGGGGCAAAAGATTATGGAGAACAGGAAAAGTATCTCCCCCCAAATATGTATTAATTATAAAGGGAAGATGGCACCTTTCAGGGGAAAAACCTGGCAGATATCACCTTAATCAAGTGCTCAAGGTCAACATCACCAGTTATAAGATGCCAGCATCATGTACCCCCTGATATGGTGTACTGAAAAGGACATACCACATCTATAGTATTTTTACCAAAAATGTATAATCTCAGTCAGTCATGAGAAAACATCAGACAAACCCAAATTGAAAGACATTGTGCAAAATACCTGACCAGAAGTCTTCAAAAATGTCCTGGTCACAAAAGACAAGGGAAAACAGGAACTGTCAAAAACTAGAGGAGACTAAGGAAACAGGAAACTAAATGCAACAAGACATTCTGGATTGGGTCCTGGAATAGAAGGAGGAAATCAGCGTAAAAACTGGTGAAATCGGGATAAAATTTGTAGCTTAGCTAATACTATTGTCCCAACACTAACTTCTTACTTTTGATCACTGGAATATGATTGCATGATGTATTAACAGTAGGGGAATCTGGGCTAAATGTGGAAGGAAATCCTTTGTACTATTGTCAACTCTGTAAGTCTAAACCTAACTCTGCTACGAGTTACCCATATGACCTGCAAAAATTAAACTCTTTGACCCTCAGTTAATGCATCTTTGAAAAGAAAACTTTTAGATCAAATGATCCCCAAGGGTCCAAACTGAAACAAAGAGAGAAGGAATATAAACAAACAAAAACAAGAAAATGATAAATGTTTGAAATCTGTAAGACAAATCTTTCACATAAAATATTTGTCTTCCAAATAATCATGCACGATGTGAGTAAAATTTCAGCAAGATAATGAGTAAAGTAAGCACTCAATAAATGTCATTGTTTGTGACTCAGCAAAGAGATTTAGCCTGGAAAGTAGAAAGGTTTTATCTTGGATCCAGACCTTCTAGCCTCCTAATGTGGTTCAAAGAGGAGTAATAAATTAGGAGATGTCTGAAAAATAAAACAAAAAAATTAACATCTCACAAGGGACAGTTTAGATCTGAGAAAGAGGTAGAGAACTGGAATGTCAACAGTGACCCAAGAATAGAAAAACTAAAAAAAGAAAAGAAAAGAAAAGAATGATTTAGGTGTGTGAAGGAGTCATTTGAAATCCTATGCCTACAGGACCATACATCTAGCTGGACTAGCCAACTGAGGTCAGGGTTACAGGACCTATCCCCCTACACTCTGCCAGGATCAGAACCAGCCAAATGGATCAGATTGCAGGGGCTGTATGTATGCATGACCCTTCCCTGTATACCTCTGAATAAACCAATAGAGACAAAGCAAGCTCCTACTTTGCTGCAAAAAATTCTGAGACAAAATGGTTTTGAAAATGGACTTTTTCGGATTGGTAGAAAAAATATATTGAAACATCTATGAGCAAAAGTCCAAAAGAGTAATCAAGGTCAACTTGAAAACATATAGGAGGCATCTGCTTCTAGTAATGACACTAGGTTATTTGGACGAACTCTCCGGTGGAAAACAAATAAAATGCTGGATACATTTTTCTTTAGTATGTTCTTTAAAGTATCAAAGAGCTGAGACAGTGATATCACCAAGGTAGTGGAGTAGGTGACCCCAGCCTCTGTGCCCCAATAGGATCAACAATTAGATAGCTATCCTTGATTAAAAATAGCCCTGGGAGAGCTCAGGAGTCCAGTTAAGAAGCTTCAACAACTTAGCAAAACAAAATAGCTGAAAATACCACACAAAAAGGATAGAAAGAATAGTTTCATTTTGCCTACATCAGTCCATCCCCCAGGCCAGTACTGCTCAGCACCAAGACGGAACTCCTCAGGTCAAAAGAGTTTCCCTCACCAGTAAAGGGAAAGTGGGGTGAGCAACCACCTACCCCAACTTTTCAGGGCACTTCACAAAGGACCTGCTTCCATTCCACCCCACCCAGAGATGGAGAAGGGCTGAAACATCTGGAGAAATCTAAGAAGATGATAGAAGGGCTGGGGCTACGTATCAGCCAAGCAGAGGGAGACAACACAGTTCCCAGTTGCCTGCTCTGCATGAGACCCTGGCAGCCTACACGGCTGAGAACATTAACAGCTCTTGTAGATGCTGCAGGTACCCCCAGCTTTCACTGAGGACTGGTCATGGGCCCCAGCTGTGCAGAGGACCCCAACAGCTATTGCCCATGAAGACTTCACTGCTGAGGTTTTTCTCCCCACATGCTATCATGTTCCCCAAAACCCGCTGCCCAAGTCTCTTCCCACCATCTCCTCTCCCCTCTCCATGGAGCTCAGGATTCCCACAAGAGCAGTCGGGCCCAGCATCTGCAGCTGTAGGCATGCAAAGCACCAACCTAGACACTGGCAGCTGATCCCACTGCCATTTGCATACTCCTGGCTAGCCCCAGCAGTCAAGGGAGTGCACACAGAGAGCCAGGGCCCCCACAGCTGTGGGCCCAGATAGATCCAACCCTGACTCTTGTCACCAGCCAGCACCCCTGGGTTCACTTGCACCTAGCCCCCACAGCTGTGCACTTGCATACTGCCATCTTGACTCCCCATCACCAGCTTCCATCGCCATATTTGCCTTTGGTGAGAACCTAAAACAACATGAGTTCATGCTGACAGCCAGGACGCCCACAGCTGCTAGTAAGCCCACAGTTGGCCTGGTCCCCTACTGCCGGCTTTAGCCCTCACCACGATGTGTATCTACAGCTGGGTCTTGCTATTTCACAGGCACCTGCAGCTGAGCCCTTGCAACAGAACATGTGCACACCACCCACTCTGCCCACCGCTGCTGCCTGCATTAGTCTGCAGCCACTGCATAACCCCTGCAACTCTTGCCAAGAACCACACAGTTGTTGGTGTTGTGAACCCTAGTAGCCTGAACTGATGAGAATTCACACCCCTCCCAAGTGGAGCCACATTATGCCCCTGCACTTGATGCCTTGCACCCCTAAACTTGGGGTCACAGCATGCTCCAGTGTGTCCCTGCCCACCTGTAGGTGTAGGTCCTTCCTTACTGAAGTCAGTCCATAAAGTCTAGAAGAGGTGACTGCTTCTTCAAATGCAGAGATATCTTTGCAAGGCTATAGGGATCAAGAAAAAATCGGGGCAACATGACACTACTAATGGAACACAGTAAACTTCTAGTAACTGACCCCAAAGAAATAGACACAAATGGCATGAATTCAAAATAGTTGTTCTTTAAAAAAAGTATCAAAGAGCTGAAAAGAGTTATTACCAGGCTTAAAATAAAGAAAAAACTGAGAACTCAGAGGTGTAAGTTGGGATTCCATACTGCTTTTCCCCTGAGGGCATTTGACAATCAATAGGAAATGGCTATAAAACTGAGCTAAAGTTTTGATGGCTTTTCTAGGTAAAAAGAACAAACTGAAAATCCAAATCTTAACCAAGGTGAGCAGTACTATAGAACAATGCCCCTTTGGCATGTGCTTGTGAGCGTGCGCACGCACACACGCACACACACACACACACACACACACACACACAGAGCCAGGATATCAGAGTGCTACCCTCTCAGGATAGAGGCTACTTAGAAATAAACTTCCCACATCCTGACAAGAGGTAGGGGGAGGGGAGGATAAAATGGTGACTTGGGAGAGAAAAACAAACCCATTTTTTAACTAGCTGTAAACCAAGTTTTGACAATCTGGTAGAAATTACTCAAATTGTCATGGTCAGGGTGGTCCAAAAATGTCAAGCCTGGCTCTCTTATCTTCAGATACCTGAAAACACAAACCCAAATCAACTCTGGAGGAAGATATCTTCATCCAGGGTCTCTGGGAACCTAAACAAATAATTTTCAAGACCCATGGGTGGCACAGAACAGTTTCAATGACATAAGGAAGAAAGGTAATAGGAGTAAGAACCAACAGACAACAACAAGAAATAGAAACAGATCCCTAAAAACTTTAGATACAAAAACCATTGGAATTATATTTGAAAACCACTATACTTACAACTTAAAGAAAATGAAAATGAAGGGGTTCAGAACAAGTATCCCTAAAACGTATCACTTTTGAATGTGGACTATTTTGAGCTAAAGGCAATCAAGACCCATCAGACTCAAGAAAAACTTATGCCTCTCCCTTAAACGACCTAAAATAATTTAGATAGGGCATGTGGCTCAGAAAGAGAGCTATTACCAAGAGATGATTTTTTTTTTATCTAAATGACTTATCTGTAGGGCAGGACAAATGTCTAATTACCAAACATCTGCTTTTCTTATCATCCTGTGAATCACTCTCTCCCCACTGAAGTCCCAGGCCTCTAATCCATTCCTTAACTCAAGATGACATATAAGCCTCAATTTCCCAGCTTGTCCTTGCATCTCATTGTGTTTGAAAGACCCCTGTATGTAATTAAATTCATTTTTCTCTTGTTAATTTCTCTTATGTTAATATAATTATTAGACGAACCAAAGAACTTAGAAGGGTAAAAGAAAAAGTGTTCCCTCCCCACAACAAAAGTTAAAGTATCTGCTTTTAAAAATGACAGCATTAATAAAATATCTAAGAATAAATTTAGCTAAGGTGGTGAAAGACCTATACTCTGAGAACTACAAACCATTGCTGAAAAAAATACAGAAGGCACAAATAAATGGAAAGGTATACTATGCTCATGGATTGGAAGAATTGATATTGTTAAAATGTCCAGACTACGTAAAGCAACCTACAGATTCAATGCAATCCTCATCAAAATACCAATGGCATTTTTCACAGAACTAGAACAAAGAAAAAGACCCTGAATAGCCAAAGCAATAGCCAAAGAAAGGAGAACAAAGCTGGTGGTATCATGCTCACTGATTTCAAACTATACTATAAAGCTATAATAATTAAAACAGTATGGTGCTGGCATTAAAAATGGACACATAAATCAATGGAATAGGTATAGAGGGCCCAGAATAAACCCACACACACGTGGTCAACTAGTCTATGACAAAAAAACGCATGAATATACATTAGGAAAAGACAGTCTCTTCAATATATGGTGCTTGGAAAACCAGACAGCTACAAGCAAAAGAATAAAAGTGGACCACTATCTTATACCATATAACAAAAATAAATTCAAAATGAATTAAAGACTTGAATGTAAGACTGGAAACCATAAAACTCCTAGAAGCAATCATCAGCAATAAACACCTTGACATCAGTCTTAGCAATATTTTTTTTTTTTTGGACAAGTCTCCTCAGGTAAGGGCAACAAAAGCTAAAATAAACAAATGGGATTATATCAAACTAAAAAGGTTTCACATAGTGAAGGAAGTCATCAACAAAATAAAAAGGCAATCTATTGAATTGGAGAAGATATTTGTAAATCATATATCTAATAAAGAGTTGATATCCAAAATATATAAAGAACTCATACAATTCAATAACAAAAATAAATAAAGAAAACAGAGGCACCTGGGTGGCTCAGTCAGTTAAGCATCTGCCTTTGGCTCAGGATCCCAGGATCCCAAGTCCTGGGATCCAGCCCTGCACTGTGGGTCTCCCTACTCAGCGGGGAGTCTGCTTCTCCCTCTGCCCCTCTCCCCGCTCTCTTTCTCTTTCTCTCTCTCAAATAAAATATTTAAAAATAAATAAATAAAACAAAGAATCCAATTAAAAAATGGGCTGCTGATTTAAAGACACATTTTTCCAAAGAAGACATACAGATGGCCAATAGGCACACGGAAAATATGCTCAAAATCACTCATCATCAGGGAAAAGCAAATCAAAACCACAATGAGATACCACCTCACACCTGTCAGATTAGCTAGTATCAAAAAGACAAAAAATGACAAGTGTTGGCAAGGATGTGGAGAAAAGGGAACCTTTCTGCACTATTGGTAGGAATGTAAATTGGTGCAACCACTATGGAAAATAGTATGGAGTTTCCTCAAAAAAACAAAATATTAAAGACCACATGATACCGTAATTTCACTTCTTGGTATTTATCTGAAGAAAATGAAACCACCAATTCAAAGACATATATGTACCCCTATGTCTATTGCAGCATTATTTACAAAAGTCAAGATATGGAAGCAACCCAAGTTTCCATCCATAGATGAATGGTTAAAGATGTAGTATATACATACAATAGAATATTACTCAGACATAAAATGATTGAAATCTTATCAGTTTCAATAATATGAATGAACCTAGGAGATATTATGCTAAGTGAAATAAGTCAGACAGAGAAAGACAAATACCCTATGATTTCACTTATATGTGGAATCTGAAAAACAAAACAAGCAAACAAAACAAAGCAGAAATATCCATAGATACAGGAAACAAACTGTTGGTTAACAGAGAAAGGAGGGCTTGGTGGAAATAGGCAACATAGGTGAAGGGAACTAAGAGGTACAAATTTCCAGTTAACAAAATAAATAAGTCAGGGGATATAATATACTGCACTGGAAATATTGTCAATAATATTGCAATAACCTTGTATAGTGACCAATGGTAACTAGACTTGTCATGGGGATCATTTCATAATGTTTAAAAATATCAAATCAATATAAAATATCTAGGAATAAATTTAGCTAAGGTGGTGATATACACCTGAAACTAATGGGACACTGTATGTCAATTATACTTCAATTTAAGAAAATGACAGCATTTGAGAAAAAGTGTTTCAAACTCAGCATGTAAGAAGCTTGGAAGTTTGTGATTCCCAGCATCATCATCATCACACACACACACACACACACACACACACATACACACACACACACACAGACACACACAGCTAAACAAACTGAGACTCAACAGCTCTTCTTAAATCCATTGGAGAATTGAGGTCACAGAAGCAAACTGATGCCCCCAGAATTGGAGAGACTGAGAGGAAGATATAACGAATCACAAAGGAGCAAAAAAACCTCTACAGAAACCAGTACTGGGGTAGAAAAACCTAAACTGTAATTGACGAATTGCTAGGTGCTCAGAGCAGTCAAGTCTGAGAGTTAAAAACTCCAAGGGGGTCAGTATTTGGGGGTGGTGTACTGACGCTTTTGTGAGTTTTACCTCCACAAATTGTACCAAGTTCTCATAGTGAGTATTGGAGAAAAATCTCCTCATGCTACCAGAGGAAAAGGGGAAAAGAAACCATTTAAAATACACCAGAGCCTTATGTTCTTAACAAGACCTTGCCTTTAAGAGAAACTATTTTAACAGAGCCTCAGCTACTAGGTTTTTAAAAATAATCATATACTGAGACATAGAGCAAAAGGACAATTACAAAAAACTACAGAATACATTCTCTGACAACAATGCAATTGAGCTAAAAATCAATAACAAAAAGATAGCTTGATAAATCCCTGTCAGGCTGTCAGGAAATATACTTTTAAGTAGGTCAAAGAATAAAACATAATGGAAGTTTTAAAATATCTTGAACTGAAAAATCACAAAATAATGTAAATACTGTGACCTGGAATGAAGCTAATAGAATGCATAGAAATTTGTTGTCATAATTATTCATATTAGAAAAATAGAAAGATTGAAAATCAATGAGCTAAGCATCCTTCAAAAGAAATTAGAATGAAAACATCAAAATAAACCCAAATAACATAAAGGGAAAGAACTAATATAAGTAAGAGCTAAAATTTAATTTCAAACAAATATAAAAGAAGAATGAAGCCCTTGATATACTCTTTTTGAATGATATCCAAGTCATTGCATTAAGGAAGAATTAAAAATAAATGTTGCATGTAGCCTGCTACCATTTGTGTAAAAGGGATATATTTGTATTTTGAGAATTTTCAGTGCTAATATCTAAGTTTTAAATAAAATAAAAGTTACATTTTAAAAATTAAGTAAATAAAATTTTAAATTAAAAATCAATGATCAGTTGGAGCTCCCAAAAGAAAAGGAACTAGAGGGAAGGCAGACTAATCAATACCTTATTCAAATATAAGGAAGATGCCATTGCCTGATCATTTACTGATTTTAAATGACTAAGGGCACAATGCTAGTGGTGATGGAAGTAAAGGTGGTAGGGGTGGAAGTAGTAGCAGTACCGGGAGCAGGGTGGTGAGGAAGGTGGTATTGGAAGTGATCACTGGGGCACTGATTGTGAAAGTGGAAATGAAAGAGATGGTGGAGGTGATCATAATGGCATTGAGCGTGAAGGTGGAAATGGAGGAGATGGTGGAGGTGATCATAGTGGCATTGAGAGTGCAGGTGGAAATGGAGGAGATGGTGGAGGTGATCATCAGGGCATTGAGCATGAAGATGGAAATGGAGGAGATGGTGGAGGTGGAGGTGATCATCAGGGCATTGAGTGTGCAGCTGGAAATGGAGGAGATGGTGGAGGTGATGGTGAAGTTGGTGCTGGAGGTAGTGATAGTGTTCTGGCATGGGTTGTGAGGGCAAAGCTCTTTGAGCTGTTCCAACAAGACATAGGGGTTCTATTTACCAAACTTCCTGGACTAGCTTCATTCATCAATATGAGCCAAAAAATAAGAGAGCATTCTACATCACTCCAGTGAAGATCACCATGTGTTCTTTCTCTCTCTTCTTTCCTTTGTGCTCTGTTTCAGTGAGTAAAATTCAGTCTCCTCATTAGTTCCCAGCTGATGCAGAATTGATTATCAAAGGGCTGAAGTATAACTGAGCACGTGGAAGTTGGCCAGATAATATAAGGGGTGGGAGAAGAGGTGAGCTGTAACTGGTGATTGCTATTTGGACCACAGAGTCAGAGAGCAGTTAGCAAAGGGGCAGTTATTCCCAGTTTATGCCTTGAGTAACATCTGTTATGTGTTTGTACATGGCCATGTACCTGGTGGCGGAAGGAAACCTGAGAATGAGTCTTCAGAAGTGAAGGCCAAGTCCCTGGGTGACTCTGCAGTGAGGACATGTGACCAGATTGCTTTGGAGGGAAATAATTAGTAACCTCAGGAGAAAAGCCAAAAGGCTTGCATAGGCCACAGGGGTTTTACTATTCCTTCGCCCCATCAGAGGTCCAATGGCTCTAGGTCAGAGGTGAGGTGACTGAGTGAACTCTCTTCCCCAGAGAAGAGACTGCCTCCTGAAGAGAAACATTATCCCTGTATCACCAGCCGGCAGCTTCAATTTCCCTCTAATCACGCCCCTTAATTGGCCTAAGCGAGGGGGCTGATTGCTCAAAGACTAAAAATGCTAGATGAAAAGCAGAATCCTTAGAATAACATTTTATCCACATTCAATCAATCATTTTTCCCTCTACACCTCCCACAATCCCACTTAGGCAACAACGCAGGAGCTGTCTGATTATCTCACTGGGTTCTACTGCAGGCTCAAAAATTTTTCAAAATCAAATTGTCTTAATTTACTTTTACTTAGAAATGCAGAGATTGCATTCTTCATGATAGTGTTAAGGGGAGAAATATAGCCATAAGCCCTGAACAAACAACTGGAAGAAGGAAGGAAGGAAGGAAGGAAGGAAGGAAGGAAGGAAGGAAGGAAGGAAGGAAGGAAGGAAGGAAGGAAGGAAGGAAGGAAGGAAGGAGGGAAGGAGGGAAGGAAGGAAGGAAGGAAGGACGGGAGGGAAGGAAAGAAGGAAGGAAGGACGGGAGGGAGGGAGGGAGGGAGGGAAAAGACACAGAAAGTTGATGTCCCAAAAGTCTGGGACTCACTACCTTAGGAAAGTACAGTGGTCTCCATTTATCTGTGCTTTCACTTTCCAAGGTTCTAGGTACCCCTGGTCTAAAAGCAGGTGATTCCTCTTCTCACATAGCGTCAGAAGGTCAATGGTAGCCTAATAGTACATCACAATGCCTACGTCATTCCCCTCATTTCATCTCATCACTAGGCATTTTATCACCTCACATCCATCACAAGAAGGGTGAGTACAGTACAGTATTTTGAGAGAGAGGCCACATTCAATATATTACAGTATATTGTTATCATTGTTCTATGTTATTATTAGTTGTTGTTAATCTCTTACTGAACATAATTTATAAATTAAACCTTATACGTACGTATGAATAGCAAAAAACATAGCATATATAGGGTTGGGAACTATGCAAAGTTTCAGGTGTCCCCTGGGGGGTGTGGAGCGTATCCCCTGTGGATAAGGAGAGATTCTGTGTTAGTCAAGAGAAACTTTTCTGCCCCTTACTAATTTGGGGGTAAAATGATCCATGTGGAAAAGCAAAACTGAAGAGGTCCAGTCTACACAGGACTAAGTTCTCTCAAAAGTGAAGGTGAGTGACATTTACCACTCCAAGAGCATTTTGTTATTATTAGCAGCATTATTGTTATTCCAACTTATTCCAGATCCCTTCTTTAACATCACAAAGCTCTCTGAAAGTGACTTCTGTCTCCTTTGGTCCTTTCAGTACCCTTTCAGCTGTCTTTGCATTGTAAAGCACAGGCTAACAATACTATAATTTTCCCCCATTGAAATGTGCCTTCTCCCCAGCCCCCAAAATAGACTAGTATGATTATTGAGTAGGTATGGGTACTTTGTGCTTCATCTTTTCTTTCTGTAACCAGACAGCCCTTTTTTATTCTTATGATAACTGAAACATTTGAACAATCATTGTCCTACAGAGGAGCTGATCTTGGAGGAATTGTGCTTTGTACCACTCCATCCCCTTTGGGAGCAAGATCCTTTTTAAAATAATGACTTCTCCAGCAGTTTATTACCAGCTTGGAGTCATTTTCACACCTCAGAAGTGAAGGCTTAATGAGCAGAGAAATTAAAGAGTAAAACTCTGCGAGTGTCTTCTTAAATGGTGGCATTTTGGCAGCTCAGGAGAAGATGAGCTTCCAAAGAAGAGCCACGTCATGTTCATCTTGTTCTCCAAATGACCTTTAGGTAATGAATCTCACCATTTCTTTCTCCCCACCCCACAGCTCCACCCCCTTCTTTTCCATCCTGGAGGAGATGGCTCACGGGAAGGTCAGGGGGTGAATATTGGAGCGGTGTTGGCCGAATGAATTCATCTGGCATAATGCTGGGAACAGCAATGGCTCCAGGAAATCTTCTCGACTGAGTAGAGACCACGTACTCCCAGGCCCTCACCACCACAGCAACTCCCCACCGCAAGTTGCAAATTCTTAGGAATTTTTTAGAAACGCTCTCTAATATCATTTGTTCTTAGAACACTGTCCTAACTCTCCCAGTTAGTCGCTCCCCCTCTTCAGTGCTCTTCAGGATTCTTATGCCAATTATTTATACAGACATATTATTATGATTATAGTGGTTATAATCGTCTATTCACATGTCAGTCTTCCCCTCCAGCCCTTGAGTTCTGCAAGGACGGTGGCTAAGCGGTGTTCATTTTTACATCCCTAACGTCTGCTACAACGCTTAACAAAAGTAAGACTTAGTAAATATTTGGTGAATGCATAGGATTGAAAGATTCCAATGACGCTTTTCAAATGAATGATAGTAGCGGGGATCATCCTCTTGGATTCAAAAGAGAGCAACAAAGACCAGTGGGCAGATGTAAAGCTTACGGTGCCCTGTGCCTGAATGCCACATTTAGGTTAAAGAAGAAAGGGGATTCTCTGGTCCACATCCAGCCCCTTGCATAAAACATTCTGCATCATTGCTGCAATGCAGATGCGCTGGGAAGCGCCATGCACATCTTTGAGCTTTCCCACCTGGCCAGCAAGGATCAAAGATCTCATGTCTGAATAGTCTTTCCCTCATAACATCCGTAAATTTCAGAGAGCCCTCTCTGGCTAAGAAATCTGCTGTGGGGGGGAGGACCAAATTGCCCAGGGTACACAGGTCAAATTAATGAGGTAGTAGAAATCAGTCTATATCCGTGGCTACCCAACCAGCCCCTGCCTGCCTAATTGTTTATTTGGCTTGGTTGGATTTGAGGCTTTGATTGAAATTTGGATTGTTTTTCTTTTTCTGTTAATGTTGGGACAGTGCCAGAATTTGATTTCTTTCCTCTCGGTGACAGGGAAAGCCATTGGGGAAACTAGTACCAAGGGATGGGTTGTTGGGAGGTGGGAGAGGATACTGGCGAAGGAAGAGAAACACAAGAATGGGAGAGTCCTACCCGGGGGGGGGGGCCTCAGGGGGCTTGAGATCTCCTCAAGATGATCAGCAGCCTGTGCTATGAGTAGACACAGAAAGCATTTCCATCCCATCCCAGGTGCCACATGTTTGTTTAGTGGAGCTTATTGTCATCAGAGGCAGGAGTGTCACCCTTCCTCTGCAGTGGACATGAGAAATGAGGCTGCTTGTGTTAGAAAAGCCAATGGAATTAAGCTGGTGTTTACGGTTTCATAAAGGAATAGTGGACAAATTACCCAGCTAGACCATACTGGGTAGAACTGTTAGTTAAAAGTGACAACCAGGCCTGTAATTTACACTGCACTTTGGAAATTTAAGCAGGGAGGCTCAGAGCTCTCAATCGTGCATTGTAAAGCTTCTTTTGTACTTCTGGCTCATTTTGTGCTGGGAATCATTTAGCCATTGACTTTAACTGCTAATACAGTTCCATCAAATACCAAGTATAAATCAAAATTACTGGATCATTCAAAATCTGTCCTCAGAGTTGTTTATATATGTGTTTTCCACCACTACTTCTGTATAGTTACAAGAGAAGCTGGTAAATTATGATATATTGTGCACGCCTTGTTGCCGTCTTGCTAGAGCCTCCTGCAAATAAGATGCAATCCATGACAAATAATTTTTCTAGTTATACAAAACACAAATAGTGATAATAAAAAGGGGATCAAATTGTTGAAAGATGAGGAAGAACGAGAGGAGAGATGTTTCAAATAAATAGCTCTCCTCTCAGTCTTGGCTGCCCAAAACAGGTGGGAACGACAAAGGAGGAATTTTAAAACGAATTTACCACACAAGGGCCAAAACTCCCATCTGTCTAGTCCAGCCTACTAGCAAGTGATGGAAGACTCTCATTGGTCACATCCGTAACTTTTTGTTTGAAGCTGGATCTACTAACTTTTTGCCTTATATATAGAATCTCCACACATCATTTATAAAATGATTTCACCCGAAGACATATTTGGTGTGTACAAATCATCACGGACGATGGAGTTCTCAGGGGAAGAGGCCCAACCTGGTGATTCCAGGTCCTCTAACATCCACACGATGTCAACAGACCTCAGATGATACAAATCACTGGAGTATTCAATCAGAGCAAATCTGCCCTTCCACCCAGATCTTTCTTTTATGGCTTTTTAAACTGTAGTTCGAAGGTTGGATGAATAAATAAATTAGCATTAGCTTTACTCACAGTGGAGTAAGAAGTATTATGGCAGGAGGAAATTGCTCATATCCCAACATTGTCTCTCTGCCTTTCCCTGCTTTTACTTCTCAAATTTCTACCAGATGTGCCTGGAGAATTATGAAATCCACCTATAAATGTTAACATTGTCTTGTTAATTGAAGACCCTACTCTCTCTTACTTAAATCATTATTTTCTCCCTTTGTGCCATAGATACATTTTGCAGATCTGTGTGATACCGGGAGGCATAAAGAAAGCAACACGTCAAAAAAATCCCATCTCAAGCCATCCTGGTCATTAATCTTACATTAACACAGCAAACTAAAAGATCTGGGAGTGAGCATTTATCAAATTATACTTTCCCCTGACTGGTATTACAATACAAGAGTAAAGCTGATAGATGAGACGCTAACTGAACTCTCCAATAGCAGCATCAACAAGGACCATTCGAATGGTAATAACAAGGCATATTATTTTTCAGATTCCAGAACTCTGGAATGTCTGTTTTTGAAGGAGGTTTCAGAAACCATTGTGAGTCTTGTAAATTTGGATTGTCCCTGCTATACCCTCCTAGGCATCAATAATCAGCTGTCACAGGATGCTGCCTTTCCAGTACCCCAGATCATATCAGCAAAGCAGTTTTGAAAGCTAAAGAGAGAGATGAGCCTTTGCAATTAAAAGTGTTCTGCCCATTTACAGAATCAAATTTTCCAGGAACACTGCTTAGTATAAACCACGTTTCATGAACATTCCAACATAATATAAGGAACACAAGCGTTTCAATGAAGCAGATAGCAGAGCAATTTGTACTACCAGATGGCTCACCCTGGGATCAGAGCAATTATCTCCTTACTCCACACACAAGGGGTAGCCAAAGATTCAACAGTTGACCACTGAAAGCAACTTAGCAGTCCAAGGGAATTTCTGAGATATTAAAACAAATGGGGTTTGCACCTTCCTGTTTCCACGAGCAAATCCTGGAAAAGGTTCTGAAGAATAAAAGATGATTTCTTAGCTGTGTATACATGGTCACCCCCACTGAGTTATCTCAGGAAATTGGACCCAGAAGATATGAGGGCCCAAACGACAGCTTACCTTCTGGCACTCCTGAAGAGTGTAGGCCCCTTAAAGTAAGTATGATCTAGGAAACTGACTCTTCTTCCCTCTTTTCACCCCTCCACCCTGTCATCCTGAGCCTATGGACAGATCAAATTGCCCTACCGAAAACAAATCATCAATTACCAAAACAGAGTTTGCACTTCACATTTTAAGTGGTTGGAGATGAATTTGTATATCATCTTTTGATATGCGACTATAGAATATGCAGCCAGTGTACCCAAACCGGCTAAAAAAATGTTTACCAAGGGAAAAAATGGCTAACTACAGAAAACAGATATATAACCTGTTTCTAGACCAAAATATTAGTTCAAGTCACCTGAGTTATGAATATTTCCATCAGTTCCATTGAATTGCGGTGCAAACACCCCTAATTTTTTTTTTTATATCTGCCTGACTTTGGCAAAAATAATTACAACATAAATATAAAATTAAACATGTTATGTATGGGCTGGGGAACTTTTGTGCACCTAGGTAAAACAAAGGCTAGAAATAGAATTAAACGAAAACAGTTGGTGGTAGAGGGTTGGAGGTGGGGGAAAGCCCTAAATCAGGCCACTATACAAATTTGAGAGTTACAGGGAGACATCCACCTGGGAAAGACCTGAAACAAAGAGATGGTCACAGAATTTATGACTTGGAAAAAACAAAATAATGGAAAACCAAAGGCCCAGGGGCCTTCTCAATGTTGAAGGCTGCCTGGATTACATGTAAATCCTGCAGAATCCAGCCAGAAACTAGACACGTGAGCTCTCTACATCCTCATGGAAATAGAGAGGGGTGGCCTCTAGTTTGGAGCAGAGATAAAAACCAAGGAAGAGTTAGGGAATAAAATGTAGAACCTACCCAAATATCCTGAACACTTTGATTCAGTGAGTCCTGATATCTATAAATTACTCCCAGGTATGACCTTCCGCCTTAAGATGAGTGCAGTAGCCGCATATGCCCCATGATGGACTGAGTAGGGCCTTAAGTATATTCTCTCTGTAGGAAGAAAGCATCAGAGAGCTATAAAAGGGAAAGTCTGTACAGAGATGAAGTGGGAGCTCCCTGGGCCTTAGAAACGGAGCTAATTTTATTAGATAAGTTATAGGCTAGTTTACTGAAGCAGTGCTTTACTCTTTGGCTCCTACTCAGAACCTCCTCAGACCCTCCAAGATCTTCATATCCATTCTGGTTCTGATGAGAAAAATAAGAACAAGAATAAGAACAAAACTTTTTAATTTTCTTTTTTAAAAATTGTTTGAAAACAGACATCAAGTGCCAACCCTTGTTCTAATTACTTCAAAGATATTTACATTACATTCTGTGAGATAGGTATATTTTTAAAGATTTTATTTATTGATTTGAGAGAGAGAGCAAGGGTGAGGAGGAGAGGGAGAGGGAGAGAATTTCAAGCAGACTCACGATAAGGGTGGAGCCCAATGTGGGGCTCGATCTCACAACCCTGAGATAATGACCTGAACCAAAACCAAGAGTCTGACGCTTAGCCGACTGAGCCACCCAGGCACCCCTATGAGATAGGTCTTATTAATTCCATTTTCCATGTGAGGAAACTGAAGACATTATTTTATTCTGTGGGTTCCCAGACTAAACTGCTGACTAGCCTTTTAATATATGTTTTTGTTATTTGAACTAAGGACCCTTCTATCACTATTAGATCACCCACAGAGACCTTTTGCCTTTCACGATTAACTTTTATTTAAGCTATAATAATTTCATCCAGGATTATCAGGACAAGAAAACACATACTGAGGTGTACATAATGGGATGGAGATGAAGAAAGGAAAAAGGAGGAAAGGAAGTTGCCCAAGCACCTCTGGTGATTATACTTAACTGATTCCATGGGTTTATGGCCAAGATTGGAAGTTTTTTTACTCTATCTGTTTAACGAAAACAATAAAAAAACACCTCATCAGCAACAACAAAGCGTATTTATAGTAGAAGGGCTTGCTGTGTTCCATTCATTGTTCTAAGCACTTTCGATGTAAATCATTTAATAAATTAACTCATTCACCAGAATTAATGCAGCGTTTTCTCAAAATTATCATTTCTATTTTCCTTTATCTAGATAGTCACAGCTGTGAAGTATTTCCCATACAATCAAATATCTGTAATTTATTTTTTTCAAACAAACATATTAATGGTTGTAGAGATCTGAAATGCAAGTTTCAAGTATTTCTTGCATTGTAATTATAGGTTTTACTTTTTCAGCTACTCGAGGAGAAAAGACTTTTTTTTTCTGTTGAGCAACAGATATATGAACCAATTTCTAGTACAAGACTAGAAATCTTGAATTTGAAACTGCCCTGTTTTTTGCTTTTTCATTATTTTTTTCTGATTTTACCTTTAAAATCAGTTATGTAGAGAAATCCCTATACCTGTTCTTCCTTTTTTAAGATTTTATTTCTTTATTCTGAGAGAGAGGGAGAGAGGGGGAATAGGAGCAGGGGGGAGGAGCAGAGGGAGAGGGAGAAGCAGACTCCCCACTGAGCAGGGAGCCCTAGGCGGGGCTCATCCCAGGACCAGAGATCATGACTTGAGCCGAAGACAGATGCTTAACCGACTGAGCCACCCAGGCCTCCCCCCACCCCTGCACTTGTTCTCAAAGGGCTCAGGTGGCCCTGGTATAAGCTGAGGAAATGCCATCTTATTTAATGATTTCAAAAGCATCAGGCATTAGGTTTTCTTGCCAGCTCACTAACACTCTTCTTCATAATGATATTGGTAGAAAGTACAACAGATGCATAACAGCTGGCTCATGAACTTCAGCATCTCCACCATTTCTTGACACCACTATCAGTGTTTTTGCTCAAAGACCAATTCTAATCGGTTAGCATTGTACATCTCTGGGGTTTGACGTCTTAAATACACTACTTGGTTATTGATTTTCAAATTATATGATTCCACACAATAGGTGGTAGATAGTTAGGCATTTACAGTCCAGCATTGCCTTATTTTCCATGAGCATAATTTGCAGGGTATAGGACCTTCCCCTAATTAGCTATCCTGCAAAGAGTCATTTCTAGGTTTTATCCGAGAGTATAATTTTTTTATGGTCGTGTTGTAAAATCTTTGAAAATAAGATTTTATAATAGGAAGTGACAAATCCTAGCTCAGTTCAACTATCTGCCTTTAATAAATACATGTTCCTTTCCCCCTGCAAACCCTGACATTTTCTTCCCATGACCCAAGGTCAATCAATCAGAGAAAGAGAGAGGATGGTAATTAAAAAGAGACTGTTAGTAAATCAGCAGTGTGAAAAAGTTTTAAATGTAGTGCATGACTCTCTGAGAAATAGCACTGCCAGAACCTTGCTTTCAAACATGCTTTTCTACATTACTATTATCTTCATTAACAGCTTTCCCACAAGTCTTGGTAGGCTCCTTAGTACCACGGACAGGGACACACACAGGAGGCAAACTCCTCATGCATATGGCAACATCTAATGTTGAGAGTTTTGAATGACAATTACACACATTCATCTTAATTTGGGGGGGGGGGCCATCTGGTTTGTATGAGCTTCTGGGATTTCAAAACTCAATGAAGATCGATACTGCCCAAGAGGCTAAAGCCTTCAGGCAGACCAAGGGCAACTGTGCCTGTCCAATGGACACAATTATTTTTTTAATCATGATGTCACCAGATTTGCTAAGAGTAGTGTTATTTTTAATTCAGTAATTTTGTATTTTAAGAGCAGAGTGCCAGGATCTAACAACACTAGGTTTCTATCTTGTTCCCTTGGGGGGATTCATAGAGCTCAGGCTGGCATCGTTCCAAAGTGGATTTGTTTTGTTTCCTTCAGTAAACTGTTTGGGGCACTATGGAGAGATAGTTAGGAGTGCCATGTTGGAAACTAGAAGTAGAAATAAAGGCACAGGAGCTGAAATGTGCCAAGTGGGCAAGTTAGAAAATAAAATGAAAACTCTTAGTCATGAAAGAACTTAGATATGCAGTTCTCAAAAGGAAATTTATATTGAGAGATGGGAAAGATATAAATACAGATATGGGCATATTGAGAAAATTATTATCTTTGTGTCATATAGAAAAACTTAATGGATCTGAGGATGGGTCAAGGAAACAGAGTGAAGAGTACATGTTCCACTTTAAGATTTTATCTTTTTATGTCTATCTATAAAATTTTGCCTCTAATCATCTTCTAATTCTGAGAAATGGATCACAATTTTATGCTTGCTGGATAGAGATAAGTGAGGTATTGTGACTTGAAGATATTTATGTGGAAATCACTGTTACTTGTCATAAAGTTTAGATTTTTTTTTATTCCAAATCCAAAGAACATTCGTTCCAGTGTTCCTTCCTGGTTCCACCAAGCAAAGCAATTCAGCTGCTTGGCTCACTGCTGAACCTCTAGCACGTGAAAGAGTATCTGGAAGATATTCAATACATATTTGTCGAATGAATGAACATTTCTGCCTTTCAAATTTATATTCATTCTTAAAGGATGCGTCTTCACTCCTTCCTCTAAGCTTTCTCTGACCACCTCCCTCCCTGCTGAAGGTGGGTGGGTGTCTCTCCTTAAACTCCCAAGGTCAGTCCCATGGATGTGCCTATTCTGTTGCACGCCCATTATTCTGGCTTGAAACAAAGTAAGCTGTGTGGGTTTCTTATAACTTTTACTTGGATCCAGTCTATAAGAGAGCAGGGAGTGTGTAACTTGAACCTGGTGGATGCTCAGTGAATACTCCTTCAATGGAATTAGTATTTTAGCTTCCATCCCCTGCAATAACCAGACACCCAGAGAATTCCTGGTGCATGGCCTCTCCTTGCTTCACAGCTCTCTTCTAGAAGGGTCCAAGGATGCCACCCACTCTTTTGCATCATCATCATAATAATAACTAAGATTTACTATTGTTTGAGCACTGAGATAACTGTTTTAATTTTATCATCTTTGTACTAAGGACTGTCCATTATTACCCCCTTTTACAACTGACAAAACTGAGCCTAAGCAAAGACAAATAAAACTTGCCCCAGATCACATAGCTTATAAATACCAAGCCAGCCATTTACAGGGGCTGAAACCAGCTCTATCTGATGGAACACAGACCAAAAAAAAAAAAAAAAGGCATTTTGAAATCAATGTCTAACTGAATAAATGAAATCCTTTCCTTAGATGAACATGTTAGCATTTTATATTGTCAAGATTCTAAAGCAAACGTCTTTAGATTTACTCCATTTCCAAACACATAGGTACACAGGACACTTTTAAACGTACTCAGTCAATTTGACTTATTTTGATAATGTCATGTCAAAAGAGAAGATCTAACTTGTATATTTCTCAGTTAAATGAATTATTTGTTCTTTACATCATTCTTAGTTTTATTTATTTACACACATGCATTTCACATGAACCAAATAATAATTTTGCCCACTGTCACCTGATATTTGGAGCTTGCTTTCCAATGTAAGAAAGGACTAAGGGGGGGCGCCTGGGTGGTTCAGTCGTTAAGCGTCTGCCTTCAGCTCAGGTCAGGATCCCAGGGTCCTGAGATCGAGCCCCGCATCAGGCTCCCTGCTCCGCGGGAAGCCTGCTTCTCCCTCTCCCACTCCCCCTGCTTGTGTTCCTGCTCTCGCTATCTCTCTCTCTGTCAAATAAATTAATAAAATCTTAAAAAAAAAGAAAAAGGAAAAAAGAAAGGACTAAGGGGAAAGAAAAACCTTTAAGGCCTTCTGAAATGAGGTCTTTATTTACAAAGTAATGTGGCTGCATAGCTGTTACAGACAGAATTGTATTCAATGTATTTGAAGGCTTACATGTGCTTTTTAGTCTGGTCTTTGATCCTTCTTCTCCTAAAATGTATGCATTTATTCTCAGTTTACTTTGGGATTTCATTTCTGCCTTGCAGATACTGTCCTGATAGTCTGAGTCATTGGTCCTGTTCTCCATAAAATATAGGAGATGGATAGCTTTAGCACTTCCCTTCAGCTCTTGTAAATCTAATAAATGGTTTCATCCATATTGCCTCTTTTGGAATCCTTCACATTGCCTTGGCTGTTTTTTGTTACAGATAAGAAAGGGGAATGTTTGCCAACCTTGGTATTGATGAGGTTGAAACAGCTACTCTCATAATTCTACATCTATACAACTTTATTCTCATTGTTCCACCAGCCATGAGTGGCATTCCCTAAGCAGAAAAACAATGTAGCCGAAGCAATAAAGAGCCAGATAATGTCAGGTCATTTGGTACCTAAATTAGGCTGGGCCAGGCAACTTTTAGGGCCCCCCCCAAAGGCTAGAAATGAGCTCCTGGCAATTGCTTCCACCAAATGTTCTTTCCAGACCTGCAGATGAGGAGCTTAGACAAACTTTGTGAACTTGTCCAATTCCTTTGTTGAAAAACAGGAGAACTATTTCATCAGAATGAACTTCCTCCGAATAATTGAGTTTCCAAAATTAGGAGACACAATATGTTTCAACAGAAGAAAGAAATCACAAGATCCAGACCCTGAGCAAGAAATATTTGTCTTTGCTTTATCCCAGATCTCACTTACATTTTGGCACAGCATATGCTTTGTAAAGCTAATTTCTTCCCCCATCCTCTACACCAGGACTCTGCAGATGTAGAGATGATTTTTCAACCCATGAGACTAAGTTAGATTATTTTAGATCTAAAGTGGGTTTTTTTAAGGCAGGTGAGAAAAACATGAAAAGAAAAGGAAGTTACTTGTTGTCCTGCTCTGATTGGACTATAATTGTAACAAGATACTTTACAAATTGAATCGTGTTAGAAAAAGCTATTTTGTCATGAGTTTAAAAAAACTCTCATCACTGATATGATTGCTTTCTTGGTATCCTTTTTGATCATGTTCTGGGATTCCCAAAGCTTTCAAAGGAATTCTGTATGTCCCTTAGGTTTCCAAAAAATAAAATAAAATAAGCCTTACCAGGGTCTGCCTGGAACACTACAAGAGAGGCCAACATCTTTGTGTTGCACTGAATTATCAGATCATATGGACCCTTTCAGGAAGCCCAGTACACTCACATTTGCCACTTGGTTTCTCACTGACAACAGTAGGGCAGGCCCAGCTGTTCCCAGCAGCTGTTCAGTATAAAACTGCCTGAGCTGAAATGCCTTCCAGCTGATGGCAGTCCCCAGAAGCGCTAGAGGACAATCGCCATGGCTGGGAAAGGGGGCCAGCTCCAAAGGAAGAAAAACCCAAAGCAGAGAAGTGAGGAGACCTCCCTCCCCCATCCTTTCCCGCTTGTAGAGAGAAAAATCACTCTGTAAACCTGTTCATTCCCAGCCTGCCCTCCCGGGGGCTTCACCTTCATAATGAGCTAGACTAGTCGAGGAGATTCCTTTCCGCTCCAAATGCATTATCATTATAATGGGCATCCAGGCTGCCTATCAAAGATCCCAGATCCAGGGTAGCAGGAAAGTGGCCAGGGTAAAAAAGAGGAAGGGGAGAAATTTACATGCAGAGATAAGCATGGACAGTCATTAAGAGAACAGGCCTTCACTTCAAAACGACATGAACCCAGCACAGGTCTCCTGCCTGTTAAATATGTACAGTGTGTGCTTATTTGATGATGAAAATCAGACGATGGCTATTTGAATGAAAATGAATTTTAATAAGCTTTGGAGGTAGAAGAAGCAGAAACTCTCCATTTTCCCCTGTATCACCAGGCACCTTCTTGACCATCATTACCACAAAGGAAAGAATGCGGGCATGCTAATCATCCCGTGAAGAACGCTCGCTCTCCTCCTCAGTCTTTGTGGGTGTTCATTAACCTTGTGGGCTCCTCAGCCAGCAGAGTACAGCTGTCCCAGGGACATTTCCATATCCCTTAAGAATAGCAGGATGTCGAGTTAGCCTCAGGGATCCGGCCTATAGAAAAAAGTGGGACAAAGCTCCCTTAGGAGTGAAAGCAAAGGACTAGTAGTGGTTAGCACTTATATGGCACGATGGAAAAATTTACAAAATTTTGCACTTACTTTGCACTTTTATAAAATTAAGTATAATATGGCTATTTATTACTCATTTTTTATTCTGGCAGAGAGACAAAAGAATCGTCCTACTATTGTAAATCCTAATCCCCATCTCCACGCTGAAATGAACACTAAAACAAATAGCCTTGGGTCATTTATCTCTTACTGGTATTAAGCGTAGTAGTCTGGGAGCACAGAAATAGTCTGGTGACCTTAAGAGGTTATGAAATCTATCCCCTTACTCCAAGCAAAACCACATAAAAACCGTCCTGGTAGTGACAACAGAATAAATAAAAATACTTTCAAAGAAGTTTGGTTTGAAAACAGCAGAGTTCATTTGGGAAATGTCCTAGTAACTGTTCTTTCCAGACCTTGTCCACGTGAATTCACGTGGTTATATTGCTTGTTCCCCACCCCTCTGGGTACAAGTCCTAAGTTTATAAGGTCATTGACCCTAAATTAGTCCAGGCTCAATAAAGCCTGACCTTAAAGGCACCATCATCCCACTTAAACCTTTTGGCAAAAACCCTAGAACAGATTTTACTTCCCCACTGTCAACTCTACTGGTTCATCAAAGTCGGTAAGGCTCTCCTGGCTTATTTAATACTAAACCTGACAAATTGTGCATTTTTACGATGAAAAAAAAGAAAATATTCCTATTGCCTAGTAATGGACTATCTAATATCTTTGATATCTAGAAGTAAGTATTCTCATCAGCAAGAGCTGTGGCCTCTCTACCAGCCACTGGTAGATTAGAGACAGTACCACTAAAGCTGCTCTCCACCCAAGCAGAGGAAGAGAAGAAAATGGAGGATCTTCCAGTAAACCTTTCCCTCTCTGAATCCTTCTCCAAATAAAGCAAGTATTGTATTCTTAAGAGCATGTGTAAATAATGTTTACTGATAGGTACGTCAACCATATAGTTCATATTTGAGGATTTGTCTTATGAGGATTAAGATTTAATCACTAAGATTTTACCATGTCATCTTTAACATCGTTTTTTTTTTAAACTAAATCTCAATATCGAATGAAGCAGCAGAGAGCAAGCACAAAAAGATTCCCACAAAAAATGAATCGCCCACCCCACCCCACTCCAAGGAAACTGAAATTAACCTCTGTATTCTTTTTTGCTAGAAAGGTGCCTTTAACAATTATCACGATGTGTTGCACGAAGTTGTTCTGTCCCACCTTCTTTTTTTCTCGAGCTACTCTTAGCAGCCCGCGCCTGGGGTCCCGGAACGGGTGGGGTAGAATAGCAAGAAGCCGGGGCTGGGATGGAAAAGGTCTCAAGCCATTTCTTCCCCATTATCACCCGGTTAAGCTGCTCAGACTCTGACAGCCTAACAAGGTGCTAATGGGCCATACGTTCTAGCCCAGTTCACAGCAGGTTGTTTCAAATGGGTTGAGGAGGTTGATTTGCATTCGAAATCTCCTCTCTCTCACTTGCTTTTTTGTTTGGCCCCTTGATTTCTACTCCCCAGACACTCTTCGGAGGTTGACTCAGAATGGAACAAAATCACATCAGTTCAGAATTTGAATTGCCTGAGTTTGGATTTTAAATGTGTCCCATTATTTCATCAAGTTGTGGTGGGTGTTGGGGGGGAGGTGAAGGGAAAGAAAGGAGAGCCAAAGAGATTTTAAAATGAAAGGGAGAGATGATGACAGATGGAGGCAAATGTTCCTTTTAAGTGGAGAGGAGCAGCTGATGTTGAGGCATGAAATTAAATTAGTACATCTGTGGCTGGATGTGTGTCATGCAGCTTCCTGTTCCCCACTCCTGAGGAGTTTGGTTACCTCATGACTAAATGGCGCCCTTCACAGCGCCATGAATGCTTCCCGGCGCACAAGATGGAGGCCCTTCTCGTGAAAGGGGGCTGCCGAAAACCCAGCACACAGGGCTAGCCCTCCAACCTCATGGTGTCCTACCAACCCTCGAAGGAGGAGCTGGCTCGGTTGTAACTCCAGTTCCTCAAGTCAAAGGGAGGGAGGTGCAGGGAAATGAAATCGAAGTCAGCAGAATTTCCAAGGAGGCAGTGTTTACGAGTGGCCTGCGGTGTGCCGGGCAAGTGAACAATCTGCTTTTGAAAAGCCTGCCAGCTGCGTGCGGGAAGGGCTCGGGATTCGTAAGTGTTTACAGCCTTTTCCACGGAGTAACAGGACACGGCTATTTCTTCAGCACCAGGCTCCGGGGGTGCTCCCCATCAATAATGGCGCTGAAGCTTCCACTTTCCCTCGGAAAGCGGCGCAGTCGTGAAGCGTCAGGGCCACTGCCAGGAAGCTTTACGGCTTAATTCGGCTCCCAGCTCCCCAGCTTTCTCCCCTTCCGCTTGCATCTCAGTTTCCAGCCTCGCATCCAAAAGGTGAAGATCTAAGCCAGTCATTCCCCAACCTGCCCTGCCTGGGTCACGCACCTAACTGACCTTGTATCCAAAGGAGCAGGGGAACCACATTACTTAGAACCGGGTACATGAAACTTAAAAAAAAAAAAAAAATGTTTAAAGCAGAAGCTAATTCCTGGATATTTGCAGCCGATTCAGGAATCACCCTTGACCACTGGCCATGGCGATATTCTTAGAATGGTCCACTTGAATCTATTAAAAAAAAAACACACACACACAAGAAAAACAACTTAAAAATGTCATTATGACAATGGTTCCTTATCCAAGTAAAAGAGCCCCCGCACTTTCTGTTCGCCCGCCAAACTGTTCGATGGATTTAAAAATAAAGTTTAAAACCCTCAGTATTTTACTGTTCTTTCAGAAATGACAGGATTCAGAAAAACTGTCCCAAAATATGGTGCCTTTGTGTCTGGAACATTTTAGACTGAAGGAATTTAAGAAACGGCCTTTGCAGGGAGGACTTCCTGACCTTCCCCTGAAGCAAGTCGTGCGAAACACCGTTGGGTGGGAAGTACCTTCCCTACACCTGAAGGAAAGAAGCATCCTATCTCCAAGACTGAGTGACTCCAAGGGAAGTCCAAATAAATGGGCCTTGTAGAGTGTCTCCTTGTTTACTACACTTAGCTCATATCCCTGTGTTTGTCATATTTTCCCACTACTGTCTACTCTTCACCAAACCTACTATAAAAATACTAAATTGATGGGTGCCAGAAGGAAGTTGGGGGGGTCAGTGAAGTAGGTGAAGGGGATGAAGAGTACACTTATAGTGATGATGAGAACTGAGTAATTTTTGAATGAATGAATGAATGACAAAAAATACTAAAATTTCATTGCTTTCGATCTTTTTTTCTTTTTAAACATTTTATTTTTAAGCAATCTGTACACCCAGTGTGGGGCTCGAACTCACAACCCTGAGATCAAGAGTCTCATGCTCTAGGGACTGAGCCAGCCAGCTCCCCTCAATCTTTATTTCCTTATGTATATTCCTTAAATAAACGTGTATGCTTCTCTCTGGTTAGTCTGTCTTTTGTTACAGAGCTCCAGCCTAGAACCTCAAAGGGTAAGAAGATTTGTTTCCTCCTCTGCAGCGAGCAAAAAAGAAATAAGGAAAAAGCCATGCCCCTTCTATAGTCAGAGAGCAAGAATATCCTGGCCCCTTCAAGATTCTTCTAGCTGGACTAAGAATCAAATTGACATGAGACAGATTAACAGGGGAAAATCAAATTTAATAGTGTACGTACAGGGAATCCACCCAGACATGGAAATTCCACAGTCGATCAGGTGACATGAGGGATACATGTCATCCTGAACTAAGGAGAAGGGAGTAGCGGTCTGGGACTTCAAAGGGAAGGAGTGCAATCTTCAGGGAGAATGAGAAAGGGTAAATGATAAATGTTTGCTGAGCTACACTGAAACAATGGGACAAAAAGAGGACTTTCTAGATTTCCTCCCTGTCCACCACACATAGATCATACCAAATGTAGGTACCCGTGGCGATAGCTCTCTTCCTGGAGCAGGTCCTCTATCTAAATTCTTTTGGGCAGGTGTGGGGGAAGTAAAGAGCTTTTCCTGAATCTGCTGGGTTTTGATTGCCTTTTTAACTCCACATCATCTTCATACTAAAGTGGCCCATCTTGGGGTGCCCTGCCCTTGGCCCCCAAAACTATATACACGCCAGCATTTTGTGCAAAAGACTTTCTCCAAATGGTGTCCACCTATCAAGGTGCATGAAATTGGGAGGAGGCTTGGGTGTTGCTATTCACATCATCTGCTTAGGTTAACACACACCTTGTGGTCTCTGTTCGGGCAATTTTCAAGTTGTCTTTTCAGATTTCTTACACTGTAAATGCACACACCACACAGATAAGAAACGTATAACACATCAAGGGGAGAGAAAGAAGAGAGAGAGAGTCCCCTATAAATCCATCAGTGCAAGGTATTCTTCCTGTAGTCTTTCACCTTACATTGACTTCAATTATGCCTTACAGCCCAGGCAAACTCCCCGTAGCATTTCCCCACAAGATAATCCCCGTACTGCTTGGTTCCCCCTTCAGAGGCGATTAGCCAGCCAGTCCATATTTAGCTCCTATTGTTATTCCTTTCCCAGCCAACTCCATCATTCCCTGAAGCACTCCTGATGTGGTTCTTGGAACTGTCTTCAATGCCCTAGCACTGATCTGCCCTGAGCAAAATGCTTTGCCCATCTGTGCCAGGAAGATGTTTGCATTGTTTTCCATCAATCTTTCCCTCTCCAAAGAAATTGGAGAAGAAAACATGTCTTATTCCATTGTTGCCACTGTCCCACACCAAGAATCCTTTGGGGTGGTTCTTATTAAAGGAAAATCAAGCCTGAGTTAGAAAAGTCAAATTGCATTGGTTCAGTAGCCAAGCCCAGGTGGGTGTAAAACGGTGAGGATGTTGAGGTGTGTCTTGAGTTCTTTCTCCTTTCCTCCTGCAGGCATCCCCAGATCCAGGCACTGTCCCCACAGACGCCCACAAGCAACCTTACCTTTTTTACTGTCTCCGACTCTAAGACTTTTTTTTCTTGCTTCCTCCCCCATCGAAATTGAACTTTCGTCTATTCAATGTCTGTTTTTCCTAATCATGCTAATGTAACTCACATAACAGTTTATTTCATTGTCCCAACTGATGAGACAAAGAATTTCAATCCAAAAGAATGACTCAGGTAATTTGGAGGTCCCTGTAGGCCACTCCTGAAGTATTTTTTTTTTTTTTTGAAGGAGTAACTATACAGGCTCATCATCTCTTCACAGCACAGAAAGAGATGCCGACTCCCCTGTCCAATAGGGATTCAAGAACTATTTGCTGATTTCACTTTATTAATATGAGATGAACGCTTTCATGCTGATTTTCACTATCTAAGGTTGAACTGTACCCAAAGATACCATGATTCTTTTGAAACTGAAACAACTCCAGAGCAAGCATCTGGCCACATTTTTAGATCACTGTCTCTCAGACTTGACTGTGTAGAGGAGTCACCTCCGAATCTTGCTTAAACACAGTTTTGTTGTTCAGGTCTGGGGAGGGGCCTGAGCTCCTGCCCTGGGGTGATGCTTCTGGCACTCTCCCTGGCCTGCACCTTGATTAATAACATTCTATAGGGTGAGAGAGGAACTGGAATTAGAGGAAGAGAAGATGGGATAATGGAGGTAGGAGGGGGCCTACTTAAACATAAAATGTGGCCGACTATTCAGATTCTCAGAGGAAAGTCCTGTTCACTGTTTTCTTCTTTCATTCATCTATTCTTCCTTCAACCTGTATTTGTAATTCATTTATTTGTTCAACAAATATCCACCACACTTTTCTGCCATGGACAATATGAGTCAATAAGGAAGGAAACAGTGGTCAAGGTTGGCATTATTCTCACAAACACAGAGCGGAGAAAAAACAGGAAAAATCTATGTGGGGGGAGATAAGTGTTATATTTACCTCTAACAACCAGATATATATATAAAACTACCATCAGATTAAATATACTCAAAGAAAGCCCCGATTTTTAAATTCAGCCGCTATTTTTCACCTCTGAAACCAATCTGCATGATCACAAGGTAGGATTCCATCATTAGTGCTTAGAGAAAACCTACTACGTGTGGTATATTTGCTTCTCCAGAGCCTCACCTCACAACCTCCCATAGTTCAGAACTATAGAAGAGGTCCCCCCAAAGAGGCAGAGTTTGCTTTAAAATTCATTCCTGAATGTCTGAATTAATTCATCTAAAAATTGCTGGTCGCATGCCTACTATACACCAGACAGGGTTCAGTACTTGGGCCCAGAGAGGACAGTACATAGTTACAGTGCTCAAAAAGGTCAGATGGAAGTATTTTAATTTGAACACAATCTAGCTGTTGAAGTCAGGTCATTTTCATATTTAACAACAGGGTAAAACTAATGGCTTCAGTGACCCTAAAGAGCATTTCTTATCCAATAGAGCTTGGAGCCCATGGTTTGGGGAGACCTGAGGAATAACTCAAGGATTATACGCCATGACCAAATGGGATTTATTTCAGAAATGTAAAGTTAGCTCAACATATGAAAATCAATGTAATACACTATATTAGTACAATTAAGGTGGGGGGGAATCATGATCATCACAATAGTTGCAGAAGAAGGATTTGACAAAATCCTTTTTTATCCTTTCATGATAAAAATGCTTAACCATCTTAGAAGAGAATTTCCTCAACCTGATAATGGGCCTCTAAGAAAACTCACAAGTAATATCACAATGGTGAAAGACTGAAGGCTTTCCCTCTAAGATCAGGAACAAGACAACGGTGTCTGCTCTTACCATTTCTATTCGACATTGTACTGGAGGTTCTAGCCAGAGAAATTAGGCAATAAAAAGGAATAAAATTTACTTAGATTGTATATAGAAAATATTAAAAAATACACACAACTAGTTCTTATAAACAACTTCAGCAAGGTTACAGGACACAGGATCAATATACAAAAATCAATCATACAATCTATATACTTACAATGAACTATCTAAAAATGAAATTAAGAAAATGATTATTTTTACACTAGCATCAAAAAAGATAAAATACTTAGGAATAAATTTTACAAAAGAAATACAAGTATCATACAATGGAAACTACAAAACATTATGGAAAGAAATTAAAGAAGACCTAAGTAAATTGAAAGACAGTCAATGTTCATGAATCAAAGACTTAATATTGTGAACATGGTAATACTCCCCTAGTTGATCTACAAATCAGTTCAATCCCTACCAAAATCCTGCCTGGCTTTTTCGAAGAAATGGACAACCAAGTCCCCAAAATTTTTCAAGAGACTTAGAATAAGCAAAACAATCTTGAAAAAGAAAAACAAAGGTGAGGGATTCTCATTTTCTGGTTTCAAAACTACAAACAAAACTATAGAACAAGACAAAGTTACAATAATCAAAACAAATGTGGTACTGGTCCTAACTGTCACATGTAGAACAATGGAATAAAATTGGCAGTTCGGAAATAAAACCTTAAATTTATGGTAAACAGACTTTTGACAAGGATGTGCTGGTGACTGAGTAAGAAAAAAAAATAGGGGCACCTGGGTGGCTCAGATGGTTAAGTGTCTGCCTTTGGCTCAGGTCATGATCCCAGGGTCCTGGGATCGAACCCCGCATCCGGCTCCCTGCTCCGCGGAAAGCCTGCTTCTCCCTCTCCCTCTGCCTCTCCCCCTGCTCACGCTCTCTCTCTCTCTCTCTTTGTATTTCTGTGTCTCGAATGAATAAATAAAAAAAAAAAATCTTTAAAAAAAAAATAGTCCTCTTAACAAATAGTGCTGAGACAACTGGATATTCACAGGCAAAAGTTAGACCCCTACCTTCGCATGAATGAAGTAAGACCTTTACCTCACACTACAGACAACAATTAATTCAAAAAGGATCAAAGACCTAAAGTTAAAAGCTAAAATTATAAAACTCTTAGAGAAAAACATAGGCATAAACCTTCATGACCTTGGATTAAGCAGTGGTTTCTGAAATAGGACACCAAAACATAGGCAACAAAAATTTAAAAATAAGTATATAGGATTGCATTAAAATTTTAAACTTTCATGTTTCAAAAACTATCAAGAAAGTGAAAAGACATCCCACAAATTGAAAGGAAGTATTCCTAAATCATGTATCTAGGATTTGTATCCAGAATATATAGAGAACTCTTATAACTCAACAACAAAAGGTAAATAATCCAATATTAAAATGAGTAAAGGATCTAAATAGATATTTCTCCACAGATACACAGATAACCAATATGCACTTTAAAATGCTCAACACCATGTGGCTTGTCTGGGTCGCTCACTCGGTTAAGCATCAGACTTTTGATTTCTGCTCAGGTCATGATCTCAGGGTCATGAGATGGAGCTTCACATGGGGCTCAACACTGGGTGTGGAGCCTGCTTAAGAGTCTCTCTCTCCCTCTTCCTCTGCCGTGCCCCCACCCCCTCCCCACGCTGGCCCCGTGTGCACACTCTCTCTCTCAAAAAATAAAAAATAAAAAGTGCTCAACACCATGATTCATTAGGAAAATAAAATCAAGGCTACAACAAGGGGGAATGACATCGGCAAAACAGCAGCAGCATAGAATTTCTAACACTTGCTCCCCCCCCGCAGAAATATTAATTTGAACACCTATCTGCACAGGAAAATACCTTCACAAGATCTGCAGTTTCCAGGTGAGGGATCACAGCATCTGGGTGAAGCACAGAAATAAAGGACACACTGAGGAGGTAGGAAAGATAAATTTACATTACTGCCATCCTTTCTCCCAAGCCCAGGTAGCCCAGTGAAGAGAAACACCTGCCCCATGAAAGGAGAGTGAAGTGAGTGCCTGACTTCATCGAGGACCCCAGATTGCCCCAGGCTGACTCCCACAGCCCTTGATGCTCCCTACAGGCCCCCATAACCCCAGGCCCCCCAGCTCACCCTGGCCCCTGAGGAAGGGGGAATGGGACATGACTGCTAATGGGTACAGGTTTCTTTGTGGAGTGATGAAAATGTTCTGGAATTAGTGGTGTTGGTTGTACTAAAACCTACTGAATTGTACACCTTAAAGGGGTGCATTTACGGTGTATGAATTTTGTCTTTAAAAAAAGTAGGACAAAAATAATTTTTTAAGATACGCTAATTGCTATAAAATGAATCAATTCTGGGCGTCTAAGGTACAGCATGGTGGTGACAGTTAACAGTACTGTATCATAGACTACTTGAAAGTTGCTAAGAGAGTAGATCTTAAATGTTCTTACTACCAAAAAAAATGGTAATTTTTTTTTTGTAGTATATATATGCCAGGTGGTAGAAGTGTTAACTAACCTCACTGTGGTTAATAATTTTGCAGATATACACATGTATTGCATCATCACCTTGTACAACTTAAACTTACACAATGTTACATGTCAATTACATCTCAATAAAGCTGGAAGATTAGTAGATAGATAGATAGATAGATAGATAGATAGATAGATAGATTTTTAAAAGTAGCTCAATCTTGGCACCTAGTAGGTTAGCCTCAACTAGACCCAGAGATAAAGAAGAAAATGCAGATTGACCAGCTCTGGTAATTCAGTTATCCCAAATGCACTCATGTGCACGAAGCCAAACCGGGAGCAAATCCTTCGACACCCCTCTGTGGCGCTTCTCATAATAGGCTTCAGTGGGAGACACCATTACAAACAAAAGTCAACAGCCCTGGGCTCTTCCCCCCAGTCTCACAATCCCACCCTACCCTTTGGATAGGCAGTAAAATTCAGTGCCAGTTTGTCCATTTAAAAAAAAAAAAAAAGAAAGAAAAAAAAACTTTTATTTAAAAAAAAACTAAAAACACCTTTTTCTGCTTTCATTTCTCATTAAAATGCCACTTTTGAGTCATTTGGAAAGGGTCAGGCTGGATGTTGGCTTTAAAACCTTTGAGAGCTACTATAATTGCCTAGAGGTCCGATAACAGTGATTGCTCTCACAAGTTTAATTTTGAAGTTTCTGCCAAGCCATTAGCATATAACCAGGCTACAGAAATCAAAGGAAATTAGAGGCGAAGAGAAAAACTAATCTCATCTACCTCTGGACTGTCACCTCCTCCCTGGGCCAGGACAAGTTCTCTTCTAAGTTGCTGTTTCCTGGGGTAGTGAGAAGAGTCTGGGGATCTGATTCTGAGTTCTGCTACTAACTAACCACATGGTCTCGGGCAAGTTATTAAACATTTTGGTATATATATATATATATATATGCTTCGCGAATTTTTTTTATTTTTTTAATGTTTTATTTATTCATGAGAGTCAGAGAGAGAGAGAGTCAGAGGCAGAGAGAGAAGCAGGTTCCCTGCCTAGCAGGGAGCCTGATGCGGGACTCGATCCCAGGACCCTGGGATCATGACCTGAGCCGAAGGCAGATGCTTAACCATCTGAGCCACCCAGGTGCCCAATGCTTCATGAATTTATGTGTCATCCCTACACAGGGGCTGGGCTAGTGTTCTCTGTATCATTCCAATTTTAATATATGTGCTGTAGAAGTGAGCACTACACAATTTGGTATCTTTAAAAATGGGTACATTGTTGCTTCTCCTGCTGGGCCCTCTTGTCCAAGTGCCATCTTGACAAGATTCTTCCATAGACCATGTCTGTGGAGCAAGGCAGGCAGAGAGACGTGTGCACAGGAGTGCTCTGAATGGGAGCTCATTGAGTTTAGGATTGAGCTGGGCAAGCTTCCTGCACAGAGGCAGAAAGGCATTAAAATAAAGCATCGTATCATATCACATGGATCTGGTCACTTTCAGGAAGGATAAGAGAACACATCTAAAAGACATGTTTAAAGTGTGCTCTCGTTAATTGTGGCTCAACCATCATGGTGGCAATTTCAACTTTTCCACGGTCATTTAATCACATTTAGTCTTTTCTTTCGATCCTTACAACAAACAACCCAGGGGTTATTATGCTCTCCATTCTACAGATGAGAATACTGAGCCTGTGAAGGTTACATTGATAAGGAAAAGCTGTGTCCTAAGATGGCCGACCGAGCCAGCAAGAGAGTCCCAGTCCTCCAGGTTCCTCTTCCTGCCCTGCTTCACGCACGCGCCAAGGGTACCCAATATGCGGAAGTAGAAGTGTATAAATTGCCCCTCTTTGTTTGTGCTCGGGGCTCAGACCCTTGGAGACCACTCTCCTCTGTGCCTGCCGGCGTTAAATAAACCTCCTATCCTCCAAGATCTCCGAGAGCCACTTGGTTCTTCCATCAGGCGATCAAGTCCAGGTTCTGTAACAACATAACTTCCTTAAATTTCATTTGTCTGGTCAGTGGCAGAGATGGGCTTTGAACCATAGTTTTCTGGCCTTAACACCTATATTCTTTCTGCCTGACCAGCGACTACCAGATGTGATGATCACTAAGATAGCCTCAGGTATTATGAGGGTCCACAGGTACAGGACCCACTGCTACCTCCTCTTATCCATCTAGTCTATCCTTAAGGGACTTTTGGAAATTTCATTTTTAACCAAGAAGGGCAAGCCTGCAGCCCTGGTGTCCAGAATATTCTCACATGACAGTAGAAAACCAAAATTTGTTGTGAACTCTTAAAGAATGGAGAACTATGCACAAAAGCCTTACAGAAATTAAAAGGATACATGTGTTCCTTGGCTATTCCTTTTCAGACTATCCTCTGGATTGAGCCCAGAAGGCAGCATAGAATAGTGGGAAAGTACACCAGTTTGGAGTCCTGTTTTGGTCTTTGCTAGCTATTTGACCTTAAGCAACTTATTTAACTTTGTTACACTTTTGTTGATTCAACTACACAATGTGAATAATGTCTCCTTGGAAGGATCCTTACAAAGATGAAACCAGCTAACGATGTAAGGTGGTTAACAAGTGCTAGGCACATGCTAAGTGTGAAATAAATTCCACTTTGTATTGTTCGATCCCACCGTCTTCAGAGGAGAAGGAAAAGAGGTAAAAGGAGCCAAAATCCAAATCCATTTAAGCAACCTGTCAGGAACAGCTCTTCCACGTGATGTCCCATCTAGCACTTGAATGTTGCTTCTGCAGATTCAGATGTTTCCCATGAATTTGCTTCCCAAATCAACCTAGAAATGACAAGACCAAGTTCATGCTACTTCAAAATTAGAGATCCAAATGCTGATGAAAATCCAGTTCCATCACTATTTAATGATCACCTACTATGTGCCAGTCGCTGGAAGATAAAGAGATAATAGGCAGGACACAGTCCCTGCCTTTGAAGAACTCATAGGTCAATAGTGGGTGCTTGGTAAGACCATAAATAACATTAAAAGGGGCCCATAGGAGAAATCTTAGAAGAGAGAAGAAAACTACTCTGGGAGTTCCAGGGAGGGAGAAGTTACCTCCATTTTGATAAAGATTTCATGGATGAGGAAAACTCACATGACTTTGAAAGATACAAGTGAATGGAGCAGGAGAGGATGTCAAGAGAACATTCCAGGTGGAGGGAACAGCATCAAGCAAGGCAGGGAAGTGGAGCACTGATGCCTTGACTGGGAAACATCCAGGAGTCAACGTGGCCTAGCACTAAAGCAAGAGATATATACACATAAGTAGTGGAAGGAAAGGCAGGAGAGGTGGGTGGTGGCCCCATGGTCGATGCTTTCCATTCTGGGTGTGGAGGAAGGCCAAAGCTTCACTCAGTTTTAATATAAAGAGCCGATGAAGCATTTTGAACAGAAGGCAGTATGACTGGAATTTGATCAGAGTCACCTGTCTTGGGAGGTGATGAGGATTAATTGAGTCAAATCAGTAAAGCCCCTAACAAAAGTCAACAGGTGCAAAATTAATTGCAATTCTCTTCTCCCTTCTTGAAGCACCCAGAAAACCCTATTGTTTCTGAATCGAGTGCCTGTAACCCAGAAAAAAATGGGCCTAGAGTCTCGTCAAGACTCTCTGCTGGCTGTGAATTTCCTCTTCCTTCCAGAATCCAGCTAAAGAAGGGTGGCCCTGTGACCCGGATCTAGAAAATCCCTAGGCAGAGGCCAAAGGATAAGTTGTGATGAACTCTAGCTATTTCCTGCAGCCTGAGAAACGCAGGATTGCACAGTTTCAGTGCAGTCAACGCCGCACTCCCTGCTAAACACCTGCCTGCAGGAAAGCTGACACCCTCTCATCTTTGTTACTCTCTTTAGAGGCTCATTTGGACTGACCAGCCAGTGTCACTTGGCATTCAGGAAGTGTGCCTCCCCTCACCCTCTCCACTGCACTGAGCCTGAGGATGATCTAGGGGTTTTTAGCCTTTCATTTTTTCCCCTCTCCCCTTCTCCTGCGGCCAGGAGTCTTTTCTTCCTGATAAGAACCTTCTAGCGGCTTCATCAGAGCCATTGTTAAGAGAAGGCGATTCTTCTCACAATGGATACCTGATGACTTCGCCTTTCTGCAGACAAATCAGTCCTTGAGAAAGGTCTCATTATTGCTCTGGTGCCATTATTCCGAATGCAGCGGCTCAGGGCCCCTCCCTCAGTCCCCATGGGGGCGGGGGGGGCAGGGGAGGCAGGGGGCCAGGGGAGGGCAGAAGGAAAGAAAAATCCTGTTTTTTGCCATTCACTTTTTAAAAAGGTGGCTGTGAAAATCTTCTCTTTCCCCACTAATGGAATTTGAAGGAGACACAACTTCTGCACTTGGTACCCTCACGCATTCTGGAAAAGTCCTTTGCAGACTCAGAGGTTAACTGTGCTTTCCTGGGGTGCTTCCTCTCCTGCCAAGTCAGGATGTTTCATCTCCTCAGAGATCAAAATGCGCTGACCTCTACCCCCCGCCCAAGCATTTCACAGTGGCCTAAAATGAAAAAACCATTCTTTCTGCCCCCTGTCCTTCTATGGAGATTCCCTTCCCTTCTGCTGGCACGCCTGCAGGCTAGCTTCCATCTGCACACTCAGAAAATCAGGAATTAAGTGGCCTTCAGGGTTAAGGCACTGGGACAGGCACAGTGGGGGATAAATTACATCTCAACTTCCTGGGTCTCACACCCTATGTCCCAGAGATCAAGGACAGGCACTTTCATTATAAAGGCCCATGAGCCTTTCACCTACTTGATCTGCCGGTGATGCCCTCGGGGTAACAGACATTCATCCAAGTCATTATTTAACTAAAGCTACTCATTGGGGAGTATTTAAGTCTAGATATCCTAACCGAACTTCCCCCAAGTTTCAAGACTAAACCCTAATGAATAAGCGTCTTACTCCACCTTTGGCTGCTTTTTGGAAAAGGGGAAATAAAGTAAAGCATTTCAAGTCAAACCGGAGAAGTGAACATCCGGATACTCACTGATAAGGGGGATAAAATATATTGACCAGCAAAAAACGTAAGCTAGAGGTCTCCATTCATAGATGAGGGAAGAATAAAAAGAGAGAGAGAGAGATTTAGTGTTATAACTGAATCACCTGATGGAAGAAGAACAAATACAGCAATTTGACTAATACTGACCTCAAAAGTAGGGAATCTGAAGGACAATCAATTTTGAACAGAGAGTTAATGGCGTTGACTTTGGTAAATGAACATAGAAAGGCAACATGGTTTTGATCATGGAGCCACATCCCTCCCCCTGTCTCCCTTCATCCCTGTCACCCTCAAGAAGTGAGCAGAGACAACTCTCAACTACCTGTGATAAAGGAAGGGGGCCCTACATCTTCTTGAGACTACAGGCCTCCTCTGTGGGAAGTGGTACTTTGCCTGTGTAATCTCTCCTTTCTAACTGTTGAATTCAGTTAGTGGCATCTCTTTTCACACTGTGGGTCTCCTTCACTTGTTTCCTTATTCTGACCTACATTTTAATAAGCTGGGGTCACTGAGTAAGTGACACTTTGCTTTAGTCCCGTTAATGATTAATATCCGAATGCTAAGGAAGAACAGGGACTTTCCCTTAAGCAAATGGCCCATTTCGCAGGGGCTTCACATAGATTCACAAAGAAGTTCCTACAGATTCACTAGACAGAAGTAATACAGGGACAAGTCTTAATGTCACCCCCTACTCTTATAGCCCCTCACATAGGTTGGAATGAAAAACTAACAATCAGGAAAGAAGGTGTCTCCATAGTTTAGGAAGGTAGTGAAGGAGTAAACTATCTACCCTATTTAGACAATCCACTTCAAGGCCTTATTTCCTGGATCACATTCTCTACTGTATGGTTGAGGTGGAGTGGGGTTTCCAGTCTGAGTTTATAGGCCTTCAAGCCTTCTTTTAAGAAGACTGTTGATTCCTCTCTTCCGTGATACCAGTCTGGCCCAGAATGACAATACTGCCAAGGACCTCATGTCTTTGCCCCACTGATAACACCACCAACTGCTACTAAGTCCTGGGCACATGCAGGGGTGGTTTTCTGTAAGACATCTGCTGTGCCCTTTAGTGGCAGCTGTGGTCTTGGGCAGATCTTTGAGGGAAAAAAACGTAATGCACTGTACTGAAGGTCTAACCTCCAGCATTTTCTTTATTGGACCCCCTGATGCAGAGAGATCAGAGATCGTTGCAGAGTGGAGCCCTGAATGCTCCATATTTCAATGTATACACCCCAGAATTCAGGGCACCTCATAAAAACCTCATATTCCTCTTCATTTGTTTTCCAGTGAAGACCAAGAGTACACATGCAATAGAAATTCTAGAAGCTATCCTGGACATACCGGTCTCCAAGATAGAGAGGTAAAATGAAGGCTAATAGCACCAGTGGCAGAAACTGGTCATGACTCACAGCTCTGTTTCTTCTCCCCGCCAGCCTTCAGCTGGGTCTGGCCAGTGACTGAGTTCTAGCTCTGGGAATACAGGAAGAAATAGTGGACATGGGACCCCCAAAACTCCCACACTTGCTCTTTCATTCTATTTTCTGTTTCCCACTTCCTTGCCAAATGGAGAAGCATCACAGAAGTATCACAAGGAACACCATCCACAGAAGAACATGTACACTGGACTATGACAGGAGTGAGAAGTGAAGGTTTACTGTAGTTAAAACACCGAGGTTTGGGGTTGGTTTATTATAGCAGCGAGGATTACGTGGCCTAACTAGCACAGTGACCCTTGTTGGGTTTTCAACTCAGCATGCTGATACGAGAAACAGGGATGCTTATAATAAAAAAAAAAAAAAAAGAAGAAGAAGAAGAAGAAGAAGACAATCCGGAAGAAAAAGTCACACATCTTTTTCATTAAAACACAAAAAAACCTGTCCTTGCTTAATGGTCCAAAATATAAGCTGACCATACCAGAAATGATTGCTAAGCACATAGTATGTTCATAAAGATAACCATTACAAAACCAGTACAGATGGTCCCCAACTTATGATGACGGCTCAACTTACAGTGTTTCCACTTTATGATGGTACAATAGTGATATGCATTCAGTAGACACCACACTTCAGGTTTTGAATTTTGATCTTTGCCCTGGGCTAGCGATATGCCATACGAGGCTCTCTCATGATGCTGAGCAGTGGCAGTTCTCAGCCAGCCACACGATCACAAGGGTGAAAAACTGATACACTTAACAACCATTCTGTATACAAACAACCATGCTGTTTTTCCCTTCCAGTACAGTATGCAATAAATTACATAAGATATTCAACATGTTATTATAAAATAGGCTTTGTGTTGGATGATGTTACCCAACCAGGTACCCATACTGGTTGTTACCCAACCTGGTACCCATACCCAACTTAGCCTAGGCTAAGCTAGGCTATGATGTCCAGTAAGTTAGGTATATTAAGTGCATTTTCCACTTATGATATTCTCAACTTATGATATTGGAACATAACCCCATCATAAACTGAGAAAGATCTGTGTGTGTTTTTCTGAAGAAAAAACAGTCTCCTATGTGATAAAATTACATGTGCAAGGACATAACAAATCTTTTATGAATCAAACATAGAGAAGAAAAGTTGAACAACACATCACACTCAAATATCATCATAAGCCATAGAGAAATTATTAGTAACATTGCACATTATTCTAGATTTCAAAAGAAGTATCTGAAGTATATCAATGGATAAACGTTATTGAGCTGTCAGAATTTCTCTTCAACAGTCTCATCAGTAAGATTCTGCCCTTTGTCCAATGGTGACAACAAGGAGAAGCTGTTTGACCATCTGGCAGGGATGCTCTGGTGGGGTACCCACCCTGGGTGGGTACAGGCTGGAGGACATCTGAGTTCTCTTTAAATCCTGAGAGTTTGTGTCCTAGGAAAGGAGCCAAATCTCCAAATTCCTTAAGATTTACATAATTACCAAAACTTCAGTTTTACAAATGCTATTTTGGGGCTTCCTGGAATGATTTTGTGACTTATTTTGTGAACATTCCCATCTAAATAAGTCAAGCAAAAAGAACAACAATGACAACACACGTGTGCATGAAATGAGGTTCTTCTCAGCATTTCCTTGATGCTCTTTTGGAAAATAAAATTGTACTGACTTTGCATTACCTGGGCTCTTATAAATTCAGGAAGGAAAGGGGGGGTGGGAGAAATGTGGATTCTTTCAACCTAGAAGAGCTATTAGCATTTCAAAAGCCGGAAGTTCCTTCTACAACTTCCTGATATATCTGAGAAGGGAAAATGCATTCGAAATAAAGTAAATGGTTAAGAACTAGTGTTAATTGAAGATCAATCAGAAGTTAACCTACATTACATCTGAAATTATAGTGCTAATTGATGGAAAGCTTGGATTCAATTTAAAAGCAGATGGTTCACATGCGAATTTTCACAACTCAAATAATATAAAAGATTTAGATACCCTGCCATATTTGTTTACCCTTTCAATATCCAAGAATGGACACCCTTCAAAGACATACTTGTGAAAGAAGGAAATGTCCTCTCTCATTCTACTGGCTTAATTTCAATGGGCGCCTATGTTGGGGGATGAAGGTAGGGTAGGGGCAGGGTCTGGGCAGGGAGGAGATACATACAGATTATCAAACATAAATTGCCAGCAAGCTTTCTGTTTAACTGCTGTAGCACACCAAATCTCTCCTCCCAGCGAGGAGAAATTTGCAGGCTGGTCGCATTCATCACCAGGAAAAGCCCTGGATTTTATGCTGTTGTTGTGTTTGGTGGCTTGTTTTAATTAGGGACCGGGAAATTGATCAGTTTTAGCCTACCAAGCACGGACTCAGGCTTAGGTTCTTATTCCTTTCGCTGCCATTTTCAGAATTAATTTCTACAATTCTTCAGCTGCATCAGCACTTTGACCCTGAGTTCACAGGAATCCAAAAGAGCTGGTTGAGTTGGTCAATGCAAACATGCAAATTTATAAAATAAAGTCAGGAAAATCACTGTTTCTGTCAAAAAGTTTATCTAAATGTGATACAAAGGGCTTAAAGTCTACCCCTTTAATGAGAAGCAAAAGAGCTGTGAAGAGAATTCGCTCCGAAGGCATCTTATCTAAGGCAAAATTTAAGATAAGACAAATGTTTTTCAAATGTCACCATCTCAAAATCCTAAAGAGCCTATGGTACCATTTCCACATGGGTCCTTTTAACAGTGAATGAATTTAGCATTCTGTAAACACTTGCCTATAGTTCTGCTCTCCACCCCAACACACAGACTCACAGGCAAGACAAAGCCACTAGTTTTCGATGCAAAGATTGCACTCTTTCCTTAACAGATACGTTCATCGTTTAATGGAACCCATTATTTTGGAAGCAAATAAGTCCTTTAGTTCCTAAAGATGTTCTCAACTGTAACACTGACTCGCATTTCAGAAAGCACTCGCACACACGTGACCTGGAATTGAAAGCAAGAAAAAGAAGGAGAAGGAATAGAAGGCTCTAAAAGGAAAAGGTCTTACCAGATGGAGAAAGGAATGTTCCATACTGACTGGCCAATAAGAAATAAAGCCTGTACCCCCTATAAAGCGCGGCCAGACACCACCTGGACGGTTGCAAGGTCTGTCTAACGCGAATGAACCTGCGGTAAGTCAGCAGTGCCTCAGTCAGCGAGAGCAGGTGATGGCTGAGGACGAAGGGACATGGGTGTGTTCCCAGCCCCAGCCAGCCACCCGGGACATCAGCCAAGCTTCTCTCCCTCTCTGGGCCTGTTTCCTCATCTATAGAATAAGGGCATTCATCAGGATCAGAGTTGCCCAACACAAGTTTGTCAGAATTCAAGTCCCATGGGTAGAGAGTCTTAGGTAAAAACAAAATAAAAAGATTAAATGAAATGAAATGAGTCTACGTTCAAGGAAATTAGGGCAACACTGGGTCAAAGAAAGCCAAACAGGTGTCTTCATGGCAGACCCTCTCAGTCTTCCTGGCATTCGTCAGTACACCGCACTGTGACCTTCTTCCGGGCACGTAGTGATGCCCTATTTCTTTATTATGTATCATCCACGCACGTCCTCCAGGGGGGACTGTTCTGTTACATGCACAACTCTTCATTTGCAGGAACTCAAATTCCACGTCCACCCTCGGAACCGTTTTCTTATACTGTTTCTCTGATCTTGTCGTGTAGGATGTCCTGATCCATTTCTTGCAAGTTCACCGGACTCTCACGGAGAAGATCTCTTCCAATCCCCAGGTTACAGATGAGAAAGATGAGGTTCAGAGTGGGTAAGTAACGAGCCAGACAGTGAATACTGGGCAGAGTTAAGATTTAAGCCCAAGACATTTGACTAGAATCCATCTGTGTATCTTTCTTTCTGTGTTGACCCCTCCAGTGTCTGTGGGAGCCACTGAGAGTTGAACTCGCCCTGATTCCCTGCATTCTCACGTTCCTAACATAGGGCCAGGCACATGGATGTTCACTGGCTGAGGGACTGTTCTCCTTTACCTCTCTCTCTCTCTCAATGCAGCTCTTACGGGTAGCTCGTGTGAACTTCCTTTCAGCCTCTTATATTGATTTTTTAGGAAATCCACAAAGTCCCCAGATAAGACAGAATACACAGGAAGACAAACATCAGACACAAAATAGCTAAAGGACATTTGCTTTTAGAATAGTCTAGGGTGGCTTCATTTGGCCAGATAAATGTTTTCGCTTTAATGGGAAGCAAAGACTCTAGCTACATACAGACACCCAAGGCTTCAAATAATCACCCGTTCACCTCTAGAAAGTCAAAGGCCAAACAAGGAGCCAGAGCCAGTTCATAACCACAGGGAGGTGAGATCTGGGCATCACGGGGCTTCGACTGCCACGCACATTGCATGGGAGTTAGAGACCCTCAGCCATAAGGCGCCCCATCCCCACTGGCCATTTCTGGGACAGCAAGCATGTGGGCTCCCACGTGCATCCCAGAAAGCCATCCCCCAGCTGTCTGTCTTTTTCTAACACTGTCTTCAAGAGACAGCAGCAATTCACAGTGCCCTGGAGATCAGCAAGTGAGTCCTGCCACCAATTAAAAATGGAAGCACAACACTCAGATCAGTTAAGGTTTGACTTAACTGTGGCCTGTTTTCTCAGGCAGCATGTGGGAGAGGAGCAAGGTGCGGGCTCCCAAAGCAGGTCTGCTTGGTATTTCATTTAAAAAGAAAATGATGCTAATGTTCTTCGCTCCGTTAAAAAAAAAAAAAAATGGACCTGACAGTTCCAGAAAGCCAGTCTCTTGTACAGTCTTGTGCTCTCTTACCTTCCCTCCTCCGTGCCTTGAGATGAATTAAGCCAGCTCCCTCCTCTGACTGCCCCAAGCCATTTCTTACTCCTTCCTCCCCATGGGTGCCATAGAGGTGCTGCCGGGCACAGCTTTCCCCCCTGGCTGGGCTGGAGAAACACCTCAGAAGCCTTTGTAGGTGAATCTCCAGACCTCGGTGCAAAGCCACTGGATCAGAAAGCAAAAGCAAGGAAAGATGCGGGTGGTGGGGCAGAGGCGGGGCGAGTGAGGGGGGAGCGTCTCAGAACTTGTTTTTTGGTTTCGTTGGTTTGTTAATGATTTTAATATGACCGATCAAAGCCTGCCAGAATCCGTAAGTCACTACTATAAAAGAAACTTCTGCCTTGGGGTGAGCAGTTGAATTAGGTGACCTTCAAAGTTCTTTTCTACACTAAGGTTCTGATATTTGGTGGTTGGGATAAGACACCCAAAGAGTGGTGCAAACAGGTTTGGGTCTCGGTTCCATGACTTACTGTGTGACGGTCACCAACCTGCTTAACCTCTCTGATCCTCTATTTCTCCAACTGTAAAATGGGGGCAGGAACTCTACTGACCTTCTATGATGACTAGGAGATTTACCTGGCATTGTGCATATCCAGGGCCTGATACATAGTTAAGTACTCAGTGCATGGCAGTTCTGATCAGTGACTTCAAATTCATTAATAAATCACCGAAATACTTCATTTAAAAGTTTTTGTTTTCTTTCTAATTTAAGCAAGTGCTGTATCTATTCATTTTTCTTGTTTCTTTCCAGTGATCGCCCAGACTCTTTTTTGGAAGCTCCCATAAGCTGTACTTGCTGGGTGCCCCACAGGAAGAGTGGCAGAGCCAGGGTGTCCTGAAGTCGAGCAACTTGCCTCAATAAACCCAGAGATGGCTCACGTGGGTCTCCTGTCTTCCAAAGCTCCAGGGGCTCCAAAGGCCAACGGTAATTCAGCAGACTCTCCTGGAGCGCAGAGCTCAGGGAGGGCAGGACTTTACAGGCTGTGTGCAGCCTCCTGGGCATGCTCCATCCCCCGCTTCAGCCTTTCGTGTGTTTACTCATCAGAGCCAAGAAAGGAACAGTGGAAGCAATCTGGTGTTATGATTATAATTGTTTATGCTTCTTAATATTATCATCATCATCCGGATCATTTCTGTTGTTATTCTTACTTAATGTCTAAAAGACCCACAGGGCTCTCGAGGTTTACACAGTGGAGATGCCAGTTAACACTGCGGCTGTGCCCGAGGTCAGGCTCCTGGGCTGGCGGAGACGTTGGAGACCGCCGGTCTCTCTCGCTCCTGCACGGTCAGCTTCCGCCCTCAGCGCTTCGTCCATCTGCCTGCCCTTCCCAGAAACAATCTGCAAGTCATCTCCCAGGGACTTCAGGGACTTGCAAACTTACCCTCCTGCCACTAGATGGCAGGCAACACGATGCGCCTTTTCCAAGTAAGGGATAAACGGCTGTCATAAAAGATCTCCTTCAGTCTCCAGGCATTTATTCCCTCTAATAAAATCACTAAATCTTGAGCTCATTTCTGATTTCAAGCCCAACTTGCTCCATGTCTGAGAGGACCCCTAGTCTGCCTGCTGTAATGCTCTGCCCTTCATGGATTCATAATCACAACCCTGATATTAGCAAACCCGTGTGCCCATGGTTTTTATAGTTTACAAAGCACTCTAGGGTTGGTAAGGCTCTTTTGCATGCAGCATCTTATTTGACAAGTGAATGTACATACATAGTGAGCCCGGCCATAATGCAACTTCATTATATTGATCAACAATGCCCGTGCAGTGTCCCGCGGAGCCATTTGCATGTACTTTATAAGGAAACAGTTGCTACACAAGTTCTTGGAACGAATAGCAGGATTTTAAGGTTCTTAGCAAGAGACAGGCAACACTTTAGCTCGGTCTCTCTGGGACCTGAAGCTGCTCCACCATCAGGAGGCTGATAGCTGAAAGGCCAAGTTTACCAGGCTAGGGACCTTGGGTGCAGCGTTTCCCAGTTTGGCCTGGTAATGCCATGCGGTGGGGGGTTTGTCTGTTGTCTCCACACAGAAAGGAACCAGCTACAGCTTGTCATTTGCATACAGCCAGCATGAGTTAAGTCACCCTTGCTCTTTAGGAATAAATTAGTTCATTCAAGAAGAGAACAAATCGTGTGTGTGTGTGTGTGTGTGTGTGTGTGTGTGTGTGTGTGTTCAGGGGGTGTTATTCTGAGGGTTTGAGAGTGGGTAAGAGAACGGAAATCTACTCATATGAGATTATTTTCATCTGCTCAGTTTTATAACTTAGCCTGAAAAGGTCTGATTCCTTTTATTAACAGATGAAGGTTTTCCTCCCAGTCTGAAGTTCAGAGTCACACTGACTGTGCATAGGTAGGTAATGATATACTGCAGAACTCATTGTTTTCTGGTGTGAACGACAAATGCCACACATTTGTTTCACTAAATCAGCATAAAAGGCAAAATACATTTTGGCTTGGGGAGTGAGTTTGTCCATCAATGTAATATTCCTATTACTGTGGCTATTTAGCTGTGGATTAAAAAATCATGGTATTCCAATAATTAAATACAGCAGGTGACTATATAATGGCTTCCACATTCAAAATGCTGCTATTTACATATTGCATATACTTTACTATGGGGCTGGAGGGAAACGAATTTTGCATAGTTAAAAAAAACAAAACCCAGTTGCGGGTGGAGGTTACAGAACGTAGCTGTTTCCCTAGACTGATCCTTCATCAAGTTGCTTCCCTTCCTAGCAGCCGCTGAGCTGACCCTGTTCAATCGCTTTGGGTCACCCACTGTCTTGAGCCTCCCAGCGCTGGCCTCCAGTACCTTCGGCAACATAACTTGCTACTTCCGAATGCCAGTTGCGTAGCAGGTGCAAATTCTGTGATGGAGTTTGCAGAATGGACAGAGGAAAATCTCACCAGTTTCATTTCATCTGTGCCCCAAGCAGACTTTATAAAGCAATAAAGACTGAATGTCTAAGGACTTAAAAGAAATGTGCTGTGTTATCATCATCAATTTATGAAACCCCCACAAGGAAGCAGACATGATACAAAACATACAAATCGTACAGTTGCCGCCTCCGGAAGTTGAAACGGCAAAGAACAAAGCGTTGAAATTGGATATTACTTTCTCTCTCACCACCTCTCACATCCTACCCTCCTTTTTTCTTCTCCTTTTCTCTTTTGCCTTGGAGTTGGAAGGTCCCCTCTGGCAATCGGAGCTTGGAGAAGGCTCTGAAGGTAATAGCTGGGAAGACAGTGAGGTGAGGTGTGAGCCAGTTCTAAACACTGGGTGGGGACTAGGGCTGCAAGGGACAGTCTTGGGCTGTGTGTGTGTGTGTGTGTGTGTGTGTGTGTGTGTGTGTGTGTTGAAGAAAGGAGTGGGTTAAATGGGGATAAGACAGAAGGAAAAGGGACAGATGTCCTCACTGTGCTGCTGTATTCCCTCTATTGGTCTATTCTATTCTATTCTATCATTGCATCTTCTAGGAATTACTGGCCGCAGGGACCTTTTCAGTACCTACTTCCCTGCTTGTGAGCAGGACTGCAAGCTTCCTCGTCCCTATACAAACACCCTCTGGATCTCGATGTGGCAGGCATTATGGAAATGGGGCTGAACGGGGCATGTTCCCACCCTTGAGGGAGGTCATGGTCTTGTGCAGAACACAATTCTCTAACTCCAGTACAGAGGAGCACGTTCTGACAAGGTTGGACAAAGGGCTATGGGAAAAAATAAATCTGCCCTGTCTGTCCGGGAGAGCTTCAGAAGAGAGGGGCCACCCTTCTTCTGAGAGGCTGAAGGAAATGAAGGATACTGCAGGGTCCTGGGCAGAGAGGACGGGTGCATGGTACAGTGGCGGAGAGTTGCACGGTGTGTTTGTGGTGATGACAAATCCTGATGAGAACATTGGGAGTTGAATTCATGAAGTGGGTTGGGGTCTTACTTTAAATAGACCACAATGAGCCACATCCTTTTGATCTCAGGCAATAACAGTCAAACTGAAGATGGGGCTTTGGGGGAAGGGAGGGGTTTTCTTGGTTCTGTTTGTAAGGGAAATTACTGTAGAGGTACCAAAGTATCCTGGGGAGCTCCAGCACGAGGACGTAGCTAGGCCTCAGAAACGATAGGAAGTAGGGACTTGGAGAGCGTCAAAAATCTAGTTATCACCCCACGGTGTTTCTAGCTTGCTCTCTCTCTCTCTCTCTCTCTCTCATTCTGTATGTGGTGAGTATCTATGTTGCTTGCAGGTCTCTTCTGCTTTTCTTATCCATAAGACGAGAAACATGGTAGAAAGAATGCCTGGTTTTCCAACTTATCATCCAGGAACCCCCCAAAAAAGATGAACTTCTTTTTTTCATTTTCCATGTCAGTCTTCCCGGGGAAGAATTTGGATCGACCCAGGTCACGTCAGGTACCCCCTGTGGAACCATCTGCAAAGGCCATAAGCTATCACAACGTTTGAACCGGGTCGGATACCAATCCCGCAACAAACGTCACGTGCCTGGGGCCTGAGGGCAGGGTTGTCTCAACGTGCCTGCCTCCCCTGCAGCCTCTGGTTGGAGGGAGGGATAAATCCTTGGGGGGTGGGGGGGGAGAGTGGCACCAAACAGACCGTTCCATAGGCTCCCAATCCGCTGTGACGCCGTTCTCAAACAACAGAAATAGTGTCAGCTTCAGGGAGGCACTACATGGTCTGACTCGGTCTGCTCCCGAAGAGATAGACCACAACTCTGCTGGAATTCGTTAGAGCATCTAATAACTTCATTGCCAGGAAGTGCTTCCTTTTACCTAGCTTGCTGTACTCTAAATTGCCTTGAGAGAACATAAAATATTCACCGCATGACCACAGACCCAAAGACTAAGTGTTCTTATAATCTGTCCCCCATAATCAAGAGACTGCCAATAACAGGCATCCTGCTAGGTTAGGGTGTTTTCGCAGAGAATAAGATCCAATCTGTGCTCACAAGGAGTTATGAAGTCTGGCATCTAGGAAGGCCACAAAGAAAAATCAACCCCTGACAAATGGGCATGAGAGCATTTGGTTGTGTCCATTGGGAAGAACTCACACACCTGCTTCTCCACCTCGACCTCCAGTGGCTTATGTGCTAATTGAAGGTTTGGAGGAAACGTGGTCAGCCTGAATGGAGAGACCCTCTCCACACACAGGCGTTTAGTCCTGTCACCAGGGAGGCTGTCTTGAGCTCAGTGCCTGTGGGGGCCTGACGAGGGGAAAGCAGAGGACTGTAGGTGAAGCAAGGTCCCGCAGACTTCCTGGATGTCTCTTTGCCCAGAGGAGGATGGTACCTTGAATCTGCATTGCCCACGACAACTGACCCTCAGCACTTCCTGAAAGGGTGGGCAGCGTGAAAACCAGGACACTGTGGGAAGGGAAAAAGGCAGACAATTCCTCCTGGGAATTAGGGGACCAGACTTAGAATGGCCATGATGGGCCAAATCCACGGAAAACCAGGGCCAAGAAAGAAAATCCCTGAGTATCTGGTTGGGACTGGGGTGCACGTGGGTGGCACACGCATGAGGCTATGTGACCTGGTGACTCTGCCATCCCTGGGGACAATGCAGTTCTGGGGACACAATCTCAGCACCCCAAACCTCAACTCTAACCCTAAACTCAGATGAGTAGAGAACAAAATCCTCCCCTACGAAAGGATGAGGGATGGGGGCGGGACTTAGCATTACTTCTCAGCTAAAACTGGAACCCTGAAATCTTTGTTTTAGCGGTGGCCAGCCCCCCACTCCACCCACCCCCCCCAACCGGCACCTGGCTCGAGCAGGGCTTGGGGGTTGGGGGCGGCCGCGGCTGGCCTCGCTCAGAGTGAGCTCGGCGCGCCCTCTCGTGGCCGCTGCGCTCACCACCCGTCTCGGGAAGCCCTGGCCACCACATACAAATGGACTCCGCGTAGTTAAGCTGTCAGGTCTAATGTATTTATTTGACTCTCTGCTGTTAAAATGATTTCTGTACAGCACTGCGGTTATTTACGACTATTGTCAGTACAAGGCGATGAGAAGGCAGCAGCCGAACAAAACAACAACAGCTGAAAGAAAGGTTCTGTCTGGGAAGGCTAGGGGGCTTGGTCACAGCCCTTCTTGTGGCTGAAGAGGCTGTTTGTTTACTTCATCTGCAGCCAGGGCTTCTGAGCGGGCTCATCCATAATGCAGGGCACACTGCCCTCAGCCCTCAGCCAGCTGGGCAGAGAAACGGGCGGGGGAGCTCTGGCCCGCCTGGGGAGGGCAGCCCCAGCCCTCTTCTGCAGGAAATATTTTCATAGAGACCCACTGAGTGGGTCCAGACCATTTCAGATGTTCTAGGGTCCAGACCAGCTCTTCCTTATTCAGATAAGGGCGAGTCCTTAGACGGCTGGATGGCGTGTGGTGTCTCATCTTCTACTTTCTGGGCCTGTGTTTCTAGAGATGTGGTACCCAAATTGGCAGCATCTGCACCACCTGGGGACCTGTTAGGGATGCCAATTCTCAAGTCCCACCTCTGAACAAGAGAGTGAAAATCGGGAGGAGGAGCCCTCTGTGTCTTGTTTTGTTTTGCTTAATTTTATTTTATTATGCTAAGTGAAATAAGTCAAGCAGAGAAAGTCAATTATATGGTTTCACTTATTTATGGAACATAAGGAAGAGCATGGAGGACATTAGGAGAAGGAAGGGAAAACAAAGGAGGTGGGAATCAGAAGAAGAGCCTTCTGTGTCTTAACAAGCCCTCCAGGTGGTTCTGGCGCATGTTCAAGGTTGAGAACCACTGGCCTGGTCATTTAACCACGGAGGTAAACCTTGCAGTGTGTTTAGGGAAGTCAATGGCCCAATGCTCCTATAACCCGGTCCCTCCTCCAGGCCCCTACTTCTTCTTGGAAAGGCTCCTGGAGTCCAGTGTGTAAGCACATGGCTCGGAGGCAGGCTAGGGTAGTGGTTAGTGACACAGGCCCTGCAGTCTGTGCTCAGAATCAGCTCTGTGACCTTAGAGAAATTAATCTTTATAAAATGAACATACTAACAATAGCCTTATATGGTTATTATAAGGATTGAATGAGTTAATACAGTAAAGCTCTTGGAAGAGTGGCTGGCATACAGTAAGTGTCCATAAATGCTAACGATTATTATGTGTGTACTGTTGCCTTTCACGTCCACCTGCCCGGGTGCCACCCATCACTCAGACTTGTGGTTTGTGGATAGATCACTTGTTGTCAGAAGACCTGTGTTTATATATGGCGTTTGCTGTTTATGAGCTACAGCCCTTGCAGCAAACCACTTAGGTTCTCTGTGCTTCAAATTTCTCACCTAAAAATCAATACCTACCTCAAGTTTTCATATAAATTATCCTATTTACTCCTCGCAAAACCTTTGCGCTAGGAAGAACAGGTCCGTCACTATGCCCATTGCACAAATAAAACAAGCAAGACTCAGAGAGGTCAAGTCAATTGCCCAAGGTCACATAGGGAGTGGGAGATGGACTCAAGACAGGAATCCATTTCCTCTGACTCTAGTCTAATGAATTTGTATGAGATCATGCATGTGAGAGGAGCATACATATGATAGTTATTATTGTTATTTTGGAAGAGCAATCAAAAAAAAAGCATCCTATTTTCTGAATTTGAATCTAGGAAATTAAAATAACAAACCATAAAGTCTTCTGGGGGGGGGGAGAAAAGGAAAAGAAATCAATACCAAAAAAGCAATAAAACAAAACCAAACAAAAACCAGAGCACAACATTCTGGTATCAAGATTGAGGATAAATCACAGAATTAAATGGAGAAGCGACACCAACATTTCCCCCTTCTCGAAAGATGTGTCTGTGTTCATGAAAGGTGTGGGATTGACAGCGGGAGCTGGAGGTCTATTTATCCGGGGACAGGCACGGCTGTCTGTTTAGCATTTATATAGTGCTTGTCTCCTCTGCAGCATCTAGTGCCAGTGAGGAGTGCGGTGGAAGGGTCCTCACGGCGGCGGGGGAGGGAGGAGGGGGCCGAAGAGCAGCCAGGGTGCAGGAAGCGGGAGCATCCTGAGATGACTGGAGGGTCTCTGGAACCCACTCAGCACACCCCGAGTGAGGATGAGACCTGGGCTTCAGAGGCACCTGCTGGTTTGCCTGCGCAGCCCTTAGCAGGGGATCCCGCAGATGGAGCCTAGGAAGGGAGAGCTCTCAAAATGCTCCTACTGGGAGGAAAGCTGTCTCCCCCCCAGGAAAGAAACCTCCTACAGCCCTCTCCCTGGTGGACCACCTTAAATATTGCTTCTACCCCCAATCCTTTTTCCCAGGAAACTTCCACCAGCCTGCCTTCTCTCCCTGAATCCATCCTGTTTCTCTTCCTGGCGTCCAGCCCTGCTCCTCCCTTCCCGTCTCATTTCCCTGGGCCCCCGGATTGCAGTCTCCACTTCAGTTGTGCTGGGATGTGGTGGCCAGACTGGGACACCTACAAATGAAGACCTAGCCCCCAATTCCTGTTCTGGGTCATCTGCAGAATGGTGCAGGGCGCCTTTGATGATGGAAATTCGTGAAACACCTGTAATGTCTCTCCCTGAGCTGTTCTTTTTTAACTTTTCCAGTGGTCTAAGGGATCTCTCTGCCCTGGGGGGATTTTTCAACAGAAGGAATGCAAAGAAAGAAGGAGTAAAGAGTCAGCATCAGAAGCAGGAATTTGCATCCAGACAAGTGAGGTTATTGTCTTGGGATGTGAATTTTTTTTTTAAATATGGTTTCTTTTTTTTTTAAAGATTTTATTTAT
>NW_027397075.1:50074473-50076200 GCF_003265705.2 Callorhinus ursinus | reverse complement strand
TGAGAGAGAGAGCATGAGAGGGGGGAGGGTCAGAGGGAGAAGCAGACTCCCCGCTGAGCAGGGAGCCCGATGCGGGACTCGATCCCCGGACTCCGGGATCATGACCCGAGCCGAAGGCAGCCGCCGAACCAACTGAGCCGCCCAGGCGCCCTGGGATGTGAATTTTTAAAAAATTTCTTAAGGTCCTTTTTCATCCAGCATGAATGTAGCCCAGGAGACCCACCTCAGGGTCTTACTCGTCCAAGACGGCCACGCCCTGAGACTCTGCTCTGGAGGGCCAGGGTTATCTCCCAGAAGGGCCAGGAAATGGTGAGAAAAAGAAGGCAGAGGAGGTAAAGGTAGGAGAGGAAAGCTTTGGCTAGAAAGGGATACATGCATTTGCCCTCATTGTTTTGCTCACTTACCTGCAGGGGCTCTGGCTCTGAAGGATGCTCCCCAGGCTGCCCTTCGGTCACAGCCACGTCCGCACAGCCCTGGTGACGCGGCGTGGGTAGGCAAAAACTCTCCCTGCGCATTAGCGTCCCTGGGCCTTCTTGACTTTCAGTGACATAGGTGCGGCCCAGAAACACCCTGTCCTCAGCATCACCACTGTGGTAGGGAAGGCAGCTGAGCTGAAATCCAGTAAGCCCGCCATGGGCTTCACTGTGACAAGGGGAGAGAGGGGTGTAATGTTGGGACGTGGATATGTAATAAGAGATCCATGTTTGGTCGTCCTCCTTGTTTCAGGCTCCCAGCTCCTAAAACTATTGAATTTCCTATGAGGAGGTGTCTTTATTATGTTAATGAGATGACTTTGGGAAAGCCCTGGGTCCCCTAAGGAGGGGGGGCTGCTTGCCGTCTGCAATGAGAGGGTGGGAACATTCAGACGTCCAGGGAGGGGAGAGGGGCCGGAGGTTGAATCAGTCACCAGTAAGCAACGATTTAATCCATCCTGACTAGGCAGTGAAAACCCTAAAGGACAGGGTTCGAAGAGCTTCCAGGCTGGCGACCACGTGGAGATACGGGGAGACCGAGTAATTGTCCCCAGATTCTGAGCATTACCTTCAGGGAGGGTTTAAATTAACAAAATGAAGCATGTTGAAACCAGGGTAGATGAAACAGTAATCTCTCTGTCACCGCTCGGAGGCAGGACTTGTAAAGAAGAGCAGAGACGACAGACCACATTGGCTGAATCTATGAGTCATAGAGAAGGAATCCCTATTCATCAGCAGCTCTGCCTTCTCGACAGACACCGCGCTTTCCACTTCACCCCTCTGCTGCATGGTGCTACCGCCCCACCCCCGCCCCCGCCCCGGGGAGCCTTCAACCTGTCCCTCTCAGTCAGCCCACCCACAGTATCCTAATCCTGGAGCATCTTCTCTAGGACGTGTCTCTGAATCCTCCAGCCTTCCTCAATGGCCCCTTCAAGTACTCCTTCCTTTCCCTGTGTGTCCATTTGTGAAGCTCAGACCAAGTGCCCCTGTGCATCAGACACCTGGGGATGCAAACATGGCTAAGGCACAAGGTGTTTGCAGAGGAGGAGAAACGTCCCCGAAGTCTTACAGCATCTAGAGACTTAGGTAATTAGAGTTTATGTCCATAGGGTTGCTCGGGCTTTGCACAAAGTTGATCCTTAATAAACCGTGGTTGAATGAGGGAAGGACAACTTGATCTTGGATTTTTTTCCCGTTTGTTCCCCCAGGCTCGCATATGCAGGGCTGCAGCAGCACGTTTCCTCCAGGGCGGGG
>NW_027397075.1:50060563-50074373 GCF_003265705.2 Callorhinus ursinus | reverse complement strand
GTCCAGGGGGCACTACCAAGCACTTCTCTCAGCTTCCCAGGGTCACACCAGATGCTGTTGTACGGGGAGAGCTACCACAGCATCAAATAACAGCTTGGACGGCTTGGAACCTCTACCTTTCAGCTGGGGATTTTTTTTTTTTTTTTTTTTTTTGGTTGCTTCTCAGCTCAGGGGAACGATTAAAAACACAGTTCACATGATTCCTCTCTGGTCTTTGCAAGTAAGTCCACCAGTGCACCACTAAGATCTATCGATTCATCCTTTGGGGAAACAAACATCTTTTCATTTCCCTTCTTCCTCCTTATCCTGTTGCCACCAAATAGGACCAATCTTCATCCCCTGAAGCTCCCTCAGTGTTCCCCAGCATCCTGTTCCGATAAGACTCGCCCCACCCCAATGTACATTCTCCCTTCCAGTTCACTGATGTCCCTGATCCCTTGTATCCTAATAGAGCAGTGCTCCGCCCTGCGTAAACATGGAATAAGTAGTCATGGGACAATTAGGCACATTTTACCCTTTGTGTAATAGGTCAGGTCTAAGTTCCACCTCTTGGAATTCAAGCACTTGTGAACTCAGCCACCTCTAGCCTCACGGGCTTGGAGTAAACCTCTGTAATCCAGGACCTCAGACACCTCATTGCATCTGGCGGAGGCCAGGACGTTTTGGAGCTTGGGCAGGGTGAGTGTCTCATCCCGGCATGCTCCACATTTGCCGCCCCCGCACCCTGTCTCTATCCATCTTATTCTGCCCATGCTTTCATTGATCTGCAAAGGCACTTACTCAGTGTCCATGCTGCAAAGTCCGGTCCACTTCTCATAAGGAGCCCTCTGATGACACCAGTCTCCAGGCTGGCCCCTGATGGCCTGCGATGCTCTCCATCACCTCAGTTGGCTTGTGTTCTTTCGCTGTTTCACTTGCCGGTCAGGTCCTGTTACCCCTGCTACGGTGAAGGTTCCCTGAAGCCAGGGACGATTCCAGTCTCTTATTTAATCCTCTTTTTAAACACCCTCCCCCACAGCAGTGCCCTTACACATCACAGGACAGCCACACTTACACCCCCACCTCGTAACTGGCACAGCTCCAAGTACACAGCAGGCGCTCAGCAAATGCAGGTGCATTGTTGACTTCTCTCTCGGGGCGTCTGGGGGATGGGCGCAGGCAGAGGGCTAACTCCATAGACTGTTTAGAAAGTCTCTCTTCCATCTATCCTGACCGAGAATCGAATTCCCCTTCAATTTCTGGCAGGGAAGACATAGGGAAGGACGAGGAAGGGAAAGGGGAGCATGCTGGGGTGTCCTGATCTTCCTACTGACACAGGTAGGAAAGTTCCTGACATTGTCACACGGACATGCATGGCAGGAAGGGAGTGTCCAACAGAAAATGCTGTAGCTATGAAGAACAGCATGCCGCCGGGGCCAGCGCAGGGCGCTGGTGGGAAAGAGGGGGCTGGGTGTGAAAGAAAATGACCCCACCCTGGGACCCCATCATTAAGTGGGGCACCCAAACCTCCCCTGTGAAAGTAACCTAAGAATATTCCTAACAAAAGGCTTAAACTCCATTTATAGTTGGTATTTGGAGGTTTTTCACAATTCTAGAAAGTTGGAGTTCATACAAAAATCACATTCTCTTTGCATCCCTCCCGGTCACAGGCAGGGACAAATGCCTCATAACACATCTCCCCTCTGGGGAATTTTCTTTAACAGAGATCATGTTTGATCTATCAGAGAAAGGAATTGGTAACGGGAGTTCAGGCTTCAGCCGAGCAGACTGAGGAGGCAGCGAGTCCCTCTAGGGCCCCAAACCTTGGTTCACCTTCTTCCCTGCCCAACAGCAAGAGTGTCTACGGCATGGATGTTTTTTTGTTCCTTTTTCTCCCCCTTCAAGATTTATTTATTTATTTGGGGGGGAGGGGCAGAGGGAAAGGGAGAGAGTCTTTTTTAAAAAAAATTTTTATCGTTATGTTAATCACCATACATTACAACATTAGTTTTTGATGTAGTGTTCCATGATTCATTGTTTGTGCATAACACCCAGTGCTCCACGCAGAACGTGCCCTCTTTAATTCCCTCCGATTTCCCCCCTTCATTCTTCCCCTCCTGCTATCTTCTTCTTCTTCTTTTTTTTAACATATATTGTATTATTTGTTTCAGAGATATAGGTCTATGATTCATCAGTCTTGCACAATTCACAGCGCTCACCATAGCACATACCCTCCCCAATGTCTATCACCCAGCCACCGCATCCCTCCCACCCCCCACCACTCCAGCAGCCCTCAGTTTCTTTCCTGAGAGTAAGAATTCCTTATATCAGTGAGGTCATATGATACATGTCTTTCTCTGATTGACTTATTTCGCTCAGCATAAAACCCTCCAGTTCCATCCATGTGGTTGCAAATGACAAGATCTCATTCCTTGTGTATATATTATACACAATATTCCATTGTGTATAATATATATATCACATCTTCTTTATCCATTCATCTGTCGATGGACATCTTGGCTCTTTCCACAGTTTGGCTATTGTGGACATTGCTGCTATAAACATCGGGGTACACATACCCCTTCGGATCCCTACATTTGTATCTTTGGGGTAAATACCCAGTAGTGCAGTTGCTGGGTCGTAGGGTACCTCTATTTTCAACTTTTTGAGGAACCTCCATACTGTTTTCCAGAGTGGCTGCGCCAGCTTGCATTCCCACCAACAGTGTAGGAGGATTCCCCTTAGGGAGAGAGAGTCTTAAGCAGACTCTGTACTGAGGTCACAGCCCGACACGGGGCTCAATCTCACAACCCCTGAGATCACCACCTGAGCTGAAACCAAGTGTCAGATGCTCAACCGACTGCGCCCCCAGCCCCCCCTCACTGGAAGTTTTTATCCCTCTTCTGTGTGCATTCATAGATTACCACATGCAAAGTTGGGCGAGTCATAGAATCCCCAGTTGCGGGGGAGCTCTCCATAAGAAAAGACATAGTCATAGCGCAGACATCGAATAACAGTTATCACAGCTACTGCATTTGCTAAGCAACCACCTGCTCACCGTCTTAGACTCCAAGCATATGTTCCCATGTCTCCAGCAGAGGGGTATCATTAGTCTCAAGGTACAGATGGGGAAGCCGAGGCTCAGAGAGGCTAAGTAACTTTTGCAAGGTCATATCAACAGTGAAGGAGGGCACCAGGACTGTGAGCTGTCTGTGGCCTGCAAATCCTGGGGTCCTCTTTGCACTCTGTGGCCAGAAGGGTCCTTCCAGAAGGAGGATCAAGAGAGAACTGAAAGGCTCGCCCTTGCAACCTGCAGCTTCTCCCACATTCCTCTCCTCCAAGCAGCATGGCTTGGAGCCCACATACAGACTCTTCCCACCAAGGGAACACTGGCAAAGATGACTTTTTGTTCAAGTGCATGTATATTTTTGGAAATGTTCTAGAGCATAAGTATATCAAAGGCTGGGTCAGACAGTGCCTGGGGTCGTGGGTGGGGAGGAGCCCCGGCACTCCAAAGAAAGCTGGAGCAGCAGCTTCAAAAAGGGTTTGATATTTCTTCCCCCTGATTTTGATCTTAAAAACGTCTGGAGCCCCAGACAGCCCCGACAGCTTTGGCCAACGGGGGCTCCCACCCTTACGACCTCATTGCCTTACTGCAAAGGCTTCTAGTTAACAGAACTCTTTTGTGTGATGGAAAGCCAGTGAGCATGGGAGACAGAAAAACGCTGGGGTTGACGGAGACAGCTGGTTGCTGTGGCAAGGCTTCAGAATTGTCAACGGAACACCACAGTGGAGACAGCGAGAAACACTAAGGCGCTCTGTGTGATCGGGGAAGCATGCTCCTTTTGCTGGCCCAGACACCAAAGGGATTCCAGTGTGATGCCTGGCCCATTTTCTTCCTCCTGGACTGAGAAAACAGACGACCCAGCCCCTCATTTCCCGATTTCTCAATCTCTCCATCTTTGACCAGTGACAAGATGACATTGATGAGTTCCCAGAGGAGTCTGGCTCCTTGAAGGTGACTTTTTTTCCTGTTCCATGCTTCCTCTTTTCTGAGTAGTTTGTTATGAGTGGAGACAACAGAAGTAGACAAATGGTTATCCAGCCACCATTTGATCCCACTGTTCACATCTGAGTGACGGACAAAAGACATGAGGAATGCTACATGCGTGATGCCTTTGGGCACCCCTGCCAAGGAAAGCACTCAGCCCAGGGCCTCTCAAAGAACTGCGCAGCCAGCCATGCTGTGGGATTTCCAGGGTAATGGGTGGGGCATACTACTTCCCCCCCGATCTCACCTTCCTGCTGCCTCTCCCACCCCTATATGCAAAATACTTCTGTTCTTCCCAGGTTCGAGTCCCAACACCAACTTCAACATCAACACCCACTGTAGGAATTGGCATCTGGCTCCTACAGCCCCAAGAAACATCGGCCCTAAGGATCCTGATCCTGCTACTTAGTATCTTCTCTCTCTAAACTGTGTACACACACACACACACACACACACACACACACACACACACCAGCCCTCAATCATATCCACTCTTCTCTGGCACAAGGTTGACTAAATATCTAAGAAATGCCCTGACCTTTCACCGCCCGCTAAATGTCTTCAGATGTTGCCACTTTGATTATAATCCCTGCCTTCTCTTCCTATTATCTCAAACGTCAACCCCAGGAGACACATTAAATACATAATGCATTTTGACTTGCATCTGGGCTAGGCTGTCTGGTGTGGGGAGGTTACAGCAGAGGCATATGCCTCCTTCTTAAAATTCAATTATTCAAATCCAATTTCTTCTCTTGCTCCCAGTCCTCCCCAGCATGCAGTCTGGGACTTTCCATCAGATCACTCAAACTGCCAGCGCTGGAACCAGGAGTTCCTGGCTTCTGTCCAATTCCATGCAGCTGCCGTTTGCTGTTATTGCGGTTGTAGTTACGATGCACTGTGCTGGGCACCGGGGGCCCAGAGGTGTAGGAGACAGAGTAGAAACTCTTAAGAAGTTCCTGTCCCAATAGACAGAGGGACTTAGATGCATTTAACCCCCATGGCACATGACGAAGGCAATTTTAGCATAAAAGATAAAGCAATATAAAAGCGCAGAGGAGAAAGCAATTAATTATTTCTGCAGTGGGAGTAAGGGATCAGTCAGATAAGATCCCGTATCTGTAGTAGGGGTGATGACACATTGTATGCTCACAGGAAATAGAGATTAGAGTCAATGAAAGCAGTATTAGGGTGCCGAGCATTGTTCTGAACTCCAGGGCAAGGGTGGGGCAGGGGGGTGAGGATGGTAAGGACGGAAAAAGAACTCTGTGGCTACATGGAGCTGCTCTCTTTTCTCAGTACCACTGCTCAGCCCGAGCTTTTCCTCTTGCTTGTGCGTCCATCCATGGACCTCGCCCCTCCTTACCATCCCAAACCCTATTCATCCTTCAAAGCTCCAGTCCCTGCTTTGCAGATTCCTCACCCCTTCCAGAACTAAGTGCTCTTCCCCTGTCCCTCTGTTTCTGTGTTGCCATTTGCTCCCATGGCGTTTTCTGGCTCACTTCTCAAGGCGTTCATCAGTGACTGCCTTATGTTGTAACATGTGTATGTCTTGAGAGCAGAAAGCCTGTCGTTTTCATAATTGTACCCTTGCAGCAAGCCACAAGTGCTTAGCTCATTGTGGACGCTAGATAGATGCTCTTTGTGTTAAAAAGTCAGTGGCAAATATAAACCCCGGTGGAAAATATATGATGAGATACTAAGCGGGGTTTGGGGCAAATGATAATGAGAAGTATTTACCACTTTTCTAAGCTATAGAAATCTTTGTCCTACTGCCTGCTCAAAATCCTCTTGGATACCTTAAAGGGACCTCACACTGAACTCATTAATATCTCCCGGAGCACACCAAATTTCCAGTTGTCCCTCTTTCTACAAAGGGCACTATGGTCCATACGATTCTACTGGACAGAAAGCTGTCGTAACTTTTGGTACCTCTCTCCCTCATGCATCCTGTTACATCCCTTGGTTTTATTTCCCAACCGTCTCTTCATCTCCATCTGTAAAGCCACTACCCTGTTCCAAGGGGCCATTAGCTTTCTCCTGGAATACTGTGACAGCCTGCACTGGGCTCCTGGGTCTCCCTCAGCCCCCTCCAACCCACCTCAGGGTCCACGTCTCCTCATGCCACCCTTCAATCATTTCCAATTGCTCTGAGGTAAAGACTGAAATGTCTCCAGATTTCAAGGCCTTGCATGGTCTTGTCCAGCAGAAGCAAACTTTTCCTTTTTATAGAGCACTCATAATAAATATTTGAGACTTTGTAGACCATGTGATATCTGTGGAAATGACTCAACTCTGCTATTGTAACAAAAAAAGCAGGGGCGTCTGGGTGGTTCAGTCGTTAAGCGTCTGCCTTCGGCTCAGGTCATGATCCCAGGGTCCTGGGATCGAGCCCCGCATCGGGCTCCCTGCTCCGCGGGAAGCCTGCTTCTCCCTCTCCCACTCCCCCTGCTTGTGTTCCCTCTCTCACTGTGTCTCTCTCTGTCAAATAAATAAATAAAATCTTAAAAAAAAAAAAGCAGCCCATAGACAATATGGAAAAACAAAACAAAGCGAGCACACCTGTGTTTCAATAAAACTTTATTTGTAAAAACAAACCATAGGTGAGATTTGGATGTGTTCATTTTAGACAAGGCCAGGGGTCAGCAAACTATGGCTTCATCTGTCTCCATTTTCCCCTCCACTCTCAGCACTGACCTGATCCAAGACATTGCTGCCCACTCTCCTCCCAAGGGACTTTGCTCAGGCTGGCCCTCCTCTGTCTGCAATGCTTCTGATGTCTCTCTCCTTCCTTCTTCACCAACTTTACCCTCTTCCTTTCAATCTCAGCGAGATATCACTTCTTCAGCGGGACTTTTCGTGACATTCCAGCTAAGTAAAGTCCCCAGCTAAATGCTTTAAAAAGGTCCTTCTTTTCCTTCATAGGCTCTTCACAGTTTGTAAATAGGTATGTATTCCCGTGTTGTTTAACGCCTGACCCCTCCCCCCTTGGTTGTAAGTTTCATGAAGTCCCCGTCTTGCTCACTATTAGCCCCAGTGGGTTCCTAATACAGTGCCTGGCACATGGGTGTCTTTGTTGATGAAGGAATAAACTGATGAGCAAATGCCAAAGACAGAATGCATGGATACAAACCATAACTGAAGAACCGACAGAGGTTGCCATATTAAGGTGAAAATTGTAAATTGCTACAAACTTTCTGAAGAACAACGTGTCACAGTATCTCAAAACCTTTAAAAATGTACATATCATTTGACTTAGCAATCTCGCTTCTTAGAATTGACTTAAGGAAATAACCACGGATGTATATAAATATTTATGTACAAAAACTTTCTTCATACTATGAGAATCAACTAATTGTGAACACATTGCAAAACATCTAAATGTCTAAAAAATAATAGGAGATAAGCTGAATAAATTCATCAATGGAAACCACTTCTATGCAGCTGTTAGTAATAATCTTTTAAAATCATATTTAATGACTTGAAAAATGATCACAATATATGGTTCGGTCAGGGCTGGCTACAGAATTTGCATAGCCTAGTAGAAAATGAAAATGTGGGGTAGATAAGCAGGATAAAAGTAACTTTCCTTTCTTCAGGGCTCTCTCAATTGACTTGGCATGGCATTTTTTGCTATTTAGTATGGTTCTAAGTAAAGAAAAATTAAAAATTTAAATTATTACATGAATTTTACCATTCATCTTTCTATTGTACATTGTGAGTTTAAGATGCAAATAATAAAATCATTTAGCTCGATAGCAGGATTACCAAAATTATACAATTCATATTTTGAAGTTCGTATGCACATGTATTTCTTTCTTGCCAAAAGTGTGGAGACGCTGCGCAAAATGAACCCAACTGTTTTTATTTCACTTCCTGATACATGCACAATCCACCAACACTCTCTAGTTTTAGCTTACTGATGAGTAAGGAAGGACTGAAATAAAAAAGAACTAGGGGTTGCCCTATTTTTTCCCTTTCCTTCAATGTCATCATTTTTGGCACAAATGACTGGCTAACAGAGGGAAGGAACGTGAGTGGGAAAGGATATGACAAGGTTTCTTGGCCATTCGTGTTTCTTAGAACACCATTGTCTTCTTCCCCTGTTAGAAGCAAGTTCTGGTTCAGATGGAAAGCATGGCCTCTCACGACTGTCAGCATTCTTACTTACTCGGTCAGAATGTAACACCCTTACCTAGCACTTGCTTTCAGTATCAAGAAAGATCCATGCACTGTGGACCCGCAACAATCCTGTGTTCATGGGGCACTGTGACCGCCAGGTGCAGATGGGGCAGCAACAACAAGGAGTCACCCATATTGCACAGATCTCCTGTGCTCCCAAGCCTGTCCCGAGGGACTTCACTTACAAAACACAAGTTCAAAGATAAAATTATTATGAATCTCATGATGGCAACGGCAGAACACGAAACCAACCACAGGCTGCACGCTCATGAAGTCAGCCCTGCACTCAGTGGAATTTGATCTCATTTTTGCTTCAAAAACCACACACACACACATACTCATGCACACATACATGTGTGCTCACACACATACACTCACATGAATACGTGGAAATTTTGAAAGAACTGAAAAGATATACATTGACATAGCAATATTAGCTATCTGCAGGTTTTAAGAGTGATTTCTATTTTTGGCTCAGTGTTCTGCTGCATTTTCTACAGTAAACATGTCATATATTTGTAATAATAAAAAATGGTATGGTTGTAAGAGTGCTGTTTAGGAAGTCAACCCTTTATGCAGCCACAGTGGGAAGAATGTCGGATGGGCTAACAGGCCCCCCACAACGCCAATTCTCAAGACAGCGGCCAATTTCATTTCACCACTTGGAAGCATTCTTTTTCCCATTCCCACCAGGATGGGGAGAGAGTGCCAGATGGCAGAATGGCTTTGTAGTCCCTTTAAGATAGCTTCATCCATTGTTGGTACAGTTTAAGCACTCAAAATTGTGTCACCTTCTAGTCTTTGCCAATAATGTCATCATTTGATATGGAAACGATGCATACTATTAAAATGGTAATTTGATTTTTAAATATGTTTCGGCAGCCAGCTTGCTCCCACTGAAGTATTTATCTCACTTTTCCAAACCCTTTCGTCTTGAGCCATAGTACGAGAGCAGCAAGAATTAAGTTCAAGTGTGTGCCCTATCTTCTCTATCCTTCTTTGCTTCCCCCAGTCTCTCAATGGATGGGATGGGTTTGACAAGTATTCCTAGCCTAGAGGCTGTCAGGCAGCGAACTCTGGTTGCTTACATTTCACTACCTGGAATTCTGCCCCATTCATCATTTCTATCAAACGCATTCCACATGGCCTGGAATACAGTAGGCGCTCAGTAAATATCTGTTGCATGAATACATTGTCACGTGGCTATGTAAATGATTGAAGTAAGTGATTTACTCAGGTAGTATTTTTAATTAAAAGTTATCCCTTCATGCCGGGTGGCAGAACTGACTTTAAGTAGGGAGAAAATAGAAAGCAATGGTAGTGTTTGAACAACAGGGCCCAACATTCAGTTCAAAAATTTTCTACCAAGGTGCCTAGAACTTCACCAAAGAGATTAATTCCTTTGGGTTAAATCACCTATTTTTTTTTCATCTTTTATTGTTATGTTAATCACCATACATTTCATCATTAGTTTTGGATGTAGTGTTCCATGATTCATTGTTTGTGCATAACACCCAGTGCTCCACGCAGAATGTGCCCTTTTTAATACCCATCACCAGGCTAACACATCCCCCAACCTGCCTCCCCTCTAGAACCCTCAGTTTGTTTTTCAGAGTCCATTGTCTCTCATGGTTCGTCTCCCCCTCCGACTTACTCCCCTTCATTCTTCCCCTTCTGCTATCTTCTTCTTTTTTTTTCTTAACATATATTGCATTGTTTCAGAAGTACAGATCTGCGACTCAACAGTCTTGCACAATTCACAGAGCTCACCATAGCACATACCCTCCCCAATGTCTATCACCCAGCCACCCCATCCCTCCCACCCCCCACCACTCCAGCAACACGCAGTTTCTTTCCTGAGATTAAGAATTCCTCATATCAGTGAGGTCATATGATACATGTCTTTCTCTGGTTGACTTTTTTCACTTAGCATAACACCCTCCAGTTCCATCCACGTTGTTGCAAATGGCAAGATCTCATTCCTTTTGATGGCTGCATAATATTCCATTGTGTATATATACCACATCTTCTTTATCCATTCATCTGTCCATGGACATCTTGGCTCTTTCCACAGTTTGGCTATTGTGGACATTGCTGCTATAAACATTGGGGGGCACGTATCCCTTCGGATCCCTACATTTGTATCTTTGGGGTAAATACCCGGTAGTGCAATTGCTGGATCGAACGGTAGCTCTATTTTCAACTGTTTGAGGAACCTCCATACTGTTTTCCAGAGGGGTTGCACCAGCTTGCATTCCCACCAACAGTGTAGGGGGGTTCCCCTTTCTCCACATCCCCGCCAACATCTGTCGTTTCTTGACTTGTTAATTTTAGCCATTCTGACTGGTGTGAGGTGGTATCTCACTGAGGTTTTGATTTGGATTTCCCTGATGCCGAGCGATGTTGAGCACTTTTTCATGTGTCTGTTGGCCATTTGGATGTCTTCTTTGGAAAAATGTCTGTTCATGTTTCTGCCCATTTCTTGATTGGATTATTTGTTCTTTGGGTGTTGAGTTTGATAAGTCCTTTATGGATTTTGGATCCTAGCCCTTTATCTAATATATCATTTGCAAATATCTTCTCCCATTCTGTCGGTTGTCTTTTGGTTTTGTGGACTGTTTCTTTTGCTGTGCAAAAGCTTTTTATCTTGATGAAATCCCAATAGTTCATTTTTGCCCTTGCTTCCCTTGCCTTTGGCGATGTTTCTAGGAAGAAGTTGCTGTGGCTGAGGTCGAAGAGGTTGCTGCCTGTGTTCTCCTTTAGGATTTTGATGGACTCCTGTCTCACGTTTAGGTCTTTCAATCATTTGGAGTCTATTTTTGTGTGTGGTGCAAGGAAATGGTCCAGTTTCATTCTTCTGCATGTGGCTGTCCAATTTTCCCAGCACCATTTGTTGAAGAGACTGTCTTTTTTCCATTGGACATTCTTTCCTGCTTTGTCAAAGATGAGTTGACCATAGAGTTGAGGGTCCATTTCTGGGCTCTCTATTCTGTTCCACTGATCGATGTGTCTGTTTTTGTGCCAGTACCATACTGTCTTGATGATGACAGCTTTGTAATAGAGCTGGAAGTCCGGAATTGTGATGCCGCCAGCTTTGCTTTTCTTTTTCAATATTCCTCTGGCTATTCGGGGTCTCTTCTGGTTCCATACAAATTTTAGGATTATTTGTTCCATTTCTTTGAAAAAAGTGGATGGTATTTTGATGGGAATTGCATTGAATGTGTAGATTGCTCTAGGTAGCATTGACATCTTCACAATGTTGGTTCTTCCAATCCATGAGCATGGAACGTTTTTCCATTTCTTTGTGTCTTCTTCCATTTCTTTCATGAGTATTTTATAGTTTTCTGAGTACAGATCCCTTGCCTCTTTGGTTAAATTTATTCCTAGGTATCTTATTGTTTTGGGTGCAATTGTAAATGGGATCGACTCCTTGATTTGTCTCTCTTCTGTCTTGTTGTTGGTGTATAGGAATGCCACTGATTTCTGTGCATTGATTTTATAGTCTGCTACTTTACTGAATTCCTGTATGAGTTCTAGCAGTTTTGGGGTGGAGTCTTTTGGGTTTTCCACATACAGTATCATATCATCTGCAAAGAATGAGGGTTGGACTTCCTCTTTGCCGATTTGGATGCCTTTGATTTCTTTTTGTTGTCTGATTGCTGTGGCTAGGACTTCTAATACTATGTTGAATAGCAGTGGTGATAATGGACATCCCTGCCACGTTCCTGACCTTAGGGGAAAAGCTCTGAGTTTTCCCCATTGAGAAAGATATTCGCTGTAGGTTTTTCATAAATGGCTTTTATGATATTGAGTTATGTACCCTCTATCCCTATACTCTGAAGAGTTTTGATCAAGAAAGGATGCTGTTCTTTGTCAAATGCTTTTTCTGCATCTATTGAGAGGATCATATGATTCTTGTTCTTTCTTTTGTTAATATGTTGTATCACATTGATTGATTTCTGGATGTTGAACCAACCCTGCAGCCCAGGGATAAATCCCACTTGGTCATGATGAATGATCCTTTTAATGGACTGTTGGATCCTATTGGCTAGTATTTTGGTGAGAATTTTTGCATCCATGTTCATCAAGGATATTGGTCTGTAATTCTCCTTTTTGATGGGGTCTTTGTCTTTGTCTTTGATCCCCTTGATGGGGATCAAGGTAATGGTGGCCTCATAAACAAGTTTGGAAGTTTTCCTTCCATTTCTATTTTTTGGAACAGCTTCAGGAGAATAGGTACTAATTCTTCTTTAAATGTCTGATAGAATTCCCCTGGGAAGCCATCTGGCCCTGGGCTTTTGTTTTTTGGGAGATTTTTGATGACTCCTTCAATTTCCTTAGTGGTTATAGGTCTGCTCAGGTTTTCTATTTCTTCCTGGTTCACTTTTGGTAGTTGATACATCTCTAGGAATGCACCCATTTCTTCCAGGTTATCTAATTTGCTGGCATAGAGTTGCTCATAATATGTTCTTATTATTGTTTGTATTTCTCTGGTATTGGTTGTGATCTCTCCTCTTTCATTCATGATTTTGTTGATTTGGGTCCTTTCTCTTCTCTTTTTGATCAGTCTGGCCAGGGGTTTATCAATCTTGTTAATTCTTTCAAAGAACCAGCTCCTAGTTTCATTGATCTGTTCTACTGTTCTTTTGGTTTCTATTTCATTGATTTCTGCTCTGATCTTTATTATTTCTCCTCTCCTGCTGGGTTTAGGCTTTATTTGCTGTTTTTTCTCTAGCTCCTTTAGGTGTAGGCTTAGGTTGTGTATTTGAGACCTTTCTTGTTTCTTGAGAAAGGCTTGTATTGCTATATACTTTCCTCTTAGGACTGCCTTTGCTGCATCCCAAAGATTTTGAACAGTTGTGTTTTCATTTTCATTAGTTTCCATGAATTTTTTAAATTCTTCTTTAATTTCCTGCTTGACCCATTCATTCTTTAGTAGGATACTCTTTAGCCTCCATGTATTTGAGTTCTTTCCCCCTTTCTTCTTGTGATTGAGTTCTAGTTTCAAAGCTTTGTGGTCTGAAAATATGCAGGGAATTATCCCAATCTTTTGGTACCGGTTCAGACCTGATTTGTGACCTAGGATGTGATCAATTCTGGAGAATGTTCCATGGGCACTAGAGAAGAATGTGTATTCCGTTGCCTTGGGATGAAATGTTCTGAATATGTCTGTGAAGTCCATTTGGTCCAGTGTTTCATTTAAAGTCTTTATTTCCTTGTTGATCTTTTGCTTAGATGATCTGTCCATTTCAGTCAGGGGGTGTTAAAGTCCTCCACTATTATTCTATTGTTGTCAATGTGTTTCTTTGCTTTTGTTATGAATTGCCTCATATAACTGGCTGCTCCCATGTTAGGGGCATAGATATTTACAATTGTTAGATCTTCTTGTTGGATAGATCCTTTAAGTAGGATATAGTGTCCTTCTTTATCTCTTATTACAGTCTTTGTTTTAAAATCTAATTTGTCTGATATAAGGATTGCCACCCCAGCTTTCTTTTCGTGTCCATTAGCATGGTAAATGGTTTTTCACCCCCTCACTTTCAATGTGCGGGTGTTTGGGTCTAAAATGAGTCTCTTGCAGACAGCATATTGATGGGTCTT
>NW_027397075.1:50054535-50055563 GCF_003265705.2 Callorhinus ursinus | reverse complement strand
CTTTCCTGAGATTAAGAATTCCTCATATCAGTGAGGTCATATGATACATGTCTTTCTCTGGTTGACTTTTTTCACTTAGCATAACACCCTCCAGTTCCATCCACGTTGTTGCAAATGGCAAGATCTCATTCCTTTTGATGGCTGCATAATATTCCATTGTGTATATATACCACATCTTCTTTATCCATTCATCTGTCCATGGACATCTTGGCTCTTTCCACAGTTTGGCTATTGTGGACATTGCTGCTATAAACATTGGGGGGCACGTATCCCTTCGGATCCCTACATTTGTATCTTTGGGGTAAATACCCGGTAGTGCAATTACTGGATCATATGGTAGCTCTATTTTCAACTGTTTGAGGAACCTCCATACTGTTTTCCAGAGGGGTTGCACCAGCTTGCATTCCCACCAACAGTGTAGGGGGGTTCCCCTTTCTCCACATCCCCGCCAACATCTGTCGTTTCTTGACTTGTTAATTTTAGCCATTCTGACTGGTGTGAGGTGGTATCTCACTGAGGTTTTGATTTGGATTTCCCTGATGCCGAGCGATGTTGAGCACTTTTTCATGTGTCTGTTGGCCATTTGGATGTCTTCTTTGGAAAAATGTCTGTTCATGTTTCTGCCCATTTCTTGATTGGATTATTTGTTCTTTGGGTGTTGAGTTTGATAAGTCCTTTATGGATTTTGGATCCTAGCCCTTTATCTAATATATCATTTGCAAATATCTTCTCCCATTCTGTCGGTTGTCTTTTGGTTTTGTGGACTGTTTCTTTTGCTGTGCAAAAGCTTTTTATCTTGATGAAATCCCAATAGTTCATTTTTGCCCTTGCTTCCCTTGCCTTTGGCGATGTTTCTAGGAAGAAGTTGCTGTGGCTGAGGTCGAAGAGGTTGCTGCCTGTGTTCTCCTTTAGGATTTTGATGGACTCCTGTCTCACGTTTAGGTCTTTCAATCATTTGGAGTCTATTTTTGTGTGTGGTGCAAGGAAATGGTCCAGTTTCATTCTTCTGCATGTGGCTGTCCAATTTT
>NW_027397075.1:50023794-50054435 GCF_003265705.2 Callorhinus ursinus | reverse complement strand
ATTATTTGTTCCATTTCTTTGAAAAAAGTGGATGGTATTTTGATGGGAATTGCATTGAATGTGTAGATTGCTCTAGGTAGCATTGACATCTTCACAATGTTGGTTCTTCCAATCCATGAGCATGGAACGTTTTTCCATTTCTTTGTGTCTTCTTCCATTTCTTTCATGAGTATTTTATAGTTTTCTGAGTACAGATCCCTTGCCTCTTTGGTTAAATTTATTCCTAGGTATCTTATTGTTTTGGGTGCAATTGTAAATGGGATCGACTCCTTGATTTGTCTCTCTTCTGTCTTGTTGTTGGTGTATAGGAATGCCACTGATTTCTGTGCATTGATTTTATAGTCTGCTACTTTACTGAATTCCTGTATGAGTTCTAGCAGTTTTGGGGTGGAGTCTTTTGGGTTTTCCACATACAGTATCATATCATCTGCAAAGAATGAGGGTTGGACTTCCTCTTTGCCGATTTGGATGCCTTTGATTTCTTTTTGTTGTCTGATTGCTGTGGCTAGGACTTCTAATACTATGTTGAATAGCAGTGGTGATAATGGACATCCCTGCCACGTTCCTGACCTTAGGGGAAAAGCTCTGAGTTTTCCCCATTGAGAAAGATATTCGCTGTAGGTTTTTCATAAATGGCTTTTATGATATTGAGTTATGTACCCTCTATCCCTATACTCTGAAGAGTTTTGATCAAGAAAGGATGCTGTTCTTTGTCAAATGCTTTTTCTGCATCTATTGAGAGGATCATATGATTCTTGTTCTTTCTTTTGTTAATATGTTGTATCACATTGATTGATTTCTGGATGTTGAACCAACCCTGCAGCCCAGGGATAAATCCCACTTGGTCATGATGAATGATCCTTTTAATGGACTGTTGGATCCTATTGGCTAGTATTTTGGTGAGAATTTTTGCATCCATGTTCATCAAGGATATTGGTCTGTAATTCTCCTTTTTGATGGGGTCTTTGTCTTTGTCTTTGATCCCCTTGATGGGGATCAAGGTAATGGTGGCCTCATAAACAAGTTTGGAAGTTTTCCTTCCATTTCTATTTTTTGGAACAGCTTCAGGAGAATAGGTACTAATTCTTCTTTAAATGTCTGATAGAATTCCCCTGGGAAGCCATCTGGCCCTGGGCTTTTGTTTGTTGGGAGATTTTTGATGACTCCTTCAATTTCCTTAGTGGTTATAGGTCTGCTCAGGTTTTCTATTTCTTCCTGGTTCACTTTTGGTAGTTGATACATCTCTAGGAATGCACCCATTTCTTCCAGGTTATCTAATTTGCTGGCATAGAGTTGCTCATAATATGTTCTTATTATTGTTTGTATTTCTCTGGTATTGGTTGTGATCTCTCCTCTTTCATTCATGATTTTGTTGATTTGGGTCCTTTCTCTTCTCTTTTTGATCAGTCTGGCCAGGGGTTTATCAATCTTGTTAATTCTTTCAAAGAACCAGCTCCTAGTTTTGTTGATCTGTTCTACTGTTCTTTTGGTTTCTATTTCATTGATTTCTGCTCTGATCTTTATTATTTCTCCTCTCCTGCTGGGTTTAGGCTTTATTTGCTGTTTTTTCTCTAGCTCCTTTAGGTGTAGGCTTAGGTTGTGTATTTGAGACCTTTCTTGTTTCTTGAGAAAGGCTTGTATTGCTATATACTTTCCTCTTAGGACTGCCTTTGCTGCATCCCAAAGATTTTGAACAGTTGTGTTTTCATTTTCATTAGTTTCCATGAATTTTTTAAATTCTTCTTTAATTTCCTGCTTGACCCATTCATTCTTTAGTAGGATACTCTTTAGCCTCCATGTATTTGAGTTCTTTCCCCCTTTCCTCTTGTGATTGAGTTCTAGTTTTAAAGCTTTGTGGTCTGAAAATATGCAGGGAATTATCCCAATCTTTTGGTACCGGTTCAGACCTGATTTGTGACCTAGGATGTGATCAATTCTGGAGAATGTTCCATGGGCACTAGAGAAGAATGTGTATTCCGTTGCCTTGGGATGAAATGTTCTGAATATGTCTGTGAAGTCCATTTGGTCCAGTGTTTCATTTAAAGTCTTTATTTCCTTGTTGATCTTTTGCTTAGATGATCTGTCCATTTCAGTCAGGGGGTGTTAAAGTCCTCCACTATTATTCTATTGTTGTCAATGTGTTTCTTTGCTTTTGTTATGAATTGCCTCATATAACTGGCTGCTCCCATGTTAGGGGCATAGACATTTACAATTGTTAGATCTTCTTGTTGGATAGATCCTTTAAGTAGGATATAGTGTCCTTCTTTATCTCTTATTACAGTCTTTGTTTTAAAATCTAATTTGTCTGATATAAGGATTGCCACCCCAGCTTTCTTTTGGTGTCCATTAGCATGGTAAATGGTTTTTCACCCCCTCACTTTCAATGTGCGGGTGTTTGGGTCTAAAATGAGTCTCTTGCAGACAGCATATTGATGGGTCTTGTTTTTTAATCCAACCTGATAGCCTGTGTCTTTTGATTGAGGCATTTAGCCCATTTACATTCAGGGTAACTATTGAAAGATAAGAATTTAGTGCCATTGTATTGCCTGTAAGGTAACTGTTACTGTATATTGTCTGTGTTCCTTTCTGATCTGTGCTGCTTTTAGTCTCTCTCTTTGCTTAGAGGACCCCTTTCAATATTTCTTGGAGGGCTGGTTTCGTGTTTGCAAATTCCTTTAGTTTTTGTTTGTCCTGGAAGCTTTTTATCTCTCCTTCAATTTTCAATGAGAGCCTAGCTGGATATAGTATTCTTGGCTGCATAGTTTTCTCGTTTAGTGCTCTGAAGATATCATGCCAGTCCTTTCTGGCCTGCCAGGTCTCTGTGGATAGGTCTGTTGCCAATCTAATGTTTCTGCCATTATAGGTTACATATCTCTTCTCCCGAGCTGCTTTCAGGATTTTCTCTTTGTCTCTGAGACTCGTAAGTTTTACTCTTAGATGTCGGGGTGTTGACCTATTTTTATTGATTTTGAGAGGGGTTCTCTGTGCCTCCTGGATTTTGATGCCTGTTTCCTTCCCCACATTAGGGAAGTTCTCTGCTATTATTTACTCCAATATACCTTCTGCCCCTCTCTCTCTTTCTTCTTCTTCTGGGATCCCAATTATTCTAATGTTGTTTCATCTTATCGTATCCCTTATCTCTCGAATTCTGCCCTCGTGATCCAGTAGTTGTTTATCTCTCTTTTTCTCAGCCTCTTTATTTTCCATCATTTGGTCTTCTATATCGCTGATTTTCTCTTCTGCCTCATTTATCCTAGCAGTTAGTGCCCCCATTTTTTATTGCACCTCATTAATAGCCTTTTTGATTTCGACTTGGTTAGATTTTAGTTCTTTTATTTCTCCAGAAAGGGTGTCTCTAATAACTTCCACACTTTTTTCAAGCCCAGCTAGTATCTTTAAAGTCATGATTCTGAACTCTAGGTCTGACATCGTACTAATGTCCATATTGAGTAGGTCCCTGGCAGACGGTACTACCTCTTGTTCTTTTTGCTGAGGTGATTTTTTTCATCTTGTCATTTTGTCCAGAGGAGAATAGATGAATGAGAGAACAAAATGCTAACAGGTTAACAATGTCCCCAGCAAATATACTCTATACAAATCAGAGAAGACCTGAAACCAGGGGACAAGAAAGGGAAAGAAAGAAAAAAGAAAGAGAAAAAAAAAGAAAAGAAAAAGAAAAAGATAAAAACAAACAAAAACAGAACAAAACAAAACAAAAAAAACCAGAATATGATCAAATACGATCAGACTAGTGTATAGATCAGTGCCACACACTAGATTTTGGGCATATTTTGGTCTGTTAGAAGAAAGTGCCTCCTAATATTTTAAAGGAAGAAAGACTTATATATGTACAAAATAAGGGTTGATACAATGAAGGGATGGAAGATGACTGTAAGGATGAAAATTATAAAAGATTTTATAAAAGGAATTGATAAGATAAGAAGTTGTTTGAAAAAAGAAAGAAGAAGATTAAAAAACAAAGAAGAAAAGAAAAAAAGAAAAGGGAGAGAATGTGATCAGGCAGGAGACTAGAACAAAGCCATACACTAGTGATTTAGGGTATATTTTGATCTGTTAGAAGAAACTGTGTCTCAAAATTTTAAAGGGAGAACAACTTATATATATATATATGCCAAAAATAAGGGTAACTACTATGAAGGGATAAAATATGACTCTAAAAAATGAAAAATAAAAAAATTTTTTTTAAAAAGGGATCGATAAGATGTTGGTTGAAAAAGGGAAAAAGAAAAATTCAAAAAAAGAAAAAAACAGTTAAAAAAATCAACTTTGAGAAACTAATGAATAATGGTAAAAAAGCCATGAATTCTATGTGCAGTATTCCCCTAGCGCTGGAGTTCTCCCGTTCTCCTTGATCGGTAAACTTGGTCTGGGCTGGCTGTTCGTGCTGATCTTCTGGGGGAGGGGTCTGTTGCTGTGGTTCCCAAAAGTCTTTGCTGGAGGCGGAATTGCCCCGCCCTTGTCGGTCCAGGCTAAGCAAGCTGCTCGGGTTTGCTCTCCCATGCTTTTGTTCCCTGCAAGCTCTCGGTACAGCTTTGGAGGACCAGAGTGAAAATGGTGGCCTCCCAATCTCTGCCCGGAGGAGCTGAGAACTCGGGGCCCCGCTCCTCAGTGCACCCCCAGAGAAAAGCAGTCACTCCCGTCTCCCCGGTCTCCGGCCGCACTCCATGCTCATCCGGCCTGTGACCGAGCGTTTCTATCTCTGGCTCCCGACCCCTTGTGGAGTCTCCAAACCCAGCAGATTCCTGCGGTGCGCTCCTGCGCCGCTCCTCCCGGGGGAGGGAGGGGAGTCTCCCCGGATCTGCCGGTTGTTGGGTCCCCGCTGGAGGCGCAGTGGCCCGACTGTGCCGCGGATCACGGCTTATGGCAACCCTGAGCTGAGAGCCCGCGCCTCGGCTCCGTCTCTGCAGCCGGCTTCCCTGCTCCGATACCTGGGAGCTCTGCCGCACTCAGGCACCCCCGGTCTTTCTGTGACCCCGAGGGTCCTGAGACCACACTGTCCCGCAAGGGTTCCACCCCCCGCTTAGCCACTGGAGCGACGTCCCTCAGCGGAGCCGACTTCTAAAAGTTCCGATTTTGTGCTCCGCGGCTCTAGCACTTGCCAGAAGCGGCCGGCGGAGGCCCCTCCCCCGCCGTCTATCCTCCCGAATATCGCCTCGGATTCACTTCTCCGCACGCCCTACCTTCCAGTAAGTGGTCGCTTCTCTGTTCAGAGAGTTGTTGCTACTCTCCTGTTCGATCTCCTGTTGAGTTCGTAGGTGTTCAGAATGGTTTGATCCCTATTCAGCTGAATTCCTGAGACCAAATGAAATCCAGGTCTCCTACTCCTCTGCCATCTTGCTCCCATCCCCTAAACCACCTATTTTTAAAAGTAAACAAATAGCACTTAATTTAATTTTTTTCCAGATTTACTGAGACATAATTGACATATAACATAGTGCAAGTTTAAGGTATAAAGGGGGTAATATGCTGATTTGATACACTTATATACTGCAAAATGATTACCACTGTAGTGTTAGCTAACGCCTCCATCCCATTACATACTTACCATTTCTTTTTGTGGTGAGAATATTTAAGACCTATTGTCTTGGCAGCTTTTAAGTATATAATACAGTATTATTAATATAATCACCATGCTACACATTGGATCCCCAGAACTTATTCTTATGACTGCAAGTTTGTACCCTCTAACCACATCCCCCTATTTCCCCTACCCTGAGCCCCTGGCAACCACCAATTTCACTCTCTGTATGTTCCATTTTTATAGAGCCCATATATATATGAAATCATACAATACTTTTCTTTCTTTGACTTATTTCACTTAGCATAATGCCCTCAAGGTTCATTCATAATGTCACAAAAGGCAGTATTTCCTTCTTTTATATGGTGGAATGGAATTCCATTGTCTGTGTATCACATCTTTACTCACTCACCCATTGATGGACACCTACGTTATTTCCATATCTTGGCTACTTTAAATAATGATGCATAAACATGGGGATGCATATATCTTTTCAAATTAATGTTTTCCTTTTTTCAGATAAAGACCCAGGCATGGAATTGGTGGATCATATGGTAGCTCTAGTTTTAATTTTCCAATGAACCTCCCTACTGTTTTCCAAGGTGGTTGTACCAGTTTACATACTCACCAACAATGCACAAGCGTTCCCTTTTCTCCACATTTGGGTTCAACAATTTGGATTCAATAATTTCGGAAGCCTCCTTTTAAAATCCAAAAATCCACAGGAGAGGATAACATATTAACCTTTTATCCTTCAGTGTAATTTAGCCTATCAGTTAACTGGCATTCACCTAGGAAAGTAGAGAGCTGGTGTTCGGTTGGGAGAAGGAATCAGGCATCTAATATGATGCCACAGAGGAGTGTCCAGGATAGCAGAAGGGTAGCATGAGTGTGCTGGGGCTAGAAAAAAGAAAGGGGTGGGGGACGCCTGGGTGGCTCAGTTGGTTAAGCATCTGACTCTTGGTTTTGGCTGAGGTCATGATCTCAGGGTGCTGGGATCGAGCCCTGCATCCAGCTCCCCACTCAGCCGGGAGCCTGGTTGTCTCCCTCTCTGCCCCTCCCCCCACTTGTGTTCGCACACTCTCTCTCTCTCTCAAATAAATAAATCTTAAAAGAGAGAGAGAGAGAAAGGGGAAGTGAACAGGGTCCCCACAAAGGAGGAAAAAAGAAAGTAAAGGAGATTGAATAAATTTAAATAAATTTCACCTATTTCAAATTTTCTCTTGGATGGACTCTCCTTTCATTCTTTTTTTTAAAAACATCACTTAAAAAAAAAGATTTTATTTTTAAGTAATCTCCACACACAACTTACAACCCCAGGATCAAAAGTCTTATGCTCTATCACCTGAGTCAGCCAGGTACCCCCGACTCTCTTTTCTATCAATTGTTTTTCAATCATGCCCTGGCAGTATCTGGCCACTCACCTAGATCCGAGCCTCTTAAGTGTATGTATCTCCATTTACTCTATGTTCAGTGTCCGGCAGGGCCGGGGGAGGGGTTTGGTAATGGGGTGCTTAAAGAAAGTAAACCTTTCACCACTGAAATGGAGTCTTGGTAACTGAACCAGGCATCCAAAAAGGGAATTAAGTTCCCGGTCTGACTCCAGTGATTTCTAGAATAAAACATGAAGGAGAATGGAAAGAGTGTTGTTGAATTTTTACCTAGAGAATATATGACTTCAGCCATGTAAGAATTAAGTATCTCTGAGAATAAATCTTAGAGAGGACTCAAACGTTTAAAGAAAAAAGATGAATAAGCTGTCTCCAACATTTAGATTCAGGAAAATCTAAGTTATTAATAGGTGTTGGCCATGCAGAGATTAAATAATGTTCCTCTCATTCACTTTGTGTTTGTTTAATGAAGAAATTGGCTGGGCAGCATTACTAAGACTTCATGATAAAAAGATGTCTGAATTCCAAGAAACAAGTCACCCAGTCTCCTCAAGTCTATGGCCCTGCCAAGCCTAGTTCAGCATTCAAAGTCCTATGAGATGGGAAAAGAAAATGAGAATAAAAACAAGATATAATTTTCTCCCTTATTGAATCATGAAAAGGTTGCTTTACTCCTCTTCCTTCCCACACTGTGAGCCTTCAGGGAGAAGTAAGAAATTTCTAACCTGCTTACCCAAATCATTATCAGAGTAGATTAGAGCTAGGCACCTTGCATGCAAATACACCAGCTTGACAAAAAAAAAAATAATAATAAATTGGAATTTAGAGAACAACAAATAAACTGGATGGAAGGCTAATTTCTGTGCCTTGCCCTTGTACCAGTGGAGCTGAAACTCAGACAGGATTATTGAGCTGCCCGGGGCCGCTCTGTCCTGCAGGACCTCTTCTTACACAGGACTCCTCTATCTCTCTCAGGTCTCCTCCATACACAAATGCACCTGCCCCAGCACACATTCTCGGGCTACCTCAAGCTAATGGTTATCATCACCCACAGATGTCACATCATCAGTTGGCTCTGCCTGTGTCTCCAGGACGCAGCCGGGCACCACAGGGTCCCTGCCGGAACAAGTCATCTTCTCACCAGTGCGCCCCTCGGAAAACACCCCCAGGCATTTACTCTCTGGATGCGTTATTCCAGCCACGCCCCCAACCCCTTACGACATCTCAGAACCTCTCACCAACTCCTTGTATCTCCAAAGACCATTTGTAGCAAAATTTAGAGTCAGAGAAGTTCATCTGTGAGTTGTTCTGCCTATCACTCCCACCATTTCCCCGTTCCTCTTGTCCCCTTCTGTCTTTCAGTTCCCTCAAGCTCCCCCCCATCAAAACCTGCTTCTATTTATTTATTTTTTTTAATTTTTTCATTAACATATAATGTATTATTTGTTTCAGGGGTACAGGTCTGTGATTCATCAGTCTTACACAATTCACAGCGCTCCCCACAGCACATACCTTCCCCAGTGTCCATCACCCAGCCCCCCCATCCCTCCCACCCCCCACCACTCCAACAAATCTCAGTTTGTTTCCTGAGATTAAGAGTCTCTTATGGTTTGTCTCCCTCTCTGGATTCGTCTTGTTTCATTTTTCCCTCCCTTCCCCTATGATCCTCTGTCTTGTTTCTCACAATCCTCATATCGGTGATCATAGGATGATTGTCTTACTCTAATTGACTTATTTCACTTAGCATAATACCCTCTAGTTCCATCCACGTCATTGCAAATGGCAAGATCTCATTTTTTGATAACTGTATAATATTTCATTGTATCTATATACCACATCTTCTTTATCTATTCATCTGTTGGTGGACATCTAGGCTCTTTCCACAGTTTGGCTATTGTGAACATTGCTGCTATAAACACTGGAGTGCATGTGCCCCTTCAGATCACTACATTTGTATCTTTGGGGTAAATACCCAGTAGTGCAGTTGCTGGGTCGTAGGGTAACTCTATCTTCAACTTTTTGAGGAACCTCCATACTGTTTTCTGGACTGGCTGCACCAGCTTGCATTCCCACCAACAGTGTAGGAGGCAAAACCTGCTTCTAGAAGGGACCCACTTGTCACTCAGTCTTTGGTATAATTACATTCTTATCTAAGACCTGTGGGCTTTAAGCTCAATGAGAAGTCTTCTCTTGGTACTCCAGTAAGGACCTTTCAAGTGTGAATGAAGAGTTGGAGAGAACTGGTTCTCTGCGACTTTGCAATTACACCTCCCAAAGTAGTGCTTCTCAAAGCAAGGTCTAAGGACGCTGGGTGTCAGAATCACCTAGCAGACTACTAGATAAGACCTGTTGGAGTGAGTCTGGAAATCTGTCCTTTAATGAGGTTCCCTGATGGTTGTAAAGCCCAACGAAGTGTGTGAATTTCTGATCCTAGGACAACCAACATGAAATGCTATGCTTGCCCAGCAATTAGCCTCCTTGGTGACTACATAAGCCCACTTCCATTTCCCAGATGTGGAATCAACCCAGAGCCACTGCATGCTTTACCGAAGATCACACTGAGGGTAGCAGAATAGAGAACATTCTAAAACGAGCTTCCTGACTCCAAACCAGGACATGACCCCTTAACTTCAGAATGAGTTTAGGAAAGAATAACGTAAGCCAGGATCCCCCTTACCTAAAGTGACTGTTGAAACTGCTTCAAAACAGAGCAATAGCTTCCAGACATTCTTCAAACTATAGTTCATCACAGGTCCAAGTGCTCAGTAAAAGATTTCTCAGCCCTGACATGGAGACTTCAGGCAGAAACTGTAATTTCCCACTCAGGGAAGAGGGAAGAGGTTCTGCAGGAGCCCCCCATTTCCTGGGCCTACGCCTGTGGTTAAGTACGTCATATTGGACCTAAATCTTTGAGCCTCTTGATTTCAGAAATTCCTTTACCTTCAACTGCATAAGTATATTTGGTCAGGACAGTGGAAAGTAGCTGCCAGAATATAATCAATACTGGAAAAGGAGGCAACATAAGCTGCCTCAGTAAAGAAGTAAAGATTATAGACCTTGATGTCTCTGAAAGGAGCCTTCTCAAGTCAGAAGAGGCCAAGAAGAACTAGAGAAATAGAGGAAGATTTTGGGAACAAAGATCACGGCAGTGATGACTTCACCAAGGTCATGGTCATGATGACTTATGACAAGAATGAACTATTTATAAATACCAGGATGTTAGTCTTTCATGATAAGAAGGGTTCACTTAAAAACACCTGGTCCAAGGGCACCTAGGTGGCTCACTTGGTTAGGCCTCCAACTCTTGATTCGGCTCAGGTCAAGATCTCAGTGTTCTGGGATTGAGCCCCACGACGAGCCCCGCTTCCGGCTCCTTCTGCCCTCAGCAGGGGGAGTCTACTTGAAGATTCTCTGCCTCTCCCTCTGCTCCTCCCCCCTAAAAAATAAGTAAATCTTTAAAAAAAAAAACAACCCCAACAGAAACACCTGATCCAATGCCCCTTCTGGGGCTAGAATCTCCTGACTCAATTCTTCCAACAGCCCACATAGGAATTTCCAGTGGCTACATGATTACTCAAGATGACACATCTCATGTTTTGGATCTTCCCACTTTGGGAAAGCTCATCTTTGTGTGGAATGGAATCCAGACCTGATCCACCTGAGGAAAACAGAAAATGAGAACAGAAGAGCAGAAACCAAACTGATATAAAATCCAAAGGAGAAGAGTTAAGAAAAAGAAAGACCTTTTGCTTACCAATGGGAGATCACATCATGGAGCAGGTTTGGGAGTTGGGCTTTGTTTTCTATAACATGCGGAAAATGTTTTCCACCCCCAAAAGATTTTACTCCTTGCTAATTCTAACCATTCCCCGGAGGGCAATTTCCTTTGACTAAATAAGTTTCCTCAGGTGTAATGAACTGTAAAAGAGATGAATAGACTCTTCCTCACTTATAAAACCATCACAGATGAAGAGCGATTGAAGCATCTTGCTTTCTTGCTTCCTTTAGCCCAGAGAAAGTGGAGCAGATGGTTTCCAACATATACTAGGCTTTGAGGTCCAACTCTGGAGTACTGGGCTTCAAGGCAGCAGGAAGGATTGAGCCAGACAGAGGATGACCACCCCATCACTGTTCCTCCTGCATGTGAGAGATTCTAACGAAGCTCAGGAACTCTTGAAAAAGGCCTCAGAATCATTAAACCACCTCTTATTGCAAGGATAGGTGTTCTGTGAGATAATAATACTCTCCCGGACTGCCATTCCAGAGAGAGAAACATGGCCCATTTGTGAATGAGTTTGAAACTCCAAGCAGGATTCAGAGGCCTCTGGAAGTTGTCTATTAGAGTGTGGATTCCACAGGTATTTCTTCAAATACAGAAAAGGCTTATTTCTCTTAAAAAAATTTGAGCCGATCTCCCACGGCTGGCCTCCGGAGCATGCACGAGGTGCTGGACCTTTGATCTGGGCCAGGCTGGCGCTGACAGGAGGAACATTCATCTTTTGTAGACAGATTATGAGAATAAATTATCTCTCATGGCCCTAACATATCTTTATGGGAATAGGTATACAAACACCTGATTTAGAAAGGATTAGGGTATTTATAGCAGGTCTTTCTGAGCCTGGGAAACAGAACACTACCTCTGAACAAGTGGAAACTAAAAAATCATTATTGGGCTAAAAATGTATTCAGAGGCAGATTCGCCTCTCCACGTTTAAATTATTTCATAAAATAAAAACAACTCCCACCCCTACACCATCCCCCCATATTGATTTTAGTAGACAATTAGCTATATTTCCACAACACCAAGCATCTAGAAGAAGGGTGAATAAATCAGTCAAACATCTGCATGCCAGTCTACAATGTTGCCAAAAATCTGGATATTTAGAATGATTTGGATAGCCAGCTGTATTTTTCCATTCTTATTTCTCTAAACTCCCTAAAATGACACTAGTGAAAGTACATTAAAAACTATCTGTAAGCACCCTAAAAATATAAAGTGTAGTCATACCGAGGTCTCATTGCTCTAAAAAAAAAAAAAAAAAAAGTGACACAAATCCTTTTAGAAACATTTTGAGTAAGAAACACCTTCTTGACTATAAATCAATAATGCCTATATTTCCCGGCCACCACCTCTCCCACTCGGAATGTTACAGAAGAAGCTCAGGAAAACAAGAGAGAATAACAATAAATGATATTACAATGTTGCTTTGAAATGAGAATTGGTAGTATGGGGCAGGGGGGAAACAGATGGGAAAGAAATGTACCCGGAGAGGATGATTTCTGTTTAAATAAGTTCATAATATGTGAAATGCACAATGGAAACTGACAAGGGATGGAGGATCATTGTTTGAATAGCATCAATATAAACACAGATGCAAAAGAAATTGGCTTGGGAGATGGAAGAGCCTAGTCTGAATAATGTTGTATACCAATAAAAACCATAAAAAAAGGGAGAAAATATAGAGTGTAGGTGATTATTTCCGTGATGCTTGAAGACGTACATTTCCACAGATATCAAGGGGAAAGGAAAATATGCCATAGCTATCCCTTAGTTGGCTATTTTCGCTATAGTTCATAATTCTTCCAGGTTTCACCAAATCACGACTTGTCTATCTACTTGACTGTATACTAAGCAGACCTCTATCTTACAGGGAAAGAGGCTGTATAAATGGTCAGTCCTGGGAAATATAAACCACAGAGATGTGAAATGTGCACAGTCTCAACCCAACTCCCAGCCCTTGCTGACATTCACGCTACTTAATGAGAATCACCAAATGTTTAGGACAGGCAGAGGACACAAGGAGCTGTCCTTCCTCATGCTCACCTGACCATTCACTCCTATTGTGCTTTGGGGAGCCTTTCATTTCCCAATGCCTCTGTTCCTTCGCTAGTTGCCAGCCTATGTTTTCCTGGGGACAGAGAAAGATATTTGTCGATTATATAGTACTGTTTATCAAATATATCAGTAGAAAGAGCAACTAATCCCCACAGTATTCCACTAGCCTGTCTGAAAATCTTTTGATTGTATCCATTAAAAGTCACCATGGATTATAATACTAATAGCCAATTTGTATTAAGCACAATGTGCCCGGTAGACATTCCATAAAGTGCATTGCCCACATGATCTCATTTGATTCTCACAATAACCTATGAAGAAGGCTGATTACCCCCATTTTACAGATCGGGAAAATGAGGCTAAGAGACATTTAATAAGTTGGCCAGAGTGACAAGGCTATTAAGGAGAGCCAGATGCAGATTTCCCGAAGTTCATAGCTGGCTGCCTTAACTCAATAGTCATGATTGATCTTACAAGCATGACATTATTTGAGGGATGTGAGCAAAGTTCACTCCGACCCCAGTCTCCCTTTCCCTTTCAGAGGTGCCTGAAATGTCATCATTAATAATTCAACACTTTGTATTAAGCATTGCTCTTTTCTTGCAGGGTTCATTTTGTGGTATCTTTTTTTAAAAATCACATCCATCTACTTTCCTCTAGGACAATTAAGACCCAGAAAAACCCAGGAGATGGAGAGAGCAGAGGATGCATAAAAATGGAGGAGGAGAGAAGAGAAGGCACCCAAAACAACCATTACCTACTTCATCGATTTTTCATGGGTAGGTCTCATGAGGAGGAAGGAAAATGAAAAATGGTAATACAGATTTTCATTTGACACCAAGCACTCCTAAATATAAGACCTGGGCATGGTCAATAGCAAGAAGCCAAGGAGTGCCCTTCCTTGGAGACTTTCAAGGCGAGACCTCTGTGGGTTGAGTTGAAGGGCATCTTGCCAGAAGATAGAAGATGGACAAGATGACCTTGGGAGGGGGCTGCCCACGCTGGTCTCCGCTGCGCTGTGCTGACCTGATTGACAGTGCGTTCGGAGCTTTGTGAGACAGACCCACCCTGTTTCCTCTTTTTCTGTTATTATGGACCGAAGAAGCAGCTCTTCTCTGTGAGAAGAGCCAATGTGAAAAAGCAATTCCCTTGTGATAAGAGCCAAGAGGAAGAATAAGCAGGAAAGAAGGGGGAAAGCTCTTTGTTGTTGATAACTGAAAGGGGCAGATGTTTCATTAAAAAATGACAAGCAATCGTCTTTTCAATAAGGTGATAATACCTCTGGTTGATCTGAGGTGTGGCTGAGCGGGCGGTGTTGTCTGAAGAGAGGCAACTGCGTTGAGAGGCTCACGATGTGCTCGGGTGAAGGAATTTTCTTCTTCCAAATCAAAATATTATTTTCTTTCACCAACTGCAATTGGTAGTTCAATGAACAATGATGGAATTTTATTTTAAAGGCTTTTTTTTTTTTTTTGGTTCTTTGAGAACTCCTAGAACGTGCAACTCTCGGCCCCAAGCCCCCAAGCATCTAGCCTTATTTTTTTAACTGCAGCCAGAGATTTGGGGTAAAAAACGAAGCAGATAGAACATTTTTTTCTCTACTTTACAGGAAACTTGCCTGAGACTGAAGGTTCCTGTGAGGGCTCCGCACATCCATCCCTGTGACTCACCGCGTGGCTGACTGATGGAACCCTCAGAACCTTCCCAATGCTCCCCTGGCTCTAGGTCATGGGGTAAAGCCGGTCCTCTTTGGCGGGAACGCCGGTGACTCCCTATACCCCAGGGTTCCCCGTCTTGATTCTGACAAGATAAAGTGTGGCAGAGTAACACTTGGAGATGTTACTGGCATATTATTTTCTCTATTCCCTTGTGATCACCGCTCTTCCTGCTGTTGACAAGGGGCTACGTTTACCTCCAGAGCCAGAAAACAGAGATACCACCTTGTCAGCCTCCAAGATACAATGCTGAAGTTGCCGGCGTAAGACAGTGCACGAATCGGAGTGCTTGTAAGTAGAACTGTCGCAGCCTCCCCCTGCCCTGCATGTCCGGGAGAGGGAGAGAAGAACTGCAGAGCCTCTAGAAAGCAAGGATGTGGGTCCGTCTTTGTATCAAGCCCACCACCCCCAACTAATTTGGAGGGGGGTAGGACAAGACCCTGATTTCCTGGGGTCAAAGAGAGATCGGTCCTTTCTTGGTCCCACCTGGCGTTACAGGCTTCAGCATCCCTTCAGTGGCCCTCGTGCCTTTGGGCATGTGAAAAACAAAGCAGGCAGGCTGTAAGGAGACAGGTGGGGCGGAACGAGGACCCCTGACCGGCGCTTAGTGTTTCCACCGTTAAAAAAATGACTCACAACCAAGTGATCCCAAGCTCATGAGAAGGGCTAGGAAGCGCTGAAGAAGGGTGGATGGATGCACAGGAACCAAGACATCAGAACAAGGATGTGAAAAGGAACTCTCCTGAACCTGGGTGGCTGGAAGCTACAGCAACACCAAAATTACTTGGGTGAGCGAGACTGATACAGAATAAGGATGATTGAACACCTTGTAGTGGGACCAGTGTGAAAGCGGCTCCCTCGAGGACCCAACATTCACATCCTGTCTGGAAGGATGACAGCCAGGACCCAAACAGGTGGAACGTGGGGAATGGACAGCCCCTGCCCGGGTGACACCACAGCGGTGCGTTGTGAAACCACCCTCCTACCTAGTTAAAAATCAGTGCCAAGGAAGAGAGATAGGGAAAAACCGAAAGGGAGAGGGTTTTTTGTTTTGTTTTGATTTTTTGGGGGGTTTTTTTTGTTTTGTTTTGTTTTGTTTTGTTTTGTTTTTTCTTCAAATCCAGAATGTGAGAGAATGATAAGCCTACTTGCCGGAGAAGATACTACATAGCACTGAGTTTACTTGAAAGTGACTAGATTAGGTTTGTGCATCAGGTAGAATAAGGGTTCAGATTCAGGGAATTAAACTGTTTTTTAGGAAAGCGAAGAAATGTATTTTCGTTCACCTGAGCCTGTGTCCGTGAAAATTCATATTCAACAAATTGTTTCTACTTTATGGAGACACTCACGTTACATATTGTTAAGAAACAACGTCAATCAGGACGTGCCAACAGAATCACGCGAGCTCCCCGTCAATAGGCCTGAAGCTCCGCCCCCCCCCCCCCCCCCCCCCCCCCCCCCCCCCCCCGCGGAGCGCGAAAGGAATTGCGTTGCTCAAAAATCTCTTGCGCGCTGAGCAATGATCGCCATAGGATGTGAAGTTTCAGCCTCAGCTTGGCTTGCTGCAACACACCATCTCATTAGGATTCTTTCCCCAATTAATTATGCAAAGGGGTTATTGATTATTAATTAGAACATTTAGTAATGTTATTAAGAACTTGGAAGATAAATCTTTTTGACTCGTATTTAACTAGTAGATTATATAAGCAATAAAGAATACGTGGGCAATAGCTGTATAATTACATTTTATGAATAGCAGAAACCTGTAAGGGATGTGGAGAGGTTTAATTGACGTTTAACAAGATAACTACAGCAAATTAATTAGGAATTATCTGCTAAAATATGAATTAGCTTCTAATAATATTTTAACCGGCTACTCTATGATGCTAGTGTCTTCTTATTGTTGCTAAAATCCCTAAATAAAATATCCTGCTAGTTAAGATGATAGTGCTAATCTGTCTTCCAAATAATCAGTCAAGTTTTATTGAGATTTATTGTGTATTCAGGACATATCAGAGAATGAAAGGGAATTTGCGGGTAGTTCCTGCTGTCAGGAAATTCACAGCAGAATTGGAGGGAAAGTACTCAGCACAAAGGACTGGAAGAAGCAAGAGCCTTAGTGGGATCTCAATTCTGACTCACTGTGCCTCTTTTAAACCTCAGTTTTCTCACCTATAAAATGGGAATGATAATACATAGCTTAAAGTTTGTTGTGCAAATGCTTCTCTCAGTGCCTGGTACTTGAGAATCTTTGGATAAACCTCAGCTTCATTGTAATCTTACTGTGTGGTTCTGACAAGAACATGCAATCAGTGAAAGCAGTTCACACACGTGCAAAAGGATGCGTCTCCAGTTGTTCAGTAAACGGCGTTTGCAAACCTGAACACTGGAAAAACCTAATGCCTATCAAAGGGCAACAGTCCAGTAAACAGGGATGGAGTCATACTACAGAGAAGTAGCCACCATTAACCAGAGCGAGGCTCATCGGGTGGGCTAACATGGATGGATTTCCAGGAATTTTACAACATATAAATGTATGATGCCATGTATATTAAAAATGGCCACATGCAATATAAATACCACATATTCTCTATGGGCACATATATGTATGTTAAAAAAACATCGAAAGATATCTGGAAATAATACACCTCAACCACTTCACCATGCTACCTCTGGACAAGGGGAAAGTCATCAAAGGGGACCTTAGTGTTGTCCACAGAATTTTATCTTTAAAGGCTATGTAGATGATATCACTTGAGTAGTTACATTTTTAAATTATACAAAACTGGGATCCGAACGCAGATGAGGCATCCGAGGGGTTTGGTGGGCTACAAAGGATGGGGGGCAGGCAGCGGGGCACGGGGAAGGCAGAAAACATTGGCCGAGTCCTGCGCCTGGGCTTCTGGGGACACCTCTCAGGCACTTTACGGGGAGGCTGTGGAGGACAGACAGAGGTCCGACTGACTGAAGCCAGAAAAGAAGGGGAGATGAGTGAATAAGCACACAGGGGGCATTCATCTGGAAGCCAGGCAATGGAGTATGTACCTGCGTGTACCTGAGAAGGATCTGTGGGGTCTGGAGCAGGAGAAGGGTGAGTCCAAGGGGCATTTGACCAGAACTATTTGAACACGTGCAGTGAGAAACAGGGAGCCCCCCAGAAGGCTGTGGAAGACCCCCAGGTGTGCAGGGGTAAACACCCAAACAGCGCAAACCGAGAGGAAAGGGCAAATCTGAGAGACGTTTGGAAGCACGCCACATAGCAGCTGATGAAGGAGGGGAGATGCGTTGAAGGGGATTTCAAACTGTCAAGCCTAGCAGCCTGGAGGTCCCAGGAGCAGCACCCCAGACAGAAATGTGCTTTGGGGGTTTGGAGGCAGGCGGTAACTTTAATGGTTAAAACAAAAGGGTTTGATTTTGAAAATGTAGAAATCTAGATGGACTTCTAGGTAGAAATGCGTGCACGAGTACGGTAGCCTAGTTTCCTCCTGAGACGTGTCAGCCAAAGCCCCGAGATGCTACAAAGTCCCACAGGCGTGAAATGAGAGCTGAGGGAGGAGCCCAGAGAGTGAAGAATGGGTGGGTGGGAGAGGCGGCGGGGCTCTGGCCAGAATTTCAATGTTCATATCTTGGGCTTCCCAGTCAGGTGATAGTTACCAGGTTGAGGTGCCACTAAAGGAATATTATACCCATTCCAAGAGACCTCTTCCGTTCTTCAGAAACAATTTTTTAAGCTAAGGGAGGCCCCAAAGGCTAACCTGTCAGTCAAGAAAGCAAAGCTGTACACAGGATGTCTTTTCCTGGAAATCTGCATTCCACTCTGCTTCCCTGGTTGAATAAACTAAGAGCCATGCGGGAGAAATCACTACTACGTCTGTGGCTAAGCCTCTCCTGAGGGACTCCCTGTCGTCTCCCTAGGAAATATTTACTGACGAAATGAATCTTTGCCTTGGTCTGCTGTCCAGTTGCTCTCACTGACGCAAAACAGAACTAATGGAAGATGTGTCGATACAGATATTAAAATAAGAGATTCAAATGTAGAACGTAGCTTTCTAGGTGAGGCCTGGACATCTAAGTGGAAATGTGCATATGTGTATGTACGTGTGTATATGGATACATGTATTGTCTCTATATTTTTTACCAGGAATTGGCTCACGGGGTTATGTGATTATGGAGGCTAAGTCCCAGGATCTTCAGTTGACAAGCTCAGAACCCAGAAGGGTGGGTTCAGTAGTCGCTAGTCAAGAGTAGACAGTTGACCCTTAAACAAAGCAGGTTTGAACTGCGTGAGTCCACTTACATGTGGATTTTTTTCAATAAATACAGTACACTACGGTAAATGTACTTTCTTTTCCTTATGATTCCCTTAATAACATTTTCTTTTCCTCTAACTTACTTTGTTGTGAGAGTATAGTATACAGTATATATAACATACAAAATATATGTTAATTGTTAAGTCTCCTGGTCAACAGGTGGTTATTAATAGTGAAGTTTTCGGGGAGTCAAAAGTTATACACAAATTTTCACCTCTGTGGGGCCCAGTGTGCCTAACCCCCCCGCATTGTTCAAGGGTCAACTGTAGTTCCCGTCCAAAGCCAGCAGGCGTGAGATCTGAGAAGACCCTGTGTTTCAGTTTGAATCTGAAGGGAGTAAAAAAAACTTATGTCCCAGCTCCAAGTGGGTCAGGCAGGAGGAGCTCTCCCTTACTTGCAGGAGGTCAGCCTTTTTGCTGTCTTCCGATCTTCAACAGATTGCATGAGGCCCATCTGAACTGGGGAGGGATCAGTCTTACTCAGTGTACCAATTCAAAGGTTAATCTCACTCTAGAAACATCCTACCCAGAATAAGGTTTGACCAAATGTCTGGACACCCAGTGTCCCAGTCAGTTTGACACATATAATTAACCATCACACCCACAGTGTTCCTTATAATTGCTTTGATGAACAGGAGCTATGAACTTTTCTTCTGGTCCCGTCCCTCTGAATTTCCTGTCTTGGAGAGGAAGGTGACCATGGGAAGACAGAGAAAGAACCATGCCATCTTCATTGGGCATCCTGGTCCCAGAAGAGATCCAGCAGAGATTATGTAATCCTCCTTCAGGGCTGTGCCAAGGAGAGTCCTATATTGAATGGGAGCCTGGACTAGATGGTCGAGAGTTTTCCAACTCTCAGTTTCTAAGTACCTGGTAAGTTTGTTCTTTTCAGTCTCCTTTTCCTTATGGTGATGAAGAAAGCTACAGACCTCAGTGAGGGCGAGACATTAGTTTTGGCCATTCAACTTCTTCCCCAAGTTAATAGGGTATTTCCTTAAGGGTACAGGAGAGTGCAGTACATAAGAACACAGCCTGTGCCATCAGTCAGAGCTGAGATCAAATTTCAGCTCTGCCAGGCACCAAGTTTTTGACCTTGGGCAAATTAGTTCCTTATCCTTTGTAAGACTCACAGGATTGCTGCGAAGATAAACAAGTAAGTTAATGTATAAACAACACTTCTGATGGTGCCTGCCACGTGGTCAGCATCCAGTGAATTGTTACAGATCCTGTTACAAGAGAAAGTAAACCCATTTCACCTGTATCAGTCATTGCGCCCATCCGATAATACAGCCAAGGGTCGTTTGTCGCCACCTAGTGGTCATTAATCACACTACGCCACATTGGTCAACCGACCCAAAAGCAATTGACACCAGTGCGCACAAACTTAGGCGACTCAATACGAAAGTAAAGGCAGAGAAAAGACTTGTGTACCAGTGAAACTACCACCTTCACCTCCTGAAGGTTGGTTTTTAGCCTCCTGCTGCCTGGTGACAGGACCTGCCTCAGCAAGAAAGCACTGATGCATGTGCACGGAGATGAATTTTTTTTGTTGTTATAAATTGGCAAGTTCATTTCTTATTTATTAAGCCTATTTATAAGATTAGTAAAATGTATGGAAAGGTGGGTCGAGAGATAAGCACGTGTTCTGATTAAATGGAGCTCAGGCCAGTATAGTGTGGAAAGAAAAACTTGAGTGACTCTGATTGTCGGGAGCCCCACACCGGGTTTTCAATAAAATCCAGGCTAAACTGCCCGAGGCACAGTGTGTTGAAGGTTTTAGCAAACCCAAGCAGAGAGCAAGCTTCAGACTCACCTCGCTTCCTTTCCTCCCTGGCTCCAAAACTCCACAGAGACATAGTTTAGGGGAAGAAAAAAAAAAAAAAGATGGTTAGGCAGTCTCCTTCCATCTCCCCAAATGTCAAAGTGAAGTCCAACAGAAAGCAATTAACAGATGTCTGCCCAGCAGAGAGTGTGGGAGATCCAGGCAGAAACGAATGCAGGCATATCTTAGCATATCACAGGGTGGCCCCATTTACTACCCATTACCCAGCTAAAAATAACCTCTCCGCTTTTTCAGCTTTCTGTCTTTATTAGCATCAGTCCCAACAGGTTAGCTCTTTCCCCTTGAAAGCTTCCTTAAACAAGTGGCAAGAGAGAAAAGTAAATTCGGACTCTGCACAGGTGCAAATTTCCCCAGGGAGATTTTAGCCTCTCCCTGGAATTGGAGGTACAGGGGCGCTCCAGACCCCACCAGCCCCCATCCTGGAGGGAAGAACACAACACAACTGTCCCTTAGGGGATGAGAATCTATGTGGTTTTATAGCAAGATCTTATTTGTGACATTAAATGAGCAAATCATAAAGCTTCTAAAATGATTAATTTCTCACTGGGGCTGTCAGCGAGCTGTCACCAGCTCACAGTGCTGTCATAAGTGTCATTTATAATGTCACAAGTCTATTCCCCATCAATGTCATTAAACAATTATACTTGGTTTAGAAGAAAGAAAGGGGGAGGGCAGGGGGATTCATGGAAAGCCATGTGTAATGCTTAAGCAATTATATACTTCGCTGTTCCTGGGTGGTAATCCCTGCCAACAGTTAAATCTTACTTGATTTGTTCATTTAGGCAAATTATCAATTATTTGGAGGCGTCAGCCTGGGTAATTTTTTTCCTCTCCACTGGCAACAGCCACCATGCCCTGCCAGGACTGATAGCAACAGGATGGAGATGCAGCTTTGATAATTGGGTCTCTCAGCACCAGGGCCCGCAGTTCTGCTCTTCCTTCCTGTGCCCTCACTGCTGTTCATCCTTTGTCAGGGCTCCGCAGATGGATGAGACCACCAATTCTGGGAGCTGTGTAAATAAAGATCGCTCTTCCAGTAAGTATGGCTTTTTTTCCTTTCCTTGCAAAATTTTGGTAAATGCAACCAGAATTATGCTTTGCAGCTACAAGATTATGCAGCTATGCCCTCCTGTCCTCTCTTCCATTTCTTCTGCACACTACGTGGGCCACTGCGTTAAACTCCCACTCGGGCCCCCGGGCATCTATGAGAGTTGGGTCTGTCTCAATGGTTACGTTCACTAGAATGGCCGTACACATGATCCTTTCTAATACTGTGTGAAAGCAACAGAAACACACGAGTGCATGTGGCGGGGGGCGGGGGGGCAGTGAGAACATAAGATCAGAGCATGTAAGGATGAAAAAGAGACAGACGGAAGGGCACCCTTAAACTCCGTAAAAGGGACCCCCTTCTGGAATGGGGTGTCTGGGGTCTGGCTTGGGAATGGCAAGTTCCTTTTTTTTTTTAATTTAAAGATTCTACTTATTGGAGGTAGAGAGAGAACACGAGTGGAGGGGAGGGACAGAGGGAAACTCCCCACTGAGCAGGGAACCCGATGCAGAGCTCCATCCCACGACCCTGAGATCATGACCTGAGCTGAAGGCAGATGCTTAATTGACTGAGCCACCTAGGCGCCCCAGCAAGTTCCTTTTAAGAACAACCAGAAGAAGGTCAGAAAGGTCCTGAACCAGTTATCAAAAAAAAAAAGAGACACATGTACCAAACGTGGTCTGGGCAGTTGTCACATAAGCCTCGAGTCCCCATATAGATCTGACCCATTTCTGGATTCTAGCACCTGGTGCATGATGGGCTCGTGGTTCAAAGTTTTATGATTTTGGCTTCTTGATAGCATCTGGGGTGGACATCTGTTTTGTTTTGCTTGTTGGTTTGTTTCCAGCATTTTCCTCTTCTGTAAAGAAGACCCTTACTTTCTCAGCAGGACCATTCCTTGCCCACTCCCAGACTGTGTACGTTAGGTGGGGCTGACCTAGGCATGATCAATGAGAGCATCCCGTCTCCCTAGTCACAGTAATTAGTCCCGACAGGAAAGATGAACCCAGTTGATCCGAGGAGAACCCATCCTGAACTTCTCCTGGTACGAATGAGATGGAGTTTGAGTCTGGAAATGCCAGGGGGCCTCTCCTGTCACCATGAGGGGAAAATGAGCCTGACAATGAAGCCAGCTCTGAGAAGGACAGAGAGACAGCAGCAGGTGCTGTGGGGGCATCTGCTCCAGCCTGCCTGAAGCTAGGGCACCCTCAGACTTTTTAACTGGATTGACCAATAAACGTCCTTTTCACCTAAGCTTGGCCACAATAGGTTCCTATTACCTGCAAGCAGGAGAATCCTAATCAATCCAGAATCTTCTCTCCTCTGTTCTCCGGTTCTTCCCGTTCGTGTTTACCCCCAGTCTGTCTGTTAGCATGTTTCTATCTCCTGATTACTGATGTGAGGGCTTCCATTTTGTTCCTTTGTTGTAGCTTCACTGTGTTGGGTACACTGCCCAAACTCTCTTGGCATCTCCACCTGTTGACCCAACGGCTGAGGAAGCTTAGGCGTGTGGAAGGGACATCCAGCTGGCTGGCTGAAATCCCGTCCTGGCATTTAGAAGTGCTCTCCCTGGCTGGCTGGATTGAAGCCAGCTCTTTGAATGTTACTCTGAGTGTGGCTGAGACACATATAAGGATCCCTCAAGTGTCCCTTACCAATCTTGGCAATAACTACATAAAGGAAGGGGGATGGGGAGAGGAGGAAGGAAGAAAGGAGATGGGTGGGGCAGGGAAGGGATCCTTGTCTCTTGCCCCCATATCCCAGAGAAACTCGATGTCGCGATGTCACGCTTCCCCTTCCTGGGGCCACAAGTCCTTCAGACCTTTTGAGTTGGACTATGGAGAACAGTGAGAGTCTGGCCTCAGTTAGCACCTGGAGCATTGCTCAGCTGGAATTGCCTGCGCCCTTCAGTTCTCCCTCTTCTCAAATGTTCTCTCCCTGCTCAGCCCCACGCATTGAACGTCAGTTTCCGTTCCTGCACACGTCTCTCCTTCTCCTGCTATGTAGCCTTGCATGGCCCCCTTTCCCACCACTGCCCCTCCCACACTGCCTCCAGCTCTAGGGAGTGCCCAGCCCTCAGCAGACGGTATTGATAAACTTGCGCATTGTTATGTGACGGAGGGAGGATTGCTACATGGGTAAGTGGGAAGATACCCACTCGGAGGTGGAGAGGGCTGTTCATCACAGCTGGCATGGCACTGGGACAGGGTCTGTCAGCTCCAAAGAGAAGCCTGGCAAAAAAGTGGAAAATTGAGCCCATCAGGTGCCTGCTTTGTCCACAACACCACTCCGGCCAATGCTGTTCTGCTGAATTGACAGGCTTTCTGGATGAATCAATTGGTTCTTTTGTCATCTGGTTGATTCAGAAACAGTTCCCCTTGAGCTCTTCCGTTTGCAGAAGATAAATACACACTGACCTGAAAGGACAGTAGTGTAGGATGAATGTGTGATGTCTAGTTGCATTTTGCAAGCAGGATCAAATTTAAAAGAAGGAGTCAGAGAGAGAGAAAGAAAGATGGGAGTGGATAGAAAGAGAGGGGGAGCGTGGGGGGATGTTATCTGACCGCAACTCCATCCAGACCACCCAGCTACGCTGGACGCCCAGGCTTGCCCTGCCCCGGCATCTGTGGTTGGGGGTCCAGGTGTCTCTGGAACACTGAAGTGATTCTGTGGTGATATCAAAACTAATGCCAAGAAAAGAAATCCAAATTACATTTAAAAGAAATCTACCTTTTATCTTTTAACCTTAGGCCTTCCCCAGCCATGCAGAAAAATCTATCTCGGCCTAATCCACTGACCAAGAAAAAAAGGAAAAGAACAGACGAGAACCTTGCATTAAACAGCTGCTTGATGCTTAAAGAGGTATCAGATGGAAGTTGATTGGAGAGCTCACCAGCAAGAGGGGTCCAGGCTCAAAAGGCTGAAACTAGGAACCCTTATTGGTATTCCATGACTGGTCATTAGCCAGGAGGACAAAGGATACAGTTGTATTACATTTTAGTTTACAGATTTTAAATCAGCAGCAGAGCATGGCTTTGCTGAAGTCATGCTTTCTTAGAATCTCTTTGCTGAGAACTGAAAAAAACCCTGATTTCTATCCTGGGTAGAATATAGCCAACTCTATGACCATTATGTAAGCATTAGCCGGAGAAATCAAAACAAAGTTCTTGCTACCTGTGATACAAGAAAGAATCTATCTGGTCTTTGTCCCCAGTTCTTGGCACAGAACTTTGAAAACCCTTAGAATTTCCAGAGTGATAGGAGTGTCTTTTGTTATTCATAAGGAGCCCCCTTGATATATCTGAGTTTACGCTCAGGAGGTGATTTCACAGTGGGGCCTCAAATACTTTTAGGGGAGGAACTGGCCCCTCCAGAAAGACAACGTATGTATTTACAGAGTTGGAACTTAAAGGCCCACCCCCAAAGTCCAGGGAGAGAGGAGGGATGGGAGGTTGAGTTCAACCACACATGGTCAGTGATTTGGCCAACAGGCTTACTTCATGAAACCCCAGGTAAAACTCTGGACACTGAAACCTGGGTGAGCTTCCTGGTTGGCGAACATATCCATGTACCAGGAAGATGGTGCACCTCGACCCTGTGAGAGCAGAAGCCCCTGCTAGATCCTCCTAGACCTTGCTCGGTGTATCTCTTCATCTGGCTGTTCATTTGCGTCCTTTATAATAAGATGGTAACTCAAAGCATAGCACTTTTCTGAGTTCTGTGAGTCAATCTAGAGAATGACTGAACCTGAGGGGGCTCTGGGAAACTCTTATTGATCAATAGATTGTCATCGGCTGGGCAGAAGTGTGGGCAGTCTGGGAACTTAAGGCTGGTGTCGGAACTAAGGGCAGTCTTGTTGGGGACCTTGCCCTTTGGCTCGTGGGATCTGACCCTAACTCCAGGTAGTTTCGTGTCATTATGGAATTTCATCTTAGGACACTCGGTTGATGTCAGAAAATTGGTATCAGAACACATCGCTGTAAGTATTCCCAAGTAAAGAAGCCACAGAAGGGTCCATTCAGGATAGGATATGTGGTCTCTGCGACTGTTACCACCTTACATTTTCATAGCAGTAGGAAACTTGGTGGAACATTCACTTGGGCTCAGAGTCAAAGTTCATAGACTTTGGGGACTGGAAGCAGCAGGAGATGGAGTCCATACTACCATCTGCAGCAGGATGGCTCTCCAAACATCTCAGAAGCATAGTCGCTTTGCAATTGTCCCTTGATGAAACACCTAGTACCCTCCCCCACAAACCTATCCAACAGTCACCCCACCCCATACTTTGCTTTTAGCCAGAACTCTTATTACCACTTAGCATGAGGTATATTTTATTTATTTGTTTGTGTCTCCCAAGAGAATGTAAACTCTTGGAGGGCATGAACTTTGTGAGTTCGTTGGTATGCCTCCAGTGCATAGAACAATGGCTGAGACATAGTAGGTGCTTAATTCATGAACAAGGGTCCCTGCTTAATAGACTCCTATGCCAATAGGATGCTTTTAGTGGCTTAACTCAGGAAAGACAAACCTGCTTCATCTACTCTATCTGGTAATTATGGATCTGTTGTATGCTCATTTGTCTCTCCTAGCACCCATTTTCTACCAGCTGAGATTCTGCTTATTTCTCAGGGCTCAGTTCTGGTCTCACCCCCTCAGTAAAACCTTCCCTGACAATCCCAGTCCTTGCTGATCTATCTTTTCTCTAGTCTCTGGCAAAGCTAAGAATGTATCCCACACAATTTTATGCTGCCCTATTGTCTTTCTGGACTAGTTGGCATACAACTAGAAGTAAGCTCCCCAAGGACCAGAACACAGTCTCACATATCCATAATCTGAATCACTCACCGAACTTAGGTCAGGCCCTGACACATAGTAGGCATTCAAAAAAATATTCGTTCATTAGGCCTGCTGCAAGACCTTGAAACTTCTAAGTTCCATAAAGTCTAGCCTGAGGAATTCTATGCTCACTATCTGTACGCGCACAGTATCCTGAATAAAAACCTATCTAATTATCAGTATGCAAATCTGACTGTCAAACCCTCAATATCTGACACTGTCTTTTCATCTCTGCGTCTCCAGGACTGAACACAGTGACCCAAACACAGTGGGAATCTGGTTTTTATTTGTATTAATTGCACTAACTAAAGTCACAAAATGCATCTACCACATTTTTGTGCCCTCGCTTTCCCTAGCACAGCGTGAGGGCCTGAGTCAGTCCTCAGTGACTACTTACAGATGCTTGTCTTCACTTGCCTGGTTAGACAGAAGTAGAACATTCTCTTCTGCTGAATCTTTGCACGCATCACTCCACAAGTGCCGTGATGAACTGGGGGTTTGCTGAGGTCTCGGGAAGAGAAGATGGGGTAACAGACCATGGAGGTTGCCTCCCAGATACGATAGAAAGGCAAAATGTGAGTGCAGTGGCCAATAGGGAAAACCACAAATCTTCCTTACGTTTTTTCTTTTTCTTTGTGTAATGGCAAAAAAAATAGCATAAAATTAGCCATTTTAACCATTTTTAAGTGTACAGTTCTGTGAACATTCACATCGTTCTGGCACCATCACCACCCTCCATCTCCAGAACTTTCTCATCTTTCCAAACTAAAATTCTGTCCCTACTAAACTCCCCATTTCTCCCTTCTGTCAGCCCCTGCAACCACCTTTCTACTTTCTAGCTTCATGAATTTGATGATTCCAGGTACCTCATCTAAGTGGAATCATACAATATTTGTCTTTTTATGACTGGCTTATTTTACTTACTATAATGTCTTTGAGGTTCATCCATGTTGTAGCCTGTGTCAGAATTTTTTGGGTCATTTTTAAGGCTGAATAACATTGTATACCACATTTTATTTCCCCATTCATCCATCCCTGGTCCTTCGGGTTGCTTCCACCTTTTGGTTGTTGGGAATAATGCCACTACGCACATGGGTATGCAAATATCTGTTTGAAGTCCTGCTTTCAATCCTTTCAGGTATGTGCCCAGAAGTGGAATTGCAGGATCATATGGTGATTGGATGTTAGTTTTTTGAGGAACTATCATACTGTTTTCTACAGCGACTGCATCATTTTTCTTACCATTTCAAAAAATTATGTATATTTCTTTTATTTGTGTTTTGAATCATTGATATATCGACATGGTACAAAACACAATGTTAATAACAAAATATCTACTTTTTATTCCTGTCGCCACACCATTTACATCCCCATCTAAAGGCAGCCCATGCTCCTACTTACATTGCTCTACGGTAGCACCCCCCAAGTCACCCCTAGAACCTGAGCAAGCCTAATAGCCAGGCTGAGGCTAGCTTTCCTAAAAGAAAGGTTTTCAAACTGTCTGCAGTCTGCTCAGAGAAGGGGTTAATGGAACACAGAACTCTGAAATGCACTGTACATAATGAATAACAAATACCCTTTTAAGATGAGTATTATTAAAGCACCAACATGGCATTATCCAAAACGTATGAAGTGTCTTCTCTCTCTCTCTCTCTCTCTCTCTCTCTGTCTGTTTCTGGTCCTTACTAATACATTGAAAGCATTACCTAATGCCCACTCCAAAAGATTAGATCCCTTTGAAAGAAAAGAGTCAACATGCATAACACATCCCAGCACCATCCTGCATCTTTTCCATTTGGGTTCGCAGTCAGACATTCCCTGGTTTAAGAAAAAGAGCATTTGCAAAATGGCTCTGGGGGCTTAATTGGTATTTCTTTCTTGTGCCTGCCAGTATAATCCAGGAGAGGAGAGTGCAAAGCAATTTAAGAACATTAGCATTGTTCCTAAATACCCACATCCAAGGTTAGTGAATACAACTGGTAAAGCCCAAAAAGCACCTGGGGAGATTAAGGGAGGTCTTGAAGCAGAACGCATGATTCTAATGAACTTGGGCTCTGCCTCATGGAAGAAAAATCTATCTAAATACATTAGAGCCAACGGAGCAGACGGGAGGGAGACAGCTACCTAAATGCGAGAGATGCTGTTCTCAGTAAGTCATGAAACCCTGCAAACAGATTTGGGTGGGTTGGAAGCCCCGAGTCGCTATGGGGTGCTAATTACGATCGCCATACTGTGGGTGAGCAGGATATTCCCCTACTTGGGTGTCAAGAGCCACAACATATGCACTCCAGCTGTCCTGGTGAATGTCCCCCTGATGTCCCTCCTGGTGGAGGCAGCATGCTTAGTTTCTTCCTCTCACTGTGCAGATGAATTAATTTGTTTGGAGGCTGGAGAAGGTCTTTTGGAACGAAAAGAGTGTCTGATATGTTAGTACCAGATATAAATAATTGTCCAGGCATGTGTTTTTTTTTTTTTTAACTTCAATACTATTGTTACCAAATGATCAGCGGTAGAGAGCCAATATGACCACATTTCAACACTAGGCACCCAACATGAACAAGAAATAAAATTATAGATTTTAAATAAACCTCATTTTTGAGTCTGAGATGGCAAAATATGTACCTGATGAAACATTGATTTTCCCATTGAGTTTCTGGGTGAAGGGGAGAGCAAAACTGTTGACACCCAACTACCCAGAGGAGTTGAACTACATAGGTTAAGGGCAAAGTTCTCCACACAGCTGCCCTCCCTTGAGACACGAGCCACAAATTCTGAGGTCCCCAGGTCTCCCTCACTTCTGACCGACTGGCTACAAGTTCAGGGGTTCCCACCCTCCCCTGGGGTCCCATAATATAATGATGCACAAAACTCAGGAAAACACTATTTTTTAGGATTATAATTGCATTATAGCAAAAAGCTACAGATCAGAACCAACCAAGGGGAAGACACAGAGAGCAATGTCTGGGAGAGTCCTAAACATCAAGCTTCCCTTGTTTTCTTTCTCTGGAGTCAAGAAGCATCGTTCTCCTGACCCATCAATTGTGGCAGTGGGCAGAGTATTACCCACCAAGGAAGCTCACCCGAACTTCTTCTGTGTCCATAAGTTTTATTGGGACTTCATTATGTAGGCATGATTGATTAAGCCACTGGCCATATGACTGCGTCTCTATCCTCCCCAGGATGATTATTTCAGGAAGCAAAAACCTGAGTCCCGGTTAGATTTCATTATACCATCTTGAGCAAGCCACTTAATCATCCTCGGTCTTAGGTCTCATTCTCTTCACTCATAACAATAATTACTGATACCATTTAATAAGCCCTTACTATGCACCAGATGCTGTGCCAAGAATTTGGCCCATTTAATCTCATTTTTTCTTCACAAAGAACTTGCAGATTTTGTCATTTTTATTATTCCTATTTTGTAAAAGGTGGAGAGGTGCCTGAGATCTCAGGAGGTCAAATAACATTCAAATGAGTGGAGGAGCTGACCCTCAAACACAAGTGGGGAGTCCTAGGTTCCCATTCTTAAGGTTCTAATCTAAACACCGTACTGACAACCCAACCCTTTCCTTGGCTCACAGGCATATAGAGAAAATAAATGAGGCTGATATGAGTTATTATAATCTGAAAGGAAGGAACCTTATAATTCAGGTTTATAAGATTACCATTATTATTATGTCACTGATTATAACTATTAGCAGTATTATTTTATTTTTATACTTCACATGAATCTACTTATTACAAAAATGGTTTCTACTTACCATATGAGTTTCTATTATAAGGCAAGAACTGTTTTGGAAAGAAGGCAGGTCTTTCAATTTTTTAAGCCAAATTCCCATGTAGTTCCTCAAACATTGGTTAAGTATAATACCTACTATGTGCCACTGTACTTGCATCATGGAAAGGACAAAAAGATGAGTAAGACATAGGCTCTGCCTGTTAGACAAGAGTACAAAGAATGATACAACACGACGTAGAATATGTCGAGTGCCCCAAAGACACAGAATGCCCTGTCCTGGTTCAAAGGAAAGAGCACATCAGCTTCAAGGGACCAAGAAGAATTTCAAGGAATCAAGAAAGGAAGGAAGGAAGGAAGGAAGGAAGGAAGGAAGGAAGGAAGGAAG
>NW_027397075.1:49983848-50023784 GCF_003265705.2 Callorhinus ursinus | reverse complement strand
AAGGAAGGAAGGAAGGAAGGAAGGAAGGAAGGAAGGAAGGAAGGAAGGAAGGAAGGAAGAAAGGAAGGAAAGAAGAAAACAGAACTTTGGGGGACTTGGATGAGGAGGAAAATGGGGTTTCATAAGAAGGGAGTCTGGTAGCAAAATTAGGCAGTTCAATTCAGAATGTTCTCAGGGATTAATGAGTACCTAGTTTAGCAGTAACATATTACTGTAGGATAAGCACAGAATTCAAAAAAAATTCTGGCTTTATCACGTTAGCTTTTGATGTTGGGCAAAGCTCTAGGTTCTCCAGCATGGTTTTACCCATTAAAAAAATAAAATGAAAGTAAATAATGCCCAGCTTTTAAGGCTTTTATTGGGGTTCAATAAGAAGTATATTGAAAACATATTTTGTGAACTAAACAACATTAAGCAAATATTAGATTTTATAATTTTTTCTCTTTTCTTTTTTTGGTTTGTCTCTATTATGGACATTAGCAGAGCTCTGATACATGATAGACAATATCAATGAAAAAGATATATTGGAGCCATACCCTGGAGGGATTCTGGAGCCAGGATGCCAGGGTGAGGAGGCTAAGCTCTGTCCAGTAGGTACTAAAAAGTCAGCCCATGTCTTGCTTTCTGTTGCTTCGGTTTGGTTTGGTTTGGTTTGGTTTGTTAAAGGTAATTGTAATAGTATTAATGCCTATTATTTTAAGAATAACAAACATTAACTCCAAGGAAAAATAAAATTGTTCATCTGGAATTTTCAGTCAGGATAAGCATGGAATGTGATCAAGATTTTTTTTTTTTAAGATTATTTGAGCTGGTTTACCATTTCAATGGTAACACTTCAGAGGAGACTGGGCAAAAGCCCAGACATTAATCTGGATTTCACATGGCCCCATGTGGAACCCACAGTAGGGGTAAGATGTTCTGGAAGTTTCCTCCGAGTCTAAGAACTTGAGGCTTCCCACCAGTAGCTCTGGGGGGTCTGGGAAATTTTCTTTCTGCCTCTCAACTCACCATACATAGTTTTAGGAAGCCGAGGCAGGAAGAAATGAGATTCCTCATTTGGCCAAAATTGGAAGAGAGTAGAGAGAAACAGCTACTACTTTAAAGTATCCAAAACATGCATATACAATTAACTTTATATTAAGTAAGGATTCTAAAGAGGTTGAGCTTAACTAAGTCTGACTGTAAGAATTTAATCAAATCACTTTAATTAACTCATGTAATTAATCTAGGTGTGCTTTGATAGTATAGAGCTAGAACTTAAATACCTTTCTTTTTTATCACCAGAATTAACTATTTTAAATTAGCTTATTATAAAATTTTCAAATGTACAAAAATGTAGAGAGAATGGTACAATCTTGATATAGTCTTCACTCATATGCAACAATTGTCAAGGTTTTATTATACTTGCTATATCTATCATCCTTTTTCCTTATCATTTTTGATGCTATAGCTTTCTACTTATTTATATAACTTTTGTATCTTTTAGGTATGTACTAAAGATTCCTAAGTAGAAGTTTTGCACATTTTGTTAAGTTTACGCCTTGGTTTTTTTTTTTTTTCCTTTGTTGTTGTTATAAATGGATGTGTCATTAAAGCTTCTAATAGTTACTGTTTGTTCATGACATGATTGTTGAGTTCTGGCATTTGATTTTATATTCTGCTATTTTCCCAAATTCTATTATTGGTTATAGTAGTGTTTTTCCTTGGTTCTCTTGAGTTTTCCAAATATATAATATCTCCATTATTATTACTTTTAGAAATTCTACAATTTTGTTTTGTAGTTTCCCTTTGACCCAAGAGTCTTTAATAGAGAGCTTTGAGAATTTGTTAATTATTTCTGGTTTAATTGCATGTTTTGATCAAAAAAGTCTGGGTTATTATTTTTATTTTCTAAAATTAACTGAAGTTTTTCTGTTTTAATGTATGCTCAGTGTTTGTAAATGACCCAAATGCACTTGAAAAGAAAGTGTATTCTTTATTATTGGGATACAGAGTTAAATATATGGCTATACGAACCACCTTATAGATTTGTTTAGGTCTTGTATATTCTTAATAATTTTTAATCCCCTTGTCTTGATGGAGATGTGATAATCATCTCAAGTTATTGGTGTCTGTCCATTCTTTCTTTTATCTCTTGTATTTTTCATTTATAAAAGTTGCAATTTTACTTTCTGCGTAGATATTAGTAATTATCATATCTACTTTGAATTGTACTCTTTAAATTCATAAAGTGGCTTTCATATTTTGCAATGTTGTTGGCATGAAAACTCTATTTTCTGATGTTCAGATCATGTCATCTACTTTCTTTTTATTTCCAATCAACTGATATATCTTTATCTATAGTTTTATTCTTAACTTTCTGATTCACTTTTTTTTCTTAGTATGTTGCATAGAACGGCATGGATTTTGCTTTGCTAACACCAGGAATTTTTTTTTCTTTTAAGAGAAAAAAGGTAAAGCCAGGGCACCTAGGTGGCTCCGTCGGTTAAACATCTGCCTTTGGCTCAGGTCATGATCTCAGGGTCCTGGGATCGAGCCCCACATTGGGCTCCTTGCTCAGCAGAAAGTCTGCTTCTCCCTCTCCTCTTGCCCCCGCTTTGTTCATGTTCTCTCTCTCTCTCTCTCAAATAAATAAATAGAATCTTAAAAAAAGAGAGAGATGAGTAAAGCCCATTTTACATGTATTGATATAATCAATATTTTTCCTCAGTTCTGTTACATTGTTTTATATGTTTGCTCTTTGTTGAAAGACGTGAAATTGCTGATAAACTATTGCTTATGCCCTACAGAAATGCCAGTTTCATGTTTCAGTCAATTATGTGCATATATACATATACCTACGATTTTTCTGTGTCTTTAAACATCCACAATGCACATACAAAATCATTACTTTGTGGTATGTTTTATTTTTGTTTCTTTTGACATTTAGAAAGTTTCTTACTTGGGGTGTCTGAGTGGCTCAGTCAGTTAAGCTATCCGACTCTTGATCTCAGCTCAGACCTTGATCTCAGGGTCATGAGTTCTAGCCCCACATTGGGCTCCACACTGGGCATGGAACCTACTTTAAAAAAAAAAAAAGGTTCTTATTTAAGTTCTAGTGGTTATCATTATTTGCTACTCCCTATACATTAGTCTTATTCTATATATATTAATCTCAGCTAATAATCATTTCTTCTCTCTTTCCCATTCTTCCCCCCACCATCCAATTTGTCACTAGCATTAATTTAATGATAATTTTATTTTTTATTTCATTTTATTTTGTCAGATGTATGCCCAGTGTGGGGCTTGAACTCATGACCCTGAGATCAAGTGTCGCATGCTCTACCAACTGAGCCAGCCAGGCATTCCTTAATGATCTTTTCTAAACAGTAAGAAAGCGCAATGTCATCCAAGCTTCAACTACTAGGATTGTCAGCCTCACTGGATCTCCTCTTACTCCCACCAAATACATGCCAGGCAATCTGTAAAATTATTCTTCCCACGGACTCTCACCATCTCCCATTTTCATTAGTTTTACTATTTGACACTGTCCTTGCATATGCCAATAGTATAATATTTTTTAAATTCATTTCCAATTTTTAGTTGTTCCATAGTTAAACATATTTACGCTTACCCTGAGAACTTATAGTGAGTTTTCTAGAATCATTCATTGATTGTCTGGAGCTCACTCTGGAGTCAGTTTCTCAGGAACATCTCATGAAACTAACCCTCCATGAGACCCTACATGGTTACAGCTCTAGACTTCATGGTCTTAGGTAGCTTAAACCTACAAGGTGGCTCCCTCTTTTTTCCTTGCATCTCTAAAGTATTTCTGTTGTTTTCTGACCCCCCAAAAATGTTGCTGTTGAGAAGGTTAATTCCTATCTGATTTTCTTTTTCTTTTAAATGACTTCGTCTTTTTGTCTGGATGCCCAAAGGATATTTTTCTTATCTTTAAAGTCCAGTCTTTCCATTAGGATTGCCTTGGTGTTGATGTTGATGTTGGTGTTGGTATTCCCTTGGTGGTATGAGTTCCTTTTTCCAGTTAAATATGTGGATTTTAAAGTTTTTCTAATTTTAGGAAACTTCTCCTGATTTATGGTTTTAAGCCTAGTTTTCCTACATCAGGGACTTTTTGGTTAGATTCTCTTTTTCTTTCATTATTTGTGTCTTTTCTTTACTTCTTTCATTATTATCTTACCTCTGCCTCTCTTCTTATTTTTTACTTTCTCCCAAAGCCTTTTTATCTCTTCCTTTACTTCTGTTTGATTCCCTTCATTTTTCTTTCCTACCTTCGAATTTCATGCCTGTATTTTCCACAGAGCTATTCTCTTACGTATTCCTTCTTACTATTTATTTCTGAGCTTTTTTTTTTTAACTCTTTCCTGAGTGCTGTGAGTTCTCAGTTTATAGCCATCGGCTATTTACCTATTTCTTCTATTTCTGATTTATTCTGTTCTTTCAAAGTGTCTATCATTTCCTTAATTTCTTTTCTCTCATTTCAATATCTCGTGTTATGGTTTTCATCTGCTTTGTGTCTATATTTCTCTAGGGTTATTCAGTGTTACTGCCCTGCCCAATTCACCTATTTCTAGACATCTCCCACTCAGAGTGAGACGCTATACTTCTGGAAAAGGATATTGGCTGGACATTTTGAAGTCCATCAAGAGTCTGCTCGACTCCAGCACTGTTGGATCCCTTGGCAATGCACGGTACAGGTGCTTGTTTTCATCTGTAATTCATAGCATATCCGAACCTCCAGCTCACAGTTATTCTCAGGCTTGTTCAGACAGAGTTTCGCTCCAGGGAAAGGCCTTCTCTTCTTGAGGCTGAATATTCATGGGTGACTTGGGGTTCTGTAGCTTGTAGGGCATGACCTGAGCCGAAGGCAGACGCTTAATTGACTGAACCACCCAGCGCCCACACCTAGTATTTTTAAATATATAACTCATAGGTATTTTCTTACACTATCCTAATTTTCTATTTGGCTTTCAGGAGGAGTTTCAGAAAAGGTCAGAAATGACCATGATCTTACCAGGACCAGAAATCGAAATCAATTATCTTCTGATAGGATGTAGAAGAAGAAACCTCTCACAAATCCTCCACAAAATCTTACAATTATAGAATGTGAATTCTCTAGGAAAAAAAGAAAAATTGACAATAGTCTCACTTAGTGAGAAAGACAACTGAGGCCCAGAGAATGAAAACAACTTCCTTGAAGCCATTTGAGGAAATAACAGAGCCACATGTGAAATCTAGCTTCGACAGAATCTTGGTGTTAGAAGGGACCTCCAAGGTGCTATGGTCCATCTTCCTAGTCAGTGTAGAATGCACCAGAAGAGAGGCGGTCAATATCCTCTTGAATACCCTAAAACACAGGGAAAAAATGCCTAACTAACTTATTTCCCCTTACGGTGAACACAGACATAGATCTTTTCACTTTTTTCTACTTAGAAAAGTTTGAGTTGAGACAGACAAGGATGAATCCCTGTAGGTCCTATGCTTTTGTTCCCTGTTTCTTCTCATTTTAGAAGCAGGCTTGGAAGTAGCTCTTGGTTGATTCACAGTCTGAGTTAGAAACGATCTTTCCATCCATTCAGTCTAATGTGATTCATTAGTCTCCGCTTAAACCTGCCCGGCCGCTGATTCAATCACCGATTGTTTGGGAGTTCTTCCTAATGTGAGATGATGCACAGGAGAATCTATGTGGATTGTACATCACATAAATTTAAGAGACTGTTAGAATTTCTCTTACGGAATGGAATTTCCTTCCCCCATAACTTCCAAACGCTGTTCATGGTTCTGCACTCTGAAGCTATACAAAATGTCTCATCACTTTTGTACTTTACAATCCTTGAAATATTGGAAGACAGCTATTGGACTCCTTCCTCGTGGCCAAGGCTTGTGTTTTCTCATGATTATAAACACACCCAGCACCTATTCCTCCTGTGGTGTAGTCTCCAGTCCTCTCAGCAATTTATTTAACCTCCTCTAACTGAGCATACTGAACATGTCACTGTTTCTCTTGAAATGCCAGAAACAAACAGAGGCAGATTAAACTCTCTTTGTCTGGCATCACACTCCTATCAGCTTAGCCTAAGATTACATTAGTCATTTTAGTATCTCTTGTTATGCGTGGTGCATATTCAGCATGCAGTCAACTAATAGCCCCTAATCTTTTCTCATGAGCGTCTATAGCCAAGCACCCACTTCTCCAGCATGGGCAGCTGATATTTTTGGTCCTAGATGCAGAACAGGAGCTTGGTCAAGACCAAGACAAGTTCTGTCAGAACTCCAGTGGTTTATTGAACCTGGGGACTTTGACTCTTTCAGGACATCAAGGTTCTCTGATACGCCCCTACTTTTCTTGGGATTTAATTCTTCCTGAGCTGTGTTTGTTCTGTTTCTTTCAGTGGGAAGGTCATATTTCTAGATAGGACCAAAAAAAAAAAAAAAAACCACTAGAGATTGAACATCCTCTTTCTCACTTTTGGTACTGGTTTCATCACTTTCTAGCACTCTTTTGGCACCACTGTTGATTGTTTTTACCACTATCTGTAGCACTATACCCCCTAGTGCCCAAGCAGTGGTGCATCCTGCCCTTGTTCTATTTGCTCTGAAGACAGAGAGAGAAGGAGGGAGGGAGGGAGAGAGGGAGAGAGGGAAGGAGGGAAAGAGGAAAGGAAGGAAGGAGGGAGGGAGGAAGGAGAGAGAGAGAGGAGTGAAAGAAAAAGAAAGTAATTAGGAAGACAAAAAACTGGATGACCTATATTAATCCTATTTAAGGGGCATACCTGCTGTCGGCATAGTTTGACCTACATTCTGCTCCCATTTATCATCCAGGACAATACCCTCCTGTTCCTCTAACACCCTACATTTCCTTATCTATGAAACATGGATACTTAGTGATAACCAGCATTTCCTTTGACCTTAGAACATTCATAATAATATAACTATTTTATTTATCTCCCTCTACCCCATTATATAGATCTTATCTTTTGGGGCTGTATATCTAGAAAGATTCTTACAGTTGTAACAGATCTATCTTGGGGCTAAGAGGTCAAAAGCCTCAACCCCAATGTGAGTTCTCAAACGCTGACTGGCCAGTTACATCAAGGGCCAGCACAACCCTTAGTGAGAGCCTTGAAAACAAATATCTCAAAACTTTTCAAGAGAAAGTTTAAGTTCATTTTTAAGTTTTTCTAACATTTCTTTTCATAATGCCTAAATACTTTGTGATAGGATGTGTTTTTGTGCTGATAAGGGAGAGGGGATGTTGTGAGGTGGAAAAGGAATTAAGGTTGAGAGACAGGAACAGGGATGTAACATACAAACCCCCGTTAAAGTGTTCTAGGAGCTGGAATTCACACCCCAGAGTGTCTAGTTCCAGAACTGTGATCATGGCGAATGCCATGAGGTCAATAAACATTACCAAGAGAGATGTATGTATTTTTTATTTTTTATTTACTATTTATATTTATATATTTATATTTTGTTTACTATTGAATGAATATAAATATAAATACTCTTATGCATATGTGAATACATCTACTTACTCACACGCCAGTTTAAGAGAGAGAATATTTCCATTACTCAGTGCAGCCACCACTGTGCCCATTACCAACATTATCCATTCCCTATTCTCTTAGAGACCAATGCCCTGTATCTTCTGTTTTATCAGTCTCTTGCTTTTATTCTTTATTTTGTGACATGTATCTTTATTTCTGAACAATATATCCTTTAGTTTTGCATGTTTTTAGACTTTTTTAAATAAAATCCCATTGTATGTTTCTGGACCTTGCTTTTTTATTGTTCAATTTCATTTTCCTGAGGTTTGTTTAGTTGCTATCTATTGCCCTAGTTCATTTATTTTCATTGGTGTATAGTGTTCCATTCATTCAACAATATATCCATTCTATTGCTGATAAATATTTGAACTGCTTTTAATACTTTGCCATTACAAAGACTGCTAGTATGAGCATTCTTATAGTTGTCTCCTGATGGTATGTACCAGAGTTTTTCTAGGTACACAGCAAAGAAGAGAGTTGCTAAATTAAAAACGCATGTGTATTTTCAAGTAAACTGGTAACACTAAGTTTTTTCAAAACATTAGTGCCAATTTTCACTTTTTCATGCTGTGTATAAGAGTTCTAATTTAAAAAAAGAGAGTTCTAATTGATCCACTTTCTTGTCAAGCTTGATTTGGTTGGACTTACAAAACTTTTTGTCAATCTCTTAAATGTGAAATATTTCATTATGGTTTCAATTAGTTTGTTCCTACTAAAGAGGTTGAGTCTTTTTTTAATTTGGTGCTTCTGAGAAATGATTGCCCATTTTTCTATTGGATTCTTAATCTTTGTCTTTTTATAATTTATTCATTTTTTATGGATTTTGTTATTCTTGAGATGTTCTTTATAGATTCTAGATACTAATACTTTGATAATTATACGCGTTACACATATCCTCACCAAATTTGTATCTTGTCTTTTTAACTTTCTTTATGCTGTCTTTTGAAAAATAAAACTTCTTAACTTTAATCTAGTTTCACTGGATTGTATGTCTATGTGTAATGTATTTCCCCAGTCTGTGGCCTGGCCATTTATTTACATAACAGTTTATTTTGATGAGTAGATATTTTAAATTTTGATATCTGATTTATCTGTTACTTTCTTTTATAATTGTTTCAATATCTAAGAAAAACTTTTAACCCCAGGTTGCAAAGAGATTTTTCTATATTTTTTCTAAAAGCTTTACCGTTTTAGCTTTTAACTTTAGATCTATGAGTGAATTGTTTTATATGGTAAGGGTTTGAATTTCCTTTTTTTTTCCATATAGATATTCAGGTGTCTTAGCACAATTGCTGAAAAGACTTTTCTTTTCCCATTGAGTTGCTTTGGTGTCTTTGTCAAAAATCAATTTACTCTGTAACTGTGGGTATATCTTGTTTTTGTTTTTTTGTTTTTTCTTTTTAGAGAGAGAGGAAGAGAGAAAGCGGGGGGTGGGGAGGGAGAGAGAGAAAATCTTAAGCAGGCTCCACACCCAGCACCGACGTGGGGTTCAGTCTCACAACGCTGAGATCACGACCTGGGCGAAATCAGGAGTCAGACACATAACTGACTGAGCCACCCAGGTGCCCCATATTTTTGAATTTTCTATTCTGTCTTGATAGTTTTCACCCAATTTGTCTTCAAATACTTCTTTTCTGCCACATTTTCTACCTCTTCTTCTGGGTCCCCAATTACACAAATATTAGATTTCTTAATATTGCCATACAGGTCTGTAAAGCTTTGTTTCTTTTTATTTAATATTTTTGTCTCCCCCTCTCAGGTTGTGTAATTTCTATTGTTGTAGCTTTTTTTGAATTGAAGCTAACTGACACACGATGTTACATTAGTTTCAGATTTACAACATAGTGATTTGAAAACTCTATATGTTATGTTCTGCTCACTCTAAGTACAGCTCCAATCTGTCACCATACAATGCTATTACAGTACCTTTGATGACATTTTCTGCTCTACCTTTCATCTCAGTGACTTCAGTCTTTAACCGGAGGCCTGTGCTTCCTGCTCCCTCCACCCATTTTGCCCATCCCACACTCTCTCCCCTCTGGCAATCCTCTATTGTTCTAGCTCCATATTAACTGACTTTTCTGCCATCTCCTATTTGCTGTTAAACTCATTGAACAAATTTTTCATTCCAGTAGTGATACGTTTCAGCTCTAGAATCTCCATGTTGTTCTCTTTTATAGGTTTTAGTTCTCTGATTATATTTTCCATCTGTTCATTATGAATGTATCTTTCTCTAAATTCTTGGACATATTCACAACAGCTGCTTAGAAGTCCCTACCTCCTCATTGCAACATCTGCATCATCTTGAACTTGGGGTCTATTGACTTCTTTTGTTCTCATGTATGGGCCCGAATTTTGTTACTTTCACATGTCTCTTGACGATTGATACTGAAAATGATGAAAGTTGTGTAGAGTCTACATTCTGTTATTGTACCCTGGAGAGTAATTCTGTTTTTCACTTTAGCTGTACTCAAACTCCAAATTCTGTCTCTCTTGCGATGGACAGAAGTTTAAATTTCTTCTCAGCTGTTTCAGCTTCCACTGTTTTTCTTTGTTGTCTGTTTGTTTGTTAGTTTGTTTTATCACACCTCCTTCTGGAGTCTCCCCCATGAAAGGAAAGCAAATGGTCATCCAAGGATTTTGGTGGATTATATATATAGATTTTGGGGTTCACCCCTCTAGGGATCCTTACCATCGAGAATTTCCCACCTATTGTTCTACTTATTTATTTTTATTTTTTTAATTGTCCCAAATTCTGTTCTCTAACACATTAAACCAGTAAGGCTGTGGTTGTCTGCCCAGTGAGCTTCGCTGTTACTGGGGAGCATCCCATATTAAAATACCTAACTCACAGTTCATCTTTCAAGTGTTGACTCCCTGCTAGTTTCTTTCTGCTTTTGGTAAGTCTCCTGTTTCTCTAAAAAGTTGGACAGTTCTAAAAATATTTTTTTCCATATTTTCTAATTGTTATCTGAGGAACGATTAGTTCAGCTAAGTTACCCTATTGTTACCAGAAGCCAGAACAAATGACTTCTTTTAAAATTACATTTTCTAAATGTGTATTGTTGGGTATAGGAATGCAGTTAATTTTTGTATATTGATTTTATATCCAACATCCTTGCTTAACTCTTCTCTTTATTCTAATAAATTAGATCATTGTAGGTTTCCTACATATTCAGTAACATAAGTGTTAAAAAAATCACACTTTTGTTTCTTACTTTCCAGTTTTTCTACCTTTTATTATGTTTTCTTTCCTTTCTGCTCTGCTAGAACTTTCATTGCAATGTTAAATAAAAGTGGTGAGAATAAAAACCCTTGTCTTGTCTATTTTGTTAAGAACGCATTCAACATTTCACCACTAAAATAACACCGTTGCTTTAGGTTTCCTGTGGATGATATTTAACTGTTAAATAAATTTCCTTCTTTGGCTAGTTTGCCGAGAGTATTTTTTTTAAATAATAAGTATGTGCAGCATCCAAAAAACATTTTTCTGCATCTATATGAAATACAACTTTTTTCACTTTTTCCTTTAATTCGTTAATTCACTGAATTCTAGTAATTGCTAGTCTGGTGTTGAATTAAACTCACATTGCAGAATTTAATCTAAACTGATCATCCCACATTATCTTTTTTCATGCAGCAGAAGTGATTTGTTAATATTTTGTTTAGGAATTCTGCATCTATGTTCATAAGAGATAGTGACCTAGAATAATAATTTTCTTACTGTTCTTTAGTTATTGGTATCAAATTTTGCTAACCTCACAAATGAGTTAAAGAGTGTTCCTTTTTTACTGTACTCTGCAATAGCTCAGGTATAAACATAGAAATAGTTCTTTGCATGTTACAACTGATGTTAAAGAAAAGAGAAAAAAACTTCTGGGTGATATTTTTATGGGAAGATCTCACTATAGTTTCAATATTTTTAATTTTTGTAGGGTGTTTGGCTTTCTAAATCTTCTTGATTCAGATTTGATGACTTGGTTGGAGTATTTTGCCCATTTCATTCATTTTCAACTTTACTGGCATTGCGTTGATTGCAAGATTTTTACATTCTTCTTTGTATCTCTAGCACTTGCAGTTCTGACTTCTTTCCCATTTCTAATATTACTTGCCTCCTCTCTTTTGAATTGGTTCATCTCACCATAGTTGTGTCAACTGAATTAGTCTTTCCAAAGAATAAATGTTTGATGTTGTTAGTCATCCTTACTGTATCTTTGTTTTTTGTTGCACTGATGTCTGCTCTCTCCTCATTTTCCCCCTATTTTCTTTGGATTTATTTTGTTGCCCCTTTTCTAACTTCTTAATTTGGATGTTAATCTTATTAACTTCTACCTTTTTTTTTTTCATTTCTAACATGGGTATTTAAGGCTTAAGATGTTCACCTAGATACTTTTGAAGTGAAATCTATAAATATTCTCAGACCCTGTGGTCTCCTGGTTTTCCCCTTACCTCATTGATCACTTTCATCCTATTTCCTTTGCTGATTCCTCTTTTATCAGTCTCTGAAAGCCAGGCTGCCCCAATTTTCAGAATTATATTCTTCTGCTATCTTCACACACTCCCTTGGCAACCTCCTCCAAGGTGATGGCTTTATATGCATCTCTATGCTACTACCTCCAAAATGCTTGTCTCTGGCCTACACCTCTGCCTTAAAATCCAAACTCATATATACATCCAAGTACTCTATGTAGATGTGTGATAAAACCTCCCCACATTAGTGTAGCTCTGATAGTTCAGATTAGTGGTCAGAAAATATACACTCCCGTCCTTTCCACTGTGGGAGGTTATACTTCCTCACTCCACTGCCGCTGGCTGGGTTTGGCCACGTGACTTGATTTGTCCAATGGAAGATTAGTAAGTGCGACACGGGAAAAGACTCACGCTGTGTATGTGCAGTGGGGTTTGTTCACTTGCGCTTTTGCCAGTGTCATGGGGAGAACGTGCCTTGGGTAACCCACTGGTTCCCAAATAAAAGCCTCACAGGGAACAGAGGCCGACCCATGGGCCTGCAGTGTGAAGCAAAGCCTCCGTGCCACTCTGCAGGTACACAGTGTGATGCCGAGCAGCCCGGCTAACCTGAGGAGGTGTGAGCAAAATAACAAGTGGCCATTATTATATGCTACCAAATTCGGGGGTGGTTTATTACACAGCAGGAGCTGACTGATGCAGATACTGGGACCTACAAGTGGGCACTTACGTTAGCAAACACCTAAAATATATGGACCCAGATCAAGGAAATTATTAAATAACACTGAAGACATGGCTGTGCTATGAGGTGATGAAATGTGGTAAAAACTGTCTCATGTGATCAACTGGAAGACAAAAAAAATGCACCTGATGAGCTGGTTCAGTTGAGTGATTCTGAGGCAAAATGTGGAAATATGAGCTGGCTTCTGCTGACAGTATTTCATAAGATACCACAAGAGAGGTATGAATTCAGGTAAGAGTTGTCTTCGGTATAAACAGAATTAAAAGAAAGTGTTGAAAGTCCAAAAAAAAAAAATTCCATAACTTGCAGGGTTGGAAAATAAAATCAAAGATTTTCCCATTGAAGCAAAGATTCCAGGAAGAAATAAACATCTCTTTCATTCCCTGTAGGTCAATCCCCCTTTGCTGCCCCCCCAAATCTTACCAGCTTCTGAAGATTCAGAACCACTACCTGGCTTCTATTGTTTTGGGACCCCGTCATTTCTATTACATTAATAAGCAAAATTCTGTGGCAGCCTCATCTATTGTCAGCCCCGACCTGTGGAGGTAAGCCACGACTGAACTCGTTAACACTCCTCTTCAGCACAGTTTTGATAGCCTTCAGGAAGAGAGTGTCTGGTCTCTTGGCCCTCCCATGGAACATAATCTCCCAGTGGGTATTGTGGCCTCTGATAATGCTTCCATTCTGGCACGCTGACTTCCCTGAGCCTAAACCTCCTAAATCACTCCTGCACCATCTTTTACAGCAACTCAGGCATTTTTGTTCTGCTCCACATGAACATTTCCTTTGGGCTTCTAAGATTCACTCTAGCAGTGAGTTTGTCCCAAACCCCAAAATCTTTCCCAGGATGTGAAACTACATCCTGAGAGGGTAGCCCCAAGTCAGTGAATGCTTCTAATTCAGTCTTATGTTCCAGCCTCTGAGCATCTTCATTATCCACCTCAATGGCTTCTGCCAGGAAACAGTGGCTAAGTCTTGCATCTCCTGTGGGATGGAAGCCTTTTCCTTCCTTATCAGGCTCAACACTCCCCCGGGTGGGTTATGGTAGGATTTAACTCTGATAATTGGTCTGGCAACTGGGAAAGAAAGTACAGCTCCTGAGGGAGCACCTGTTGCCTTGGGGCAGCAAAGTCTCTGCTGTGTCCTTCTAAACAGGAGAAATGTCATCTCTTAATAGGAGGAGTAGTTAACCTCTTCATGCTCTGAGGGTTCAGGGGAGCTTACAGAGGTATAATCCACATGATATTCACCCAGATGTCCCTATAACCATATCAGACCTGAGCTTTGACTGAGAATTCAGTATTTGAAGCTCTGTGACTAGAACTACCAGAACCTGCATTACGTCCTCATCTAATTATCTGCCACAGGAGATAATGGGCTTTTTAAGCTACCAAAAAAGCTCTCTGGCCGACACACTAATGTTTTAGCTGTTTGTTAACCACGCTCAATTTCTCATTATCCCTCTGTAGGAGGTCACAGCAACGTAGTCAAAATCAGCCAATTCCGTCGTCCTGTGTGCATTGTTACCCTATACCTTTCCAGTGCCTGAATCATCACACCAGGAAGGGCATTCCTTCTAGGGGGACATTTTCCAAAATCACAATTAGTGAAATTTGACCAATGGGACTGCCATTTTGTTGCAAGAACTGTCTGTGGACCACATACCACTCTAGCTGAGATCCTTTTGGACAGCCAGATGGTGATCAGGGATCTAACTCCCAAACCCCATCCTACCACTTGACTTTTTTTTTGGACCACTTCCAGTAATAGCTATGTCACTTCAGGTTCTCAAAAAAGCAGACACCAAGAAAGTTTGAAATGCAAGAGATTTATTGGGGTAATACCTATGAAAGATAATGGAGGGAGGGAACAGAAAGAAACACGGTAGTCTTCAGGCCACGATGCAGGTCTACCAACTCTGGAAGAAGAAAAGGAAGGAAGGAGGATAGGGTAGGAAGAGCCTCAGACTGCAGAGCAGCCCTGAGAAAGTGCTGGCCAGCCCTATGTCGGTCAGAAATGTGTAGCTCCTGTTACTCCACACACAGATACCCCTGTCATCAGTCATTGGCAGAAGCTGCCAAAAGAGTGCATGTCTTCAGCTTGAACACCATGACAGAGCCCAAAACACAGCAGCTGGAGACTGTCAGCTCACTGTGCTCCATGCGGGAGCCTCTCTCTTGCAGGGAGATCTGAGCAGTACATTTCCATGGTTGCTGCAACCCTCTAGCAGAAAAGGTCTAGAAGGCTTTCCAGTCATACCAATGGAAGAAAATGCACATCAACCTTGCTACGTTTATTGCAGGTCTACTGTGTGCTAAATATTGTTAGCTCGTGGTGATATAAAAAGGACTCCATCACTTTCATTGTGACTCGCAATCTATAGAGGACTCAGACACAATGTTGAGATCAGTACAGTGTGAGTGTGTATAAGTGTTTCTAGGAGCACAAATGAGAGATTTATTCCTTCTGCCTTGGCCAGTGAGGGAAAGCTTCACAGAAATGGGCCACTAAAGGAAGAGCAGGTGTTGATTGTCTGCCATGGAATCATGGGGCAGGGCATTTCAGGAAGAGGGAACCATGTCTTCAGAGTGCCTAACACTCATTGGACCATGGTAGGAGCCCAGTGACCATGCTGAAATAAGTAGGATGTTCAAAGTGGGAGTCTTTAGGTTGCCCGAAAGTAGCTCTAGTAAAAAGAGATTTTATCGAGGCACCTGGGTGGCTTAGTCAGTTAAGCTTTGAACTCCTTATTTTGGCTCAGATCATGTTCTCAGGGTTGTGAGATTGAGCCCCATGTCTGGCTCTGCACTGGGTGTGGAATCTGCTTAAGATTCTCTCTCCGCCACTTCTCTCTGCCCCCTCCCTCTGCCTCTCCCCACTACCTCTTTAAATAAAAAATAAATAAATAAGATTTAAAAAGAGATTTTTGTAAAGGACCCAGAAATCTTATTGTATCCAAAAAAACAAAAATTAAAAAATAAGTATAGCTGGTCCCCATGGAAATTATAACCCAGCCCTGGAAAGGTTTCTGAACTGAAGCAATTTTTCTCTGCATCTCTATACCCCATAGTGGTTACAAGCCTCTGCTTTTCTCTACATTTTTGCTCCATTTCCTTCTCTCTGCAAACTGGATCCACCACTTATCAGCTGTCCGTGACTGAGACCCTGTCATGTCCAGCCCCTAGTTCTATGTGACCTTCTAGCTCCAATACTCTCCACCAACTCACAACAGTCTCTACATCATGTTTCATTATGCAGTGATTTCTTCAAGTTACTTTGACATGCCTGGAAATATTATGTATTTATGGATCACTAGAAGAATGGTTAGATGGATAGAGATGTGAGAAAACAGGGTGAAATCTTACTTACAGAATCTAGTGGTGGGTTTATAGGTAGTTAACGTATAATTCTTTCAACTTTTCTAAATGTTTGGAATTTCTTAAATTTATTTTATTTATTTTATTTTAATTTAAATTCAAGTTAGTTAACATATAGTGTATTATTAGTTCCAGGGGTAGAATTTAGTGATTCACCTATTTGAAATTTTTTATAATAAAATGATGGGGGAAAAAAAAACCAAATTCTCAAAAGGGAGAATCTGATTGGCCCAGGTCTTACATCCTCAGTCAGGTAATAAGTTGGTTGGCTACCTTCTGGTCAGGGGTTTATTCCTGGTTCAGTCAGCCATGACCATGGGGGCAAGAAGTCACATGAGACAGAAAGCTCCTCCATCAAGGGGCTGTGGCAAGGCTGATACCATGAAACATGCCTCCTTACCAGGTGCATAGAAATAAGGGAAGAGGGGCACCTGGGTGGCTCCATCAGTTAAGCATCTGACTCTTGGTTTCGGCTCAGGTCATGATCTCAGGGTTGTGGGATCGAGCCCCCCATTGGACTCCGTGCTCAGCACTGAGTCTGCTTGGGATTCTCTCTCTCCCTCTCCTTCTGTCCCTCTAAATAAGTAAATAAATAAATAAATAAATAAATAAATAAATACAGTTAAAAAAAAGAAAAAAAGGGAACAATAAACATGTGGAACTAGATATTTACTATCCTCAGGATGAAAACACCATATCTGTGTATGTAAAACTATGGGAGCCCAGGGGAAAAGAAAAACTATATAGTCAGTCTAGGTGCTACTCAGACAAGGGGAGCATGTGTCCCTCCTTTTGCTTACCTCCTCTGCCCTTCACTCCATCACAAGTCCCATCACCCAGAGGAAATGCATCCCCAGTCTCAGGAACGGGCATACTGCTTTTATCTGCCAGGAAGTGGCGAGCCTTGATTTAAGGGATCTCTTCGGTAAGGAATAGAATGAGACAGAAGCAAGGCCAGGGTGAGGAGGAAGGAGAAACATGTAGGATAAAACACTTTCTATCCACTGACAAAATATAGATGGTGAACTCAGAAGTTTTCTGCCATAATAAACAAGAAGAAGAAGTGCAAGAAGTGGACATATAACTTTATGACCTGTGAAATTGAATTGCCTCTTACGGATTTTTACCTTTTGGTGGCCAATGAGGAACTTTGTCATCTCAGGCAAGGATGGGTCATAAAAGCCACTGGAAGGAGAGGAATCAGGCCTGTCTGATTAGAATCCAGGAGGCCTTGGTTTCCAGACCAGCCTTTATATATCTGAGTTTCACCCAGTGGGAGCTGTGAGCTCTGTGAATTACAGTGCTTCTCAGTCCCAAGAGCCCATGTCTCACCCGTTGTAAACACTAGTGAAAGGCAAGGCTGCTTTCTTAAATCAGCAGCCTGACAGAGAAAGCAAGCCCAGACAGAACAGCGGGGCAAGGAAGATAGTTGAGGGGCCCACCTAGACATAGTAGCTGGGCCACTAGCTGATTAGAATTTGGCGTCCCCTGCAGTGGAGTTTCCTTCACTCACCTCGGACCTTATTTGATAACACAGCTTAACAAATAAACACGGTTCACCTTATAAAAAAAAACATGCCATGCCTCACCCATCTTCTTTCTGTCCTAGCTAGAAAAGGTATGAAACAGAGCAAGGTGGGCAGGAAAGATGTGGAACCTTATGTAGTCTTGCCAGTGACTGTGACTTAGAATTCTGTAGTTCTACTTATGGTATTTCCTAACGATTCAATCCATACCTCTTATCTCCTATGCCTCTTTTCCCTTCCCATCGACAGTGTTCTTGTCTCTCGTTTGGACCGCAGTGGTTGACCAACTACTTTTCCTGCCTCTAGCATGGCTTCTCCCAACCCATATTCCAGGAGCTGCCAGCAGGGGATTTCTAAAAGGAAAAGCTGGGGAAGCCACCACCCTGGTCAGTGGGTTCCATTTTCCTAAAGATAAACTTCAAGCTGGTTGACTTGGCATTCACAGTCTTCTGTGACCACCTCATAGAAACCTTCCAGAATCCTTAGGATGGGTTCAGTTCCATTCACCTGTGCTCCCAGAGCCCCCTTGGCATACCCCTGATATTGCATGATTCAACTAGAGACATTTAGCCTTTGCATAATATAAGACTGCAGTACTTGTTAAAGGGAAAAAGATGATTTTTTTTTCCCTCTATTATGGTGGAAGAAGATGACTAATGGGGCCAAGTCAAAGGATTGGCCTGGATTCACTATGGATGTCGCTGAAGCTCTGTAACTGTCTGAAACCTCTCCCCCACTTCTAACCAGACCAACAGATCGAGCCTATCTAGATATTACCCCCAGGGAATGGAATTTGACTGGGATTTGGGTTCCTTGGGGCTGAGAGTACAGCAGGAAATTTCTACAGGAGTCAGAAAAGTAGGGCAATTTAATCCAATCTAGAAAAGGAAGAGTGGAAAGTGATTGGACCCGAAGATAAACAGAAAGGAAAGCCAAGACCAGAGGGGCCAGAAGCTGAAGTCAAAATCCTGAGTCAGGAGCAACTGTGACTCAGGGTGACCCGAACAGTAAGCTCAAAAGTCAATGGCAATTCTCTTATCATTAAGTGTAAGTGGGTATATGGCAGGGAGATGATTGAGGGTATTTTAAAGAACTATAGCAAAGCAAACCAGATTTTTGGAGAAGCATACTATTTTAGGGTCTTGCAATGAGGATCCCATTTTACCAGAAATAAATTTATCATGACGTGAGTGAAGCTTAAGCTTCTGTGCCCTCACTCTCAGGGGTCCTTTTTAAGGTCCTGCATATAGTGTTTTTATTTGTAATTTTAAATGTATTTTCTTGTATTAGCTTTAGGCCCCACAAAATCTGGACCACTCCTATCTTTTAGCATTGCCAAGCTAACTCATTTAATAAGGTTAGCCAAAGTTTTCTATCTCAAGCATAGTTACTCTCCATTAAAATAAATCCCAAGGTAGGAGTCAATAAAGCCTGAACTGAAACTTCCAAGCACAAAAGAACTTGTACGTCTAAGCTAAGGAAAAGAAGCAGAAAGAACCTTAGGATCCAGGGACACCCTCTCTAACCACAAACAATAATTGCCTCCCAGGGGGCAACAGTCATCAGAGAAATCATCAAGTGACATCACTTCAGCTCAGTGTTATTGAACATGGCAGAAGGAATTATTTATATGCAAACCAAAGAGACCTAACCAAGAGAGTGACTGCGTTTGTGTGTGTGTGTGTGCGAACCAAAAAGAGAAAAAGGACAGAGGAAGGAAGAGAAAGTTACAGTGCAAAAGGCAAGAAAGTAAAACAAGAAATAATGAGAACACATGTAAATAAGTGCTTCTAAGGGAAGAAGACAAAAGGATAGAGTCAATTTAATTTTAAAACAAAGAACTGCACTTACCAAATAAATTTCTCCTTTCCTTCAGTGAAGAGCCACGTAGAATAAAAACCAGTATCTCAAAAATTCAAAGGAAAAGAAGCACAAAGCCTAATAATCATGTAGTAATAAAACAAGCTCTTGCCAGCCTGGGCCACTGTGGTATCAGGTAGGCTGGGGACAAAACCTCACCCAGAGTAGATGCCTGTGTGTGTGTGTATGTGTGGTGTGTGTGTGTGTGTGTGTGTGTATGTGTCTAGGTGCACGTGGGTAAAATCAGATTGAAATATAATTAGAGTTACATGGCTACTTTACACGTGTGATCTGAAATTTGAGAAACACCAGGGACACACTCCAGGGCAAATACATCTCCCTCAATCTGCCTAGTAGATGGCCTGAAATTGCATTTTTAGAGAAGCATATTGGAGGTTAAACACACTTTTCATGTGGTCTTCATTCCAATGGCAAATGCCCTGATTAGGGTCAACACAATCAATTAGTAGCATCTTCCCATAGGTTAGGACATCTGATTACATTCTCCCAGCGATTAGAAGGTTAAATTATCCTGAAAGCACAGAGAAGCCCAGGAGAAGTTCGAAATTCACACTGGTTCTGAAGTTCTTGTCTACCCCATATATGTGCGCTCTGTGCCCACCCATGCTATTTACAAGAGTCTAGCTCCCACACTGCCTCACGGACCTCACTGCTGTGAAAGCTATTTAGTCAAACTAGTCCTGGGGCATTACCAGAACTGGCACCCAGAGAGCAGCCGGGCTGCCTGTCTACCTGGTGACAGCGTTGCCACCATCAAGTTCTCGCCCAGGACTTGCCGAAGCCTGTCCCCCAGCGCTCTTGGGTTGGCAGCCACCGGAAAATTGACAAAGGAGTGAATAGCAAAAGCAAAATCTCGTTTTCATTTGAGCATTAGGAGAGCAAATGAAAAAGATGAGAATCAGAAGGGTTTTTGTTTGAGATGCTTGATTTTGAGGAGGAGGGGAAATATGGGATATCTTAGTCCCCTTTCCAGCTCAGTGATGGTGAAAATAAAGCTCCAGGATGATCTATAATGTAAAAGTTTGGAGATGACTTTGTTTCAGAGGGGAAAAACAGCTTCGGAACTTATGAATGTCAGGCAGTCTCACAGACTGCTCACGGGAGGGGATGGCTCGGCAAGGCCATTGCTCAGCGCTTGATGGAATTAATGGCCGAGTGGGAGGAGAACGTACACTTGTAGACCTGACAGGATCCTTCAACAACCACTGGACCACCATGTGGAGGAGTGAGTGACAAGGGAGGGGCCCTGTGCGACGGGCAAGAGAGAGGTCAGCACGGCAGTCCGGTGGCTGTGGGGAACCGTGGTGTGCCCAAGAAGGTGGGAGGAGGAAATGAAGTCGGCGGCACTGTGGAACAAAGTTGTATTTGCCTCACGGACTCTCAAAGGTGAAAAAGATCTCCTGGCCCAGTCTCCTCATTCTACGAATAAGAAAATGACACTAATGACGGCATCAAACAGCTAGTGAGCGCCCACTCTTGCACCAGGCAATGGACCACCCCGTACTCATAAATGATGCCCTCTAGTCCTCACCAGGCTTCTCCAAAGTAGGCACTATCACCACAATTTTACGAAAGGCAAAACTGCAAACTGAATTTAAGGATCGCAGTCGCGGAGACAAGCTCATTCAGTTCATAAGCGGTAGACCCAGCTGGACTCCAGCACCTGCCCTCCTAACCTCTATGGCGTGAGTTCTATGGGGTGGAAGAATCTTGTACCACAGGTAGTCGAGGGCTGACCCAGGCGCAGCCTCAAGTCTCCCAAGTAAAGCCCTTAAACCACCAGTGCGTTCCTGAGCCAGAATGAGGGACCTCACCTGCGTCTCCCAGGAGCTCATGATACCCCGCCACCAGCCAGAGAATTAGCACGAAATCTCCTGACTCTCTCCGAGTTGCCTGGGAGCCACTCACATGTCTGAGAGCAATGGACATTTGTTTGTATTGGTGACAGAAGATTCCAGCATCTGAGAGAAGGTGCTGGGGTTCATCTATCACTGGAATCTGCACACTTACAGAGAAACAGCGTCTTCTAGTTCTTACTTGGGAAAACGCAGCTAGCTGATTTTTGCTCAAGGAGCACACTTTCTGGGTGAGTGCTTATAAAAATCTTCAGGTTAAGAAAGACCTTGAGAAGTCACTTAGCCCATTGCCTTTCCTCCAGGCAGGATGACATTTAACCTATCTTTGGAAAGTGATTTGTTTTCTCTTCTTTAAAAAATAAAATTATCAACAAGCACGGCCATTAAGTCCCTTGCGTTAGGATGTTTTGCTCCTCCTCGGGGTCAAAAAGTTCTAAATATCTAACTCAAGTCTCTCTAAGGAAACACAAACTTATTTCCTATTCTTGATTTCACTGAGTTCTCTTGCAGGATGAACGTTAATTAGGTACATAGCACAGTCCCGGGATTGGGGAACTACCTGCCTACACTATCTCCTTCGGGTGATAAAGACATTCAAGCATCTCTGAATAAATGCAATATATGTGAGTGGGATAAACAGCCTAATTAGTGGGCCACAGGAGTCTGAAGTGTGATATACAAAAGTGAAAATCATCTTCAACTAGAAGCCTCTCATTAACCCCAAACCAATAAACCTTGGCCTCCCACAGGAGCAAGCTGGAGGGAGAATCCTAAAAATTCTAGATATGGAATTGAGGTGGGGTTTGGCAAACAGTTTTAAGAAAGAAAGAGCAATTTTTGAGGAAGTGCTCCATAAGGAAGAGCAGATAAGCAAGTCTCTGGCTTGATTATAAATAAACTATGATCTAAAATATGTACGTTCTAAATGCATTCATGTCTATAATTTGGGGTTTTCCATACTTTGGTTTCCCAGAATAATGGAACCCCATGGTAAATGCCAATCTTGCCCAGGTTCAATCAAGGAGAGGAGGACAGCTTCCTTAGGTCAGGAAAAGGTTCCTTGAGCAATGGAAAAGGATGCGGGGAGGAACTGATGTGTATAATAGACCCCTAGTGGGTGAGGGGATGGGTGTGGGGTCAGTAAGTCAGACTCAGGACCTAAGCACAGCCTGAGAGGATAGAAGATGGGCACCCAACAGGGCATTCTTATTCTTCTCTTGAGTGGGTAGAATCACAGCCCTGAACAATTATGACAAGTCTCTCAGATCAACAGAAGGATCCCAAGGGACAATGCCGTGATTAGGTTTTTCTGTAATAACACAGACAGCTGACAGAGAGAAGCAATAATATAACCATGTGGAGTCCAGAGGAGCATGGAATGTTAGCAGTAGACCATGTCTGGACTATAATTCTAGTCAGATTACCTCTTTGGATCCCATCTCTCCCTCTCTGTTGGCGATCCCATCTATGTGCATCGCTTCCAAGACCATCTGTATGTCAATGACTCCTAAATCTCTGTTTTTGCCTGAGACATCTCAGTTGAACTTCATACTCATAGAGCCAAATCCCTACTGATTATCTCCACTAGGGCATCACACTTACAACACCATCAACTCAGAAAGGAGTATAATCTTGGCAATCAGAAAGAATCAGAGAGAATCGTACGTCTTGGTCATCAGTTTCCTAAGCAAGTCACCCAGTTTTCCCAAATGCAAAATCAGTGCTGTTTTTGTTTGTTTTTAAAGATTTTATTTACCTATTTGCGAGAGAGAGAATGATCGAGAGAGAAGGAGCAGGGGAGGGGCAGAGGGAGAGAGAGAAGCAGACTGCCCGCTGAGCAGGAAGCCCGCCGTGGGGCTCGATCCCGGGACTCCAAGATCATGACCTGAGCCAAAGGCAGATGCTTAACCGACAGGGCCACCCAGGTGCCCCCAAATCAGCATTGTTTTAAGGATCCAATTAGATGGTAGTATAAAGTGTAATGCTGGCTGATGTGTGTCATATGTAAGCCACATATTCACACATATTGGATGCTTATTGATGAATGAATGAATGGAAATAGTGATCCAGTGAGGCATCATTACTCTACTAAGGTCACATATAATCATATCAGACAGACATTGGTATGCAATGAAAGAAACATGGAAAAAACACACACTTCCATTTTCTTGTTGAAAGAAGAGCTGGAATGTTGAATGGAATGACAGACCTTAGGAAGAACTGAAAAGAGTATACCCCCTCTGCACAGCAGTTTTCCGAAGCTGCTAAGGTCTGTGACGCTTCATCCAGTACGTTGGCTCAGGAAAGCCCAGGCATTCATGGTTGAATTGTGAACCTGACCGAGAACTATTAAAACGGCAGCTGACAGGAATGGAGAGGGGATGAGGCCAGCGGGTTTGTCTTCACCCAAGACACCTGCCATCTGCAAATAGAGTCCTCGTCAACAGCAGATGTAGATGGTAAATGTGGCTTTTAACGGGGAGAAAAAGCTCAGAAATACAACTGGAACTTCAAACCTGGAAGTGTCCCAAAGTCAGAACATTGCACGTGTCACCCAGATGAAAGCTTTTAAATAAAATTTCCCCTAAAATAGTTCCCTGTAAAGGATCTTTAAGTATGATGTTTCCAAGGACTTTTAGCCACCTTTCAAAAGCAGCAGAAAACAGAAACGTGGTAGGGTGGAGAAACTGCTCTGTCTAGATTGTAGTGATGGTTTACACAAGCAGTATGTGATTACAAACACTCACCAGACTGTGCAGCTAAATGGGTAAATTTTACTGTTAGTAAATAATATCTCAAAAGCAGCAGAGGGGTGGAGAAAAAACAAAAGGAGATAAACCTATTGTAACCTACCCAGACGACTGGCCAGGAAATAATGAGAGCAAACATCTGGGGTCCAAGGTCGTGGAAGGCTGGATGTGATACGGAACGTGATAATGGAAGAAGCTGACTCACCCTGAAAAAATATATATACTCGAAAAATGAAACTCCAGTATCTGCGACAAATTCTAGTAAGGTCTTAAAGAACCAACTGGCTGGAGACAGGGGCAGCGGCCAACATCTCAGAGAAGCAGGGGGATTTCTTATTTCCTAGAGAGTTGTTCTAGACCTTTTGGCATAATGAATACATGAATGAATGCATTCACGTAGGAAAGTAAAATGAAAATCTGGGGAAATTTTGCTAGCTCTTACAGGCTCTGAGTCTAAGACAGAGACTTCTCAGAGGGCCAGAGGCAGGAGCTGCGTCCTCTTTCCAACATGAGGACAATGACCACAATTCCAGAAGAAACTGGCCCATTAAGACAATAAGTATGACGCATCAGTGAAATATGTTTATATTCTGGGAACACCAGATATCAGACCTATTTGGGTTCAGTGTGCCCCTTTGGATCATGGATCCCCCACAGCCAAAGAAGCCATGAAAACAGCTGCAGCCCCTGTATCAGTAAAGGACATTGTACAAAGCAGGAGCTCCAGACACCAGAGAGGGTCTGACTGGCTGCGGAATGAGGCAGGGTAAACAGTAGGAAAATCTACAGAGAGAAACCAATGTCATATGGATATAGATCATCCCTGGAAAGGGCAGAAATGGAGGGAAGAAAATGGAGACGTTGCGGAAAAAAATTATGACTGCACAGGTCTCACTTGAGTTCACCTCCAGACAGGATCAAGATTAGATGGTGACTCATGTGAACTAAACTCACAAGAGACTAATGTATAAATCAAAATCGCAATTCATGCATTTAGAAGGAAAATACCCTTTGCTAAGTAACCGGAGTACTGGAATCCAATATTTAGAGCTCCCACTTCCAGATACCAGCAAACCTGGAAGCTAAATGATTTACCACAGCATTGTTTGGATGAGTATATAAAGTGGGAAATGGGGAACCTTGAAGGATGACTCCTAGAAGCCATAGAAAATCCTGAGAAACTGTACCTGTCCCATAAGAGTTGAACTCTCCAGGGACCTGAATGTTCATTTCCTTCACATTCAGTGTCTCAGTCATCTGGATGTGAGAGATGAATGATGACAAATTTCGGTCTTTTGGTGTCCTCCTTTTTTCAGCTTCATGCAGGATCGCTTGTTAAATGCACTACACACCATGCTAAACACTTTACAAATATCACCTCATTAATCAGCACACAACCCCAGAGACATATAAATTATCTTAATTTAATTGATGAAGAAACAGATTCCCGTAGAGGATAAGTGGTTACACAAAGTCACCCGAGGCTGGCAGGGATTTGAATTTAGAGCTGTATTCCTGAGGCTGTGCTCCCAAGCACCATGCTATGGTCTCTTCAGGAAGGAACTGATTCATCAGGCCTTGCAAGGCCAGCCTGCCAAAGCCTCCCCTCCTTTTTTATCCCGAGATCACTCAGCTGCCCATTGACAGAATATCTTTCCAGTTTCTTCTACAAATAGACAATCATAAGCCTTGCTATGGGTTTACTATTTTAACTCTCAAAGAGGAATCATATGTTTAAGATTTTAGAGGGAAATAATGAGGAATAAAAGCGAAAACATGGGCCCCGAGTGACCAGCAACAATTTCATCCACTTCAAGGACACCGAAGCTGAAGGTCAGGGTGGTTTCCTGCAGTCAGCAAAGCCCATGGGGCAAGTTCCAGGGTCGAAGTTTTGAAACGCTTCCCTCTTTTTTGTGACTGAGACTGAACATGAAGCTTTTACTGGATCCAGTGAATTCTTCTTGGGCAGGAATGACAGTATCTAACTGGGCAGAGCAGATAGATGCACAAGGACAGAGCATGCCTGTCTCTGGGTCTAAGAAGCATACTGCATTGGATAAGAGTCAGCTGCAACAAGATTAACAACTGCAACAGGATTACACAGTCCAGCCCTAGAAAGGCAGCAAGACATAAAGAGCAAGCAGGATCTTTCCTAGTATCGGCATTCCCCCGCCACCGCCCGCAAGCTCATAGCTTGGAACCACCTCCTCTCTGCCATGTCCAGGTATCACCCCATCAGCTCTGCGTCTTGCAAATGACTTTATCTAATTATTTTTTCCACCTCTTCATTAATTCAAAAATCATCTTCCTAATGTGTCCCAGATTCTAGAGAAATATAAGTAAACAAAAACGGAACTTACAGTCTGTCCACTGATGTCACTTTCCTCAATCACTTTTTTCTGTGGCTCCTTGTGGTTGTTTCAGGAGGCTTAAGTAAGGAGAAGAGATAAGTGTGTTGTCAAGCCACCATATTTACCCGAAGTCCTATGGCTAGCCTCAGGGTTTACTTGTGAGTCTTGGATATAGGAATATCTCTGAGAGCACTTTAGGAAACCCGATGACTCATCATGTCAGCCTAACACCCCCAAACTAATTGACTAAAAGCAAGACTTAATGAAACTTTACAAGTTATTATTATGATTTATTAAAACCCTTCCCAGTAAAAGGAGAATGTAATGCTCTCACCCTTCTCTTTATTTATAAGAAAATTTCCCAACCTTGCCCAAGATTTTCTCCTATTCACTTGATATTTGAGGGTTTGCTGAAAAGTTCCCTCTCCTTCGTGAATGAGCATCACTGTTGCCTACAGATTAAAGGCCAAACACTCCAGCATGGCACCCTAAGCCCTCCATGACTTGACTGCAAACAACATTTGAGCCAATCTCTCCAAAGCATCCCTCCAAACATTGATAGTCACACCTCACTGCTCCTCCCACACCAAATATTGTATTACCTTTATTCCTGCTCGAGCTGCTTCCTCAGCCTGAAAGAGACTCCACTTCCTCATCCTTTAAACCCCCATTTACCGGCTCTGTGTTGCTTCCGCTGTATAGCCTCCCTTTATCCTTGGTCAGAATCCACTCGTCATGCCTATGCAAGCCTGCAACATGTCTTCATATCTCTGTTTAGAATGTTCTCGTCTTGGCTTGGCTTGTTGTTGACAGCTAACTTCTATTTTTCATCCCATGGTTTGAAGCTCTTGAAGACAGGGATTTAGTCCATAAGATAGGCACTAAATAAATGTTTGTTTAAATCTGTTTTTAAAAGAGACAAACATTAACTGTGGTGGAAAATGAGCCAAGGATGAGCTCACAGTTGGCAAATATAGGGAGTTTGTAGCAGAGAATCTCACTCCACCCAGGAAACCATGACACCAAATTGTACAACAAAATTGTTAGACCTCAATAATTTGACAAATGCCCTCCTCAGCCTTGTCCGCCTGGTGAGAATCCATCCATTCCCCTCTTTTCCGTTAAAGCATCACCTTTTCTGGTGGCAGCCCTGGTCAGAAGCAGCTGTGCCCTTCTTACATTCCCTAAACATTTGGTACTGAATTCCTTTTGAAAAACAATCACATGGTGCTATAATAATTTCCTTACCTGTTTGCCTACTCCCCCCACTGGACTCTGACCTTTATTTTATTTTTTTTCCAACTAGAATCCCACATGCACAGAATTAAATTCAGCAGAATCTTTGGTTCATCATTAAACTCTGCATTCTCCCTCCATTCTATCTTTCTGATTAAGCCAAGTCCTATGTGGCTTATTGTGGTCAATTCTGGGCATCCAAAGAAAACAATACACATTTGCTGTCCTCAAAGAACCGAAAGCTAACATCTTTTCTTCTTTGTAACCCCACCACTTAGCTTAGTGCCAGGCACATGGTAAGTGTGCCTTCTGATGAATCCGTTTATTCTGTCTGATTACTGAATGTTGGAGAGCCCCCCAAATTAGATTTTAGAATGCTTATTGCTTCCATCAACACACTTCTGAGATTCTCATCTAATCCCAAAGCCTTAAGTATCATCCTAAATATATATCATCAGTCTCAGTCCAGATGCCAAACTCCAGACTTACCCATCCAACTCCCTCCATGAAATCTCTACCGGAGTATCTCATAGGCATCTCCCATTTCGCATATCCAAAACAGGATTCTTTTTTTTTTTTTTAAGATTTTACTTATTTGTCAGAGAGACAGAACACGAGCAGGGGGAGTGGCAGGCAGAAAGAGAAGCAGGTTCCCCGCTGAGCAAGGAGCCCAATGCGGGACATGATCCCAGGACCTTGGGATCATGACCTGAGCTGAAGGCAGATGCTTAATGCACTGAGCCACCCAGGTGTCCGACAAAACAGGATTCTTGATCCAACTCCCAGTCAGCCTGTCACCAAACCTGCATCTCCCTCAGTACTCTCCTTTTCTTTACATTTACCCAGTTTCTTAAGCTAAATCCCCTGCATCTATCCCTGACTCTTCTTTTTCTAATATCCCCACAGCTAATCCATCGGAAGTGGTGTTGGTCCTCCCCTAGTATAGATTTGTTTGTTCATTGTCTGTGTCTCCCCTTAGGAATAAGCTCAATGAGGGTAGAAATTTTGTTCATTTTGTTTATTACGGAATCCCTGGAACTTAGCATATGACAGGTGCTCAATAAACATTTGTTGAATCAAATTTAAACAAATATTTGTGGAAGAAAGAACAAATGAGTGCATGGTATCTCAAGCCTGCCCTCTAGATAAATAATTTTAGAGAGTAGCAGTTGCAACGCTTTCATTCAGAGTGAGCTGCAAGGTTGTTTTCTGCTAATATTTTAGAACCCAGAAATACTAGTTCTAAATATAATGAGAAAATATTGGTTCTAAGTAATAATGAGAAAACAAAAAGAAAGCTGTTTTTAAATTCTTCCATCTTTATAAGATCTTTATAAGACGTAACTATGTCAGAGGTATTTTGCTCCAAAGAATGGAAGAAGTCATGAATGGATAAAACTTCTCTGATTGAATATTCTTGTCAAATATTGGCTTCTGCTACAGAATAAAATACTATCCATCCCAGTGAAATCAGACTTTATTTTTTTTCCAGGAAAAGGAAGGAGAGAAAAACACAGAGATTGGAGCCACAACCCTATCTGCACGTCCAGCGTTCCGTGCAATGATAATAAATGGCAGAAGAGCAAAAGAGATACGCAGAGAAGCTAGAAGTAGTACCTTGGCTTCTCCTGTGGGATTTGAACCAAAATTGGGTCATATGTGGTCGGCAAAGATTAAAATAGCACTGAAACTGGTACATGCCCAACAGTGCCAGATGGAACATCTACCCCAATTCCTGGAATCTGTCCAGATTATTTCAATTCTGGATCAAGGGAGGTGTTCCTGATAAATAAGGTTGGTCCCAGACCCTGGGCCAGGATAATGTTTTCATGACCCTATGGTGTTTGTCTGAATTTACTGTTCACCCCGCCTCACCAAGGGAAGAGACTGCAGCACCTGTAATCTTTTGAAAGGAAGAGGAGAATCATAATTGCACATATAGATAACATTGTCATTTTAAGTCTCTATATGGAATCACATCTGAGACATTTACGGTCTCCCTCAGAGTTATTCAAGAGGCAGGTTTAACAATAAATGTCAACTCCTGTTACCTAGAGTGCCGTACACAGATCGCATGGTGAGGCGTTGAAAGGCAACACATTTCTGGAATAAAGTGAATGCTGCACACAAGAAGAAGGTTCCAAAACCCGGGGAAAAATCTCGGAGTTCAGTGGGTTCTGTGGGCCCTGTTTTATGTTTCAGGTTGGACCTTTACATGCAAAATGAATAATATTATCTGAACTCTTGGAAGCAAATAGAAATTTAACCAATTGAATTCTCATCTCCCAGAGATGTGGTTCCCTGGCACCTGTGACTATGTCTGTTAGTCCAGGTCCCGTGAGGAAGAGACACCAAGGGGACATTAAACATGGTGAAGAAATTCTGTTAGAGAGAAAATAAGAAGGAACCCGGGGAGCCATCAGACCCTGTAGCAAGTCTAAGACTTCCAAAGGAAGCAGAGAAGAAGGAAGTGTCCCAGACCACCATGCAGTCTCTAGAAGGTTCAGCAGAATCATCAGGGCATCACCAAGCCCAAATCAGAAGAGTCCAGTATCTCCCAGGGCTCACTCTGTTTTAGCATTCCTGCCATCTGCAGTCCCTGGCTGGGAGCCACCTGTGGGAGATGTGGCCTCAGCATGAATGCAGCAAAGGAGCTCAGTGTCTGGCAGTTGGGACTCTTGGTCGACTATACTCCCTGGAGTTGGGGGTTTGCAAGGGACCTTCTCATGGTTGCTGCATGAGAATTCTCGTGGCTCAGGGATAGTACTGATGCAGAATAGTAAAGGCAGTATTTCCCAAGTACATGACAAATGTTAACGTTCTTTCTGAGCAAGAAATTATAGTTAGCTAGTTAAGGAATGTTCCAAAAAAACTATCTCCAGCTTCTGGCTCTCAAAAATTTGTGCTTCTTTCCAGACACAACTCATCCCAGAGTACTAGGTACTATAGGGTCAAACGCCATGCAACTTTTGAACTCTAATCACCATCAGGAGCCTCGGAGCTAAATCTCCAGGCACAATATCTCCAAATCCTCAGAGTTTCTAGATTAATCCATAAACCTTAACATTAAAAGGAATGAAATGTCACCTTATTTCTAAAGGCTGAATGAACTTGTAAGGTTCTGGCTGTTTGAATCCCCCTGCCAATGAGAGATCACTGGGGCTCTGAAACCCTTCTGCTCTTGGACTGGGAGAGTGACTGGAAGAGCCGGAAGAGGAATCTCCAAGAATCTAGAAAGGGTTCTTTCAGAGTGGGGTTCCCCAGGCAAAGTTAGATGGGAGGGAAGGAAATGACCTCATGTTCCACAAACCCGGCTAGTTTACTCCGACTTCTGGCAAGATGACAGACTAGGGATCAGAAATCTGCACGTGCACATGATCATTTTATTCCAAATGGGCATTTAAAGGAGACAGATGGAGAGAAAGTACATTTCAGTGGAGCAGAGTATTTGTCCTTTTATTTCCTAGGACAAGTTCTAAGAGGAAAGGGAACTATCAGGTTCATCTAGGAAGGACACTGGTGTGCCTCTGGAGGCCAGTTGTGAGCTGCCAAGCCTGACCAGCTTCAAGGCCAGGGGAGACCTAGTGAAACTGAGAAATCAAGAAACTGAATGGAGGTCAAGTGCTAAATTTTGATTCCATTTCCTTGGACCCTTCTTCACCCACCCGGCTGGGAGGAAAAGTCGGGCTGGGAGTATGAGCTGGAGACAGGGAGAAGACATCACAGCCTCTCAGCAGCCAATCTGGGGCTGGCCTTTCCTTGCTCCTCCTCCTCAGGGGTCTGGGACCCCATCTGGAGAGCCTGCCCGCCCGGTTGCAATTTCCTGGATTCGTTCTGCCCAGGGCACCACAGGGCTCTAACCAGCCGAGCTGGGGAGGAACCTAAAAATAGTAAACCAAACAGACTCAACAGTGTCTAGGATGACAGCAAAGGATAAAAGAAGGCAAAGTGGTCTCTGCTCACAGGGCAGAGGAAGGATGGAGACGGCTAATACATCATCTGCTGCCGCTGAAAGGTTTACAAAAATCCGGTTATATTTTTTAATCATCTTGCATTTTAGACCTTTAAAGTACAAATAAGGATTTCAAACATATCAAGGGAACAAATTAACTTAGAAAAATGGTAATGCTTTCCAAGGTTGCACCTGCCATGAAATTGCTCCAAGTTTGCATTTTCCCCAGGTCTCGGGAGTGTCATTAGGCCAGATTGATTGTCCTCCTCCCCTGAACAGCTCCCACATTAGAGGGTTATTGTATGGAAATTAATGGAAGGTTGGGAACATTTTTTTGCAGCTGCAGTAGTTAGAGTCAGTTTTGATTATGCGATAGAAAGCCGCCAGATGGGGGAGATCTTTTTGCGTTATAGCTGCCTCCTTCATTATCACTGAGTCAGGCTTAGCACTCGCCACTGCCCTGGGTATGGATGTTCTGAGGCCCTTTGGACGGTGCTGTATACATTGATTCCTCTCTGTTTTTCAAATGTTTCCCCACTTGATTTCCCCATCAGTACTCCAATTTGATGTGAAACTTAAAACCAGTCTGTTCATTGCTCACTTTCTCTTTCCCCGCCACTGATCCTCGCTCCACACCCCTACCCCATCACCCCATCACCATCACTGGATGCAGGAAGAAACTGGGAGTTTTCCCGACCCTCCACTCTTCTAATCTATTTATCTCCTGAGAGAAACTCTTGAAGGGGCCTAAACCAGCAGAGCCCCAATGGCCTCAGGGGATTTCAAGGTGAGAATTAAGCGTTGGATGGGCTGCTCAGAGAGCTGACAAGTGAGAACTGACAGTTTGCCTCTCCTCCCATTCTGTCAGGAGCTTTCAAACATCCCAGGAAAACTGGGGCTCTGGCAGATTAGGAGTTGATCTGCTTGTCATGCAGGGTCAACATCAGATGAAAGCAATTGAGGGCAACAAGACATGATGGAACAGAAAAGGCGAGGGCTAGGTGCAAATTGCCTGGGGAGGGGTGGGGGAGGGCCGTGGCGGGGCGTGGGGTGGTGTGACCTTCGGGAGGTCCTTTCTATCTAAAAATGCTAAACCTCTGTGTCTGTGCCCCACTTTCTACATTCACGCAAGCGTTCCTTCATTTTCTCTTCCAGTATTTCCTGCGTATCTTTCTGCCAAATATTGTGCTAGGTGCTGAAGCTGGGAAAAGAAAATATGTTGATGAGGCTGGGTTGCTGGTGGTCTTAGAAAATGCTCCCCCCCTCCCCTGCCCACGACCCAGAACACCACTGTGGAGAGGCCAGATATGTAAACGCAAAATTACAATATCGTTTGTCTAGCCTGGGTTAACGTTCCAGCAGAAACCCATTAAAGATGCTTTGGGAGAATAGCAGAGGACACAATGACATCTGCTTGAATAGAGCAGGGCAGAGAGAAAAGGGGGTGGGGGGAAAGAGGAGATTTTTCAAATGAGGTTGCCGAGGAACTGGTGGCTGAGCAAAAGCAGAGGAGATGGGACTCCGATTAGAGCAGTACGAGCAAGTGTTTGAAAGACAGGCGCCCACGCACAGAAAAACAGGTGGTTTCTTGGAGAACCTGCAGGGCAAAATGTGATAGGAAATAGGCTGGACAAGAAAGTGGGAACTGGGGGCGCCTGGGTGGCTCAGTCGTTAAGCGTCTGCCTTTGGCTCGGGTCATGATCCCATGGTCCTGGGATGGAGCCCCGCATCGGGCTCCATGCTCCTTGGGAAGCCTGCTTCTCCCTCTCCCACTTCCCCTGCTTGTGTTCCCTCTCTCGCTGTCTCTCTCTGTCAAATAAATAAATAAAATCTTTAAAAAAAAGAAAGAAAGAAAAGTGGGAATTAGATTATTAGTAAGCTAATAGATGTGCTAAGGAATGAGGACTGTATCAAGGACAGACATTGAGAATCTGGTGGTTTTTAAGCAAAGGCCTTTCATTACTATGCTGTTTGAGAAAGTACGGCCTGGGGGCTGTGTGGAAGGGGCACTGATGTGGGATGTGGGGGGACCTCAGAGGACGAGCCCAACTGGGTGAGATCGTGCTGTAATTGTCCAGGTGAGAGCCAGTGAAGCCTCTAACCCAGCCAGCCAGCCAAAGGCCAGCCATCCTAAGATCCTCTCAGAGCTCACATGCCAAGGATGGGTTTAAAAAAAAAAAAAAGTTAACTTAGAAAAATTACCATCTAGTAGTTTAATAAGTTCCCTGACATCCTAAATAACATCTCCTGCCTCCAGTAAGTGAGGATGGGGTCAACCTAAAATAGATATTTGCCAATGGTCAAGACTGGACGGCTGGTCCCTGGCTTGAAGGATGCTTCCAGGACAGCCTCTGAGTGGGCTGCACAGCCCACGCCATTGACCTCATGAATCTTCTCCTTAATCCAGGGAGAAAATTAACTCCTGCCTTTGAAGAGTGTCGTCTGCCCTCAAGTTATAGTCCCTCTGTGGAACAAGAGCAGACCTGCTCTTTCTTCCTAGAAATCAGTCACAGAGAAGCAGATGATACTTGCATTCCCCAAACCTGTCCCACCCACCTCCCCCCTGCCCCCCACCCGGCACCCACCCACCACTCCTTTATCATCTTGCCCACATCTAGGTCTCCCACCTTTCACATTCCCCACACCTGGGTTAAGCGTCTGTTGTGAGAGTACCAGCTGTTATCAGGAAGAAGCAATAGCCAATTGGCCATTACTATCTCAAATTCCTCCTGCTTAAATCAGCCTGGGGATTTACGTTGGACACCTCCAAAATGATATACTAGAAGCCAATTTCTCTTCCCGCCTTGGGCAGCTACCTTCCACCTGGTCCAGTAATCCTCTAAGCTCATTTGGGAATCCGGCTCATCTTGGTCCCTTTAATAGCCTTAAAGGGACAAACTGATTCCCTGGGGTTGGTAATTTATAATCCCAACAGCATCCTCTTGGAAGAAAAGGAGGGAGGCTCCATCTAAGGCCTGCCTCCTGCTGAGAGCTTTGCCTGCAATTCCTTTCCTTTTTTTTCTCCCCATCTATCCCTCCCACAAACAGTGAATACAAAGATGGTGAAAAGTCTTGTAAATGTCTAGCCCTGGTGGTAGGTATTATTATAGGAAGGGAGTTGTGATTATTTTAGCTCCTGAAGTGCTTGGGGTGCTTATACTGGTTTTTGTTGCTCTAAACGTAAACTGTTGCCGGCTGCTTCGAAAGGGTGGGGTAACGCCAGTTCATGATACTTCATATACTGAAGAAGCTAGCTCCCTTGTAAAAAATGCTCTAATTACATCAGTTTGATGAAATGCTTAATAATTGAAGACCCCATCCCCATTCCCACTTTGGATCGTTTACTTCTACATATCCTAATCTAAGAAAAGCATCACGGATTCAGGGTGGCCTGATTTTAGGCTTCTAAGACATCAAAAGGATAATCTCAAGTATGTTTTCAACCCAAGATGTCATTAACATGACTCATCTTTTTTTTTTTTTTTTTTTTTTTTGGTTCAGTGCCCCCTCAGAGTATAATTCTGAAGAAAAGGACTCGGGCATGTGTTTGGGGAGCCTTCTATAGATTCCCCAAAATAGATGATCTAAACAGCAAGCACAGACAGCCTATTTGAAAAATGCATGGTGACACTGATAATGGGATCACAGACCAGGAAATGAGCATGACTTGGTGGACTGCCAAGCTGACAAGGGATGGCAGGCACAAAGAAGATTCTACATCAGTAAAACCAAGGCCAAGAGAGAGTGCCAGATCTGACCAGTAAGTAAGCAAAGCATTAAGTCCTTTCTTCTAAGATAGAATAATCTGGAAAGCTGTCTATTCCTACGTGGGGACCCACTTCCACATACTTCCAGACTCCATCAGACTTTGAGATGCGAAGAATCATGAATTCTCATCTGAGTAAAATAACCCCCTTGAAGATTCCTAAGATCTATCTTAAAAGTAGAACGGCATAAATTTGTTTGAAAATACGCAGGGAAAAAAAGCTATAGGTTTTGCTCTCAAAAAACCTCACATATACAGAATCTTTGCTTATAATTTTAAGAGGCTCAGGAGATCTCTGAAGCCTCGCAACACAGAGCAGAATGGGAAGTCCCTAGTGTGATAAACGGCAGTGGTGATGCCCATCAGAGAAGTGAATCCATGCATGCATTCACTCCATGAACTTATATACAATGCCTATGAGGTGCCTCGCCCTATGTTAGATGATATGAAAGAATACAAAAGGGGTGGGGGAGCATCTTCTCTGCCCTCAACAAAGTGACAGGTATGAGAGTGCCAAGAGGAGATCCTGGCTGAATCCAAACAAATTTCCAATGGGAGGCTGATGCCTTTCCTTCCCCAGTGTTCATTTTCCCAGGGTGATTTATGTGAGAATGGGGACCTTCTCCAAAAGAACAACACCCTCAATTCTCCATGTTGGGAATTCAGAGAGAAATAGACTTTTCTGGAATTTTGGGATTGGTTTGAAGAAGAATCTGGTGAAAGCCAAACCACAGGGGAGGACTGTGGGATCCACCCCTGGAACGCAATCTACTCTGAGGGGAGAAAAAATCTGGTGTGATGAGGCAGATCTAGCAACATGGTGCGAGGGCTAGAGAAGAGCACTTAGCATCCTGGATGCGCAGGTATCTTCCAAGAAAACAAAAGCTGGTGCATGAACATGAACAAATCTTGAATCCTAGGGGGGTCCAGGTAACACTGCTGTGGGTAACCTCTGAAAGCTTGCAGGAACTGAGAGGTGATGACTGGGGATCTGGAACAGGAGGGATTGCCAGTCAGCAGCTCAGGGGGGAGCAACAGTGGGTAGAACTGCTGTGAGAGCAAGTGCCACCAGCCCAGGTGGAAGAACCGTGTGCCGCCACAGGAGGAACCGCAGAGGTGGAGGATTAGCTTTGTGGGCAGCATCCCAAGGAGGATGACAAGATGGTGGCTGGAGGTACCGGATAGCAGTAGCAGAAACAATTAACACGGCTCCCGATTGGTGAAGGGAGGAGGGTGGGAACTGGGGAAGGCACCAGCAGTAGTAACAAGGCATCTGCTCGTGAAGCTGTGGCTAAGAGGAGAGTGAGGGCGCCACTTCCCTGGCCATAGAGACTGACGGGCCCCGTAGCTATTTATAGGACAAAGCACGCCACATCCTGACTGGTGTTCAAAATCTCTAACAACCCCAATGCTGGGGGCATCGACCAGTAAAAACAAACACCAGCTATAGGACCGGAGCAGGGTTAGGAAGCCTCTTACTGGGCCAGGTGTAAGCCTGATAGGAAGATCACAAGGAGTTTCTGGGAAGGCCCCAGGGTGGGGGCTAGGACAGCCAGGACGATTGTGGGAGCAGTTTACTTAGGGATTTGGAGTCGCCGTTATTTACACACCACCATAAGAGTCTTTTGATATTTTAACAACCTGTATGACCACGCTGGAACATGCCAGCTAAATATCAACTCTGGACAAAGTTAACCAAGAATACAGAGCACTGTTTAATCAAATGTCACTTGAGAATCTAAAAGAACTGAATGCATAGAAACAGAGTAGAGTAGTGGTTACCGGGGGCTGGGGGTGGGGGAATTGGGGAAATGTTGGTCACAGGGTACACACTGGCAGGGAGAAGATGAGTAAGTTCTGGGGATCTAATGCACAGCATTGTGATTATAGTTAACGACACTGCGTTATATCCTTGAAAGCTGTTAGGAGACTAGACCTCACATGTTTTCACCACAAAAAAGAAACGATAATTATGTGATATGGTAGAGGTGCTAGCTAATCCTGGGGGAGTAATCATATGGCAATATATAAGTGTATCAAACCAACACGTTGTATGCCTTACACGTATACAATTCTATATGTCAATTATATCTCAATAAGAAAGGGCTAACAGGGGCTCCTGGGTGGCTCAGTTGTTACGCGACTGCCTTCAGCTCAGGTCATGATCCCGGGGTCCTGGGATCAAGCCCCACATCAGGCTCTCTGCTCAGCAGGGAGCCTGCTTCTCCCTCTCCCACTCCCCCTGCTTGTGTTCCCTCTCTCACTGTGTCTCTCTCTGTCAAATAAATAAATAAAATCTTAAAAAAAAAAAAAAAGACAGGGCTAACAAAGGATTTTTTTTTAAGAGGGGGTACTAGAACTCTTTTGTATCCTGTGTATGGTGATAGTTACACAAATCTATACATATGTTAAAATTCTTGGAACTGTCCACTAAAAGAAAAAAGTTCAATTTTCCTGTATGACCATTGAAAAAATAAGATAAAATTACCACCCTGTTTTCAGCGTGACACGCCATGTGTTTTAGGCAGCACTGGCAGTCCTCATGAGGATTGTTCTCCTTGTCACTTACAACCACCTGGTGAGTTCTTCTCCCCAGGACCCCCTCCCCCCAAAAGAAAGTCACTGGGGAGGCCTAGGCAAAGCATGCTACAGGATGTCATCAGGAAGAGACGTCCCCATTGGCTGCGGAGGAAGACTGCAGGAAGACTGGAGAGTGAAAAGAAACTCACATGGAACTAAAAATCTGAGATGGGTTCTGGTCCTGACCCAGCCCCTTACCTAGCCCTGCAACTCGGACATTCTTGTGAAATGTGAGAAAGTACCTAAGGAAGAAGGACCTTGGCAAAGTAGACATGGATCTGGCTTTGAACGATGTGAATACCGGGCTCAAAAGTGTGAACTTTAGAGCCATGCTCTGGAGTAAACTTCGCCAAGGGGTGTGGGATAAGAATGACAGAGAGAAGAAAGGCTTCAAGTTTCTCAGCAACATATTTCCTGAGCAGGTGTTTGGCGAGAGATCTGAATGTTGTTATTGTCATGTGGCCAACAAGAAAATGTCAACAGCAACATTTAATAGCTTTTGGTCGAAATAATATGAGAAATCTATGCAGAAGAAGAAATAGCTGTAGTTTGAGTTCTGTCCAAGTGACTGCCACCTGCCATTAGGCAGAAAAGGAAAACAAGGCTGAGAAAACGACAAGGCATCACAGGAATACGGAATGCAAATCAAAGAGATGACAATAGACGGGCTTGTCTGTAGCCTGAGAAATGAACAGAGAGCAGGAGGGGGAAAGGATGACCCTATTCCCACAAAGCTTCTGCAGCCCCAGCTCAGAAGACTGCTGGGCAGATGATAACCACTCATCTTGGTACTGGATTCAAGCAGGAAGTGGCAAAGCATACTTAGTGCCCTGAGACTTGCCTCTTCTTCTCTACAGGCTGGAAGGAAGACGGGTGATGTAAATAGCACTGCATGAAGGATAATGACAAGGAAGTGACAGGGCCACCAAGCTACTGACTTTGAAGCTTTACCACTGGTGGCCCCCTAATGGGAATGGCCCCTTCAAAGGTCGCATCCTTCCTGAAGCCCACCCCCACACTTGTATCCAACAACATCTCCCTTCTGAGCACTTCGTCTGAAGTCTGCATTCTGGCATGTCTGAATACTGTTTTGTATCTGAATACTGTTTTGTATCGTTCTTGAATTTTGTTCCTTGTACTGGCTTAATTCCTCCACTAAACTTTAAGTTCCACAATGACATTAGATGTGAATTTTTGTTGTTAATGTTTTCATGTTTCACAACATACAACACTCCATATTCTCCTAGGCACATAAATAAGAAATATATATTAAGCAATTACTGAAACTCATTTAAATGAAACCATTCATTCTCCAAGCAAATATTGAAGGCACACCATGATCCAGATACTGGATCAAAGCAGGAGAGAAAGGAGAGAATCTAGCTACTCAGTAAATAAAGGCTCTGATCCTGGGAAGCCCAGCTGCCAAGAAGGGGTATCGGACTTCCTAACCAAGATTTCCGGGAAGAGAAGGCAGCAGGTTTTCAAGTTGCCATCACGAGATGTGTTGCCCAAGAAGTAGTGATCAGAAACCATTACACTACCAAGGAAGTACTGAGGACCTCATCAGTAGAATTAACTGTCCACCATACCAGCACCAAACCCATTTTGCTTTACATTTCTGACTGCCTCCAGCCTGGCCAAAAGTCTCCAGAGAGGGTCAGGAAAATACTACATCTATAAAACCAGGGTAAGACGCCATGAAAAAAAGAAACAATAACAAAACTATTGGAGGGAGTGCCTAACTGGCTCAGTCAGTAAAGTATTCAACTGTTAAACTCAGGGTTGTGAGTTCAAGCCCCACACTGGGCATGGAGCCTACAAAAAAGAAGGAAGGGAGGAAGGAAGGAAGGAAGGAAGGAAGGAAGGAAGGAAGGAAGGAAGGAAGGAAGGAAGGAAGGAAGG